>NC_142342.1:7555000-7883333 GCF_054954075.1 Amborella trichopoda
TCTTCTTCCTCTCTGGCAGTCCTCTCTCTTGTAACGGGCGTATTCTATAAGCCCCTATCTCGGGACAAGCGTTAATTTTGATTCCTGGGAGTTGTTATGGCCCGACTCTCTTGTATAGGTCACTTCTTAGTGACCATTTTTTGGTCGAGAGACCCGGTCTGTGGGTCACCTCGACCCATACTCTTGTACTACTTTAATATAATATTAACCGTTAACATTCTCAAAAAAAAAAACTAACAACTTGAATATTATACTTGATTTTTTTACAAAAGTTCTTTGAAGTATATGAAATCAAACCGACTGTTTTAATACTCTTTAAGAGCTTCTTGTCCTCAATGGGCAAGTTGTTGGTGCCATATGGACTCGTCGGCCTTATTGGGAAGAAAAACGATAAATGACTGCATTAAAAAGACAAGGGACTCCTTTTCTTGAGTTCTACCATTCCTAGTACGATTTCGCGATGCATATTCTGCTTCATTTCTGCCACTTGTCTGGCCATGTCAGCATGTTTCTAAGTGTCATGCATGTCGATATGTGGCACAAAAGGAAAAGTGGGGTGTCTGTGTAATAGTGTTTATAGAAAGTAGGGTTTATTTTGCTCTGCTATAATACCTTAAAATGGGTTGTTGTTCGAAATTGTTTCCCAATGTCCTATAGAACTACCTCATCAAGTGTAGGGGCCATATGAAACATGACCTAATTTAAATCATGCTCTCTTTATTATTGTTGCTATTATTTGTTAGGTGAGAGATTTGCATATGAACTTTAGTATATAATGTTTCATTTCTTACACCATACCACTGAGCCAAAGAAGTGGCGAACTTTCTGAATATTGTAAACAGGAAGTGTGCATATATATGTTTGTGTATGTCATGGATTGATTGAGCCCATTTGCTTGTTTGCTGGTTGTTTTATGTGTTTTTATCGGTTTAGGAAGTGTACGTTGCAATGCTTTCTTCTCTGTCAAAAGTTATTTTTTTCGATTAAGTGGAATAATTAGTTTTGAATTCCTTTCCATTGGAGTTCTATTTTGCTTATTCTAGCTGTAAGCTGTCTCATTTAACAAAAAATCTTGGTATTTGTAGGTAGATTTGATTTCTATAGATTTCAACCAGAAGTTACCTTTCCGCTTAAAGGTTCCCATGGTCAAAGCTGCAATTCAGGTTTCAGTTTGGAACTTTCAATGATATATTTTTTTTGTTCCCGACTTTCAGTTTGTGATGTATCTCATCAAAGATAATATTTTTAATGATGCAGATAATATTTATTTTCATTTTGTTATGTTTGCAGCGGGGTATATATTTTGAAATCATCTATTCTGATCTTATATCTGATGTTCGTGCAAGGAGAGAGATACTTGCTGGTGCCAAGGTGAGTCTACTCACATATGCTTGCGTATGACACTATCTCTTTTAGCTGTTTGATTTAAATTATTATAAATAAAGAACTATTTCTTTTGCATGATATGCCAATAAAGATAAACATTCTTTGGAAGCTGGGTCTATTGGCTTGAATATAAATTTTAAATGAACTTTTGTAAAGTTGAGGCAAACTGATCTCTAATATTATTGGATGTCTTCGTAGAGACATCTGATTGAAAAAAAGGACGAATCAAGAATAAAGACGAACTAATGCCAGGTTCTGAGTAGTTGATGTTGACATGGTGAGATATTCTTATCTGGTGATGATGGAATATACTTGTTTGGATGATAGGGACACTTTCATCGTGGGATTGATGGTGATTTAATAACTCATGTTTGCTTTAGCTCCCTCACACATAGTAACTAGGATCTTCTAAGGAAGGGGTTGCTGCCGCTCCGGAAACTCGCTCCCATGCTCTGATTTATGGACCTTGATTCTGGGTGATTCCTTGATATTTGGGTTCTCAATCCAGGAAATTGGGGAACTCGATCCCATATTAGTGGGATCCAGATCCATATGCCAAAAATCATGGTTTCATGAGTAAGCGGAACCACAATTCTACCAACTTGGAATTGAGTATCCTCTACTTTGGGAACAAATTTCATTGGCATAGTTTTTTTTCATATACAATGGAGTGCAGATCTCCATTTTTTTGACCTGCGAACTTTCTAAGTGTCATAATTTCCTACATATTTTACAGTTCAAAAGTTTATACACTTTTGTATAATGACTTATGTGTAGTTTTATGTGTAAAAGCATTAGTTGTTAACTCCTATCTTATATTTAATCCCTTATTTTCTTTGCTCTAGCAATTCTCATAGATAACCAGACGAATACAAATAAATTAAAATAAATGGCTACATCAGCGTCTTTGCCCATCATGTAACCTCTCTCTCTCTCTCTCTCTCTCTCTCTCTCTCTCTCTCTCTCTTAAAAAATTAGATAAGGCCAAACATTCCGTTTTAAAGTTGCATCCGACAAGTCATTAAATTATGACTGCAAACAATACATGTAAGGTAACCTATGAATAGAAAATGTGGGCAAACGATAAATTAAAAACATTGTTGAAATGGGAAATCCACCCCAGCTTCGACTGTTGATAGCTGAGAAAGGGTATTGTATGAGTTACGGTGTACATTACGCCACAAACAGGTTGTGTTGCATACTATAGTTAAAAAAAGGTTCTTTCACTAGAAGTAAAACATTGCCTTTGAGAAAGGCTTCCTCTTTGTTTCGGCTTCTTGTCATTTCACCAGTTTCAGTGCACCTACAATAGGAGATTTGAGAGAGTTTATTCTTGTCATTTTGTGTTAATGGCAAATAGATCACAATGTTCCCCAAGGAATTTGAAGAAAATGGGAGTCCATAAAAGTCCCCAATGAATGTATCTTAGAGAGAGAGAGAGAGAGAGAGAGAGAGAGAGAGAGATGTTGACCACTTGATGAGAGTGAGAGAGAGAGAGAGAGAGAGAGAGAGAGATCGCTGAGGTCAATGGCACAAAGCTTCTTTCATTCTCATTGATATTCCTCAGTAGGGGAATTGATTTACCTGGTCTAGCCACTCTACCCAACCTTCTCTTTCTGGACTGGATAGGTTTCTCTTAAGTTTAGATTGGGAGGAAACTTTCCCGGGTACGCACGCCATCGCCCTACCAAAACCTTTTTTGGACCATTGTCCTATCCTCCTCTCTTTCCAAAACCCTTCAGGTTTGAACTGGCATGGCTAGAAGAAAAATCCCTTCCTTCCTTAATAAATAACTGGTGGACTTCTTTTGATGGAAGAGTGAACGGCGGAGCTGGCTTGACATTACAATCTAAAATCCAATTGCTTAAGGCCTCTCTAAAAAATTGGAGTCGATCTCTCCCTAGCAACTACTCCCAAATTAAGTCTAACCTCCTGAACTCCTTGCAAGAATTGGATTGCCTTGAAGAATCCCTCCCCTTGTTGCCCAGTGAAGCTGAACTCAGAAATCAAACTAAGCTTGATTACCTCTCCACCCTCAAAAAAGAAGAGCTCTTTTGGTACCAACGTTCTAGAATCAACTGGCTTAAAGTGGGGGACCTTAACACCCGTTTCTTTCATAAAATAGCTAACTGCCGCAGGAGGGCAAACACTATCTTGACTATCAAAGTCAACAACCAGTACCTAGACCAACCTGAAGATATTGAGTCAGCTATCCTAGCCTTTTTTCAAAATCTTTACTCTGACCCAAATGACCTTCGGCCAGCCATGACAGCCTTAGACTTCCTTACTCTCTCAGCAAAACAAGTTACTTGGCTGGAGCGGCCTTTCCTTGAAGATGAAATTTTAAAAGCCCTAGATGACCTAGCTAAGGACAAAGCTCCTAGCCCAGATGGGTTCCCTTGGGTCCCCTTCAAAATTTTCTGGAGCACCTTCTGCCTTGACTTTCTTAATTTCTTCAACGAATTTGTCCATTGGGGCATACTGAATAAGTCTATTAACGCCACCTTCATTACTCTGGTACCCAAAATAGAAGGAGCTGAGGAACTCAAGGATTTTCGTCCAATAAGCCTACTCAACTCCTCGTACAAAATTCTATTGAAGGTACTAGCCACAAGATTGCAGCAGATCCTCCCTACTGCCGTCTCATCCTCGCAATCAGCGTTCATCAAGAATCGACAGATCCTTGATGGAGCTCTGATTGCTCATGAAAGTATCCATTCAAGACACTTGTCCAAAAGGCCGGGTCTGATTTTCAAGATTGACTGGGAGAAAGCCTATGACCCCGTCAATTGGGCACTCCTGGATGAGACGATGTTAAGAATGGGTTTTGGTGATCGATGAAGAATGTGGATGAGAGGCTGTTACTCTTGCCCTTTCTTTTCGATTCTCATCAATGGAACCCCAAAGGCTACTTCCCGTCTTGAAGGGGCCTGCGACAAGGGGAGGGACCCCTTTTTTTTTTGTCATTTCGACGGAAGTATTTAGCCGGTCCCTAGCCTGTATATACCAAGCTGGTCTTCTTACTGGTTTCCAAACTTTGTGACGTGGGCCAATTGTGTCGCATCTGCAATATGAAGACGACACATTGGTTTTTCTTGATGCCTCCCAGCTTGAAGTAGAAAACCTAAGACTTTTCCTCAAGTGCTTCCAATTGGCCACGGGAGGTTAAATATGGAGAAGTGTAACATGATGGGGATAGCTTTAACTAATAACCAGATCAAAGAGCTTATCCCTTCCTGGGAATGTAACGTTGAAGACCTCCCAATAACCTACCTTGGCCTTCCTCTTGGCCTAGGTAAACCGAAAAAAAGACATTGGTCCCACGTCATTAGCAAGGTTGATAGAAGATTGGCTGGATGGAAAGGGAGATTTCTCTCTCAAGCAGGGAGAGTCACCCTCATCAAGGCGACTCTCCCCAATGTGCCGATATATCTCATATAGCTGTTTCAAATGCCAGCTTCAGTGGCTAATCGAATTGACCAGCTCATGAGAAACTTCCTCTGGTCAGGACAGGTAGATAAAGACTAAGTTCCACCTGGTTTCTTGGGACAAAGTCAGTCTACCCAAGAAACAGGGAGGACTGGGTATCAGAGTGTTAAGAAAGCAAAACCTTGTCCTACTAGGTAACCCAAACTGAATCTCTATGGGCAATGGTGCTCCGCATTAAGTACAATATTCCGGAACATATTTGGATACCGGAGAAAAAACCATGGTCCAATGCGTCAGGGACGTGGAGATCCTTTCTACCCTCCCTTGCAATGTTCAAAAAATTTATCAGGCTGCATCCTAGAGAAGGCAGAAGAGTTCTTTTTTGGTCCGATCTCTGGATAGGGCACGCACCACTAAGGGAATGCTCCCCTTCTCTCTATGCTTTAGCATCCAAGAGAGATTCCACAATTGATGATGAACTTAGACCACAGGGTGGTAGGAGACGATGGCAACCTTCATTTAGAAGGAATCTTACTAATGAAGAAATAAATCAGTTCCTTTCTCTCTCATCTATGCTGCACAGTACCTTTATTCCGGTCCATGGAAGTGACAAGCTGGTATGGTCCCTAGTTCCATCAGGAGAATTCTCAGTGGCCTCCTTTTACAAGACCCTATCTCAACCTCCCACTTTCCGTCTCAATCCCACCTCGATTCTTTCCCAGGTACGGCAAACTTTAGCCCCCCCAAAGGTGCAAACTTTCAATTGGTTAGCTGCATCTTATAAGGCACTAACTATTGATCACCTGCAAAGAAAAGGGATCCCCATTCCAAACAGGTGCAGCATGTGCTTAAGCGAGGAGGAATCCAACTTTCACCTTTTCCTCCTTTGAAAGGTAGCACATGACCTTTGGGGTTGCGTATTACAACTTTTTGGGGTAGACTGGGTGATTCCACAGTCGATCAAGGATCTGATTGCTCTGAACCCCTACTCCCATTGGCCGAAAGCAGGGAAAATCTGATGAAAAGCTTCAGTGGCAGCAACCATCTGGACGCTTTGGAAAGAAAGGAATGTCAGAATTTTTAGGGGACAAGTCACTCTGGTTCCAACTCTTTTTCAAAAAGTTACAGCCTTAGTAACTTTTTGGGTGACAAAAAATGACCATTTCAATGGTATTCCAGCAAACTCCATCCTACCTCAATGGAAGAACATCCTACTACACAGGCCTAGTAAGAACAAGAAAATCGTGGCCACATGGAAACCACCCCCCCCAAGGAGCAGTCAAACTTAATTTTGATGGCTGCTCCTTAGGTAATCCAGGTCATGTGGGGATAGGAGTATTTCGAGACCACCAACACAATGTTCTCTTCACGTACTCAGAGTACATAGGGGTGCAAGATTCACAACATGCTGAATCTCTTGCGCTACTCAAGGGCCTGCAAAGTTTCGAAAGCTCTTGGGGACAACATCTTGTTGTGGAGGGCGACGCCCAAAATATTATCACTTGGGCCTCCAGGGAAGTGTCGCCCCCCTGGTATCTTTTGCCTTTGTTTGACGAGATTGAACATATTTGCAGGGGTATGTACGTCTCATAGAAGCATACACCGAGGACGTCAAACGCCTTTGCGGACCTTCTCGCGAAGGACGGAGCTAAAGCCCATGAGGATGACTAGATTTGGCTTGCTACACGATTTTGCATATTGCAGGCCTAACACTGTGCAGCATCTTTTTGTTATTTTCGTAAAGTGTCTGTGGATATTTCAAGGGGACTGTTATAACCCCATGTTCCGGTACTTTGTAAAGGAATATCTCTTACCCCATTTTGTATACTTGTGAGGGGGCAGTCTTTGTATCACATTTTGTATAGGGCCAGTGGGCCTATTCTTCTTAGCAGAGAGTCTTGCCCATCAGGGGACTCTCATTAACTATTTTAATAATAATTTTGTTAACACTAAAAAAAAAAAAAAAAAAAAAGCTTCTTTTGTGCTCCAGGACTTAGGTATTATTACATCACCACATTGGATTTTTTGTATCACTACTTGTGTGAAATCATATCCCACTGATAACAAAATGTCAGAGAATTTCAATTACGTGATTCTTGTTTACATTGATACTTGGGTTTGTGAATTTGGAAAAAGTTGAAACACCTCACCTTGTTCAATAGAATTCGCTCCCAAATCCCAGTAAAGTGGATAAGTGAACTTTGGGAATCTCGATGCTAATCATGGTGTCCCACTCAATAAGGGATTCACTCCTGTACAGATATGGAATGCGCTCCTTAAAAATCAGGGATCTCAATCCCTTTACCTGAACATGCACAAACCCTGTTCCCCTGACCAAAAGATCTTCGAGCCTATCTTGCTTCGCTCTCCCTTTCCCAATCCTGGAGCTCTTGTTGCTTCCATTCCCAGCACCTATGTCCTCACGTATCATTCTCTAGTTGGCTATTTCTCTTTGGTTTTTTGCTCTTCCATTGAATTTTGATCCTTTCTACCCCAAATAGGTTGATTAATGTTGTTGTTTCTGATGCCTTGCGTATTCTTGGCTTGGACTTATGGAAGGGGTTCAAACTTAAGTCTTGGAAACGGTTGCAAGGACATGTTTTGGGATGACATCATGTTTGTGGTGAATGTACTTGGGGCTGGAAATGGTTGCAAGGACTTGTTTTGGGATGACATCATGTTTGTGGTGAATGTACTTGGGGCTGGAAATGGTTGCAGGGACATGTTTTGGGATGACATCATGTTTGTGGTGAATGTACTTGGGGCTGGAAATGGTTGCAAGGACATGTTTTGGGATGACATCTTGTTCGTGGCGAATGTACTTGGGGCTGGAAATGGTTGCAAGGACATGTTTTGGAGTGACATCTTGTTCGTGGCGAATGTACTTGGGGATGCTTGGTGTTGATGCTTGATATCTGAGTGTGGGTTTGTTTTTGACTGAGGAGTGGTTAGGTCTTATTGTTCCCAAGTTTTGGGATGTCGTCAAGGGATGAGGGTATCGACAAGACAATGCGCTTCTGAGTATGGAAGGGCATGCCTTTATCCCATTAATGGAGATTATTGAACTTTTAGGGTGTGTTTGTTTTGTTGAAGAGGGGGTTACCAAAGGCTTTGCTTCTGCAGCCTTTGAAAGCTGCTGCTTCCATGGGTTAGCATGGAAGCAGCACTAACCCATGGAAGCAGGGCACATTTATTTATGTTGTTTCGGAAGCCGTTGGAAGCAGTGGCATCCAAACAAGTTTCATAGTTCCTAAGTAACAAATGCAGTAAGTGCTACAGTTGTGGAAGCCATGGCTTTTGGCAGCTGCAGCTTCCATGAATCAATCATGCCCTAAGGATATCTGGATGGGGGAGATGGTGCTTGTTTTTTATTGCCGAAAAACAATCGAACAAATACTCACAAGGAACAACCTTGAACACTGGGTATCTAACTCCAAGTTACTTTAGTTTTTGTAAAGACATTGAGTGGACTACAGATCACGTTCTTGTGTATTGTGTGTGTGTTCAAAGTGTATATATAGTTTATTTATGAACTTGGTGGGAGTTTCATGGGCTGTGCTACAACTTTTGTTGCCCTTGTGGTTTGGGTGGTTGAATCTTGTGAGAACTTGGCCCCTTGCTATTTAGGTATGCCATACAGCATTCAGACACACTATACAACAATACTAAATTGTCCATCATCTTGTAGGTGGTATATGGGAAGTGTTCTACCCAGTGGAGTGACTAACTTGATTTGGGAATAGGACACCAGCACTTAGTGAACAGTTGAGGGTCAAACAAAAAGTTTGATGAGGCAAGCTGCCTATTGGTATGTTGAAGCTCGCTATTGACCCTGTACCACTTATGAGATCAGAAAGCTAACAAACATAGCATCCTAGGCAATCCGAAATCTCACCCTAGTTTCGACTGGCTAACCGATAAACCAGAAGCGGTTCAACTGGCAAACCAGTAAACCGGCCGATTCAACTGTTCTAACTGGGCAAGTCTTGGGTGGTCAAAAAAACTGTTGAAACAAATAAAAAAAAACATAAAAAAAAAATCTAATAAAATATGAAAAGTATATTTAAATAACTATTAAACAAAACACATCCAAATGAAGTTGAAAATTAATGAAAAAAATGAATTTTAAAGAATCGATTTGTACCTAGGGGTATTTTTTAAATTTTCTAAAAAAAGATGGAAAAATGTAAAAATAAGTATTAATGACCAAAATAATTTCCAGTCTTTTCCATAGTAACAAAAACCATTAAAAAAAATACATTACAAATAAAATCCATTATTTTGGGGATTATATATATTTTTTTTTAAATACCCGACCGGTCACCAAAACCAGTCAAAACCGGAACCGGCCACTGGCGGGTTCCGATCTAACCAGTTTTAAGCATCTTTCTGTAATTGCCGATTCCATCGCAGCATTATTATGCATATCCCTATTCCTTCCTCTTTTTGCAGCTATTAATTGATTGGACTCGTGGGAAAAATCTTATAATTTCAAGTGGTTCACGTACTGTGAATGAACTCAGAGGTCCATATGATGTTGCAAACTTGTTGACCTTGTTTGGACTTTCTATGGATAAAGCCAAGGCAGCTGTGTCCAAGAACTGCAGGTATAACATTTATAATTTTTCTACGTGAATCATTGCTTTTTAAATATTGTGGCATGGGGAGTTCATAATTCTTAAATAATCTAATTTCTTATTTTGATGCAATGCAGGTCTCTGATATCTAAGGCATTAAGGAAGAAGCAGTGCTACCAGGGGGCCATCAGAGTGGAAAGGATATACCAAAATGAAGTTCTAGATCCTACTAAAGCTTGGCTTGTAGAGTGTAACACTTGGGATCCTATTTCAAGTGGTGAAGGTGACCTGATTTTGGTGCAAGACTTTTCAATTTGTCAACCCACAAAAGTTGATTCTCTCTCTTCATCTCCTGTAACAAAAAGGAAGCAGGCTTCCTCGCGCAAAGAGTTAAGTGCACCCTCTGATAATATTGAAGCTTTGATTACATTGCCACAAATGAACAATCAGTTGAATGAAATTCAACATGTAAAAGATCAGAAGCCTGCAGTGGCCACCAGTAAAGGGACAGGTTTCTCTGACATGGCAACCAGTCCTCAAACTACTATTTTTGCAGATTATGTCTCCAAACCTTTGGTCGGTGATGAAGAGAAACTACTAAGTCCCATTTATAAAGCAGTTCAATTGCCACTTTCGGAAACTAGAGGCACTTGTCAAACATTGGGGAATGATTCTGTGGTTGAAGATATGAACATCTCAGGATCGGTCATAGAAGCTCCTATTCCTGAGGACACTAATGCTTGCAAAGGATTACCTGATTCCTTCCCACATAGAAGCCGTGAGATTCTGTTTTCTTTCAACAATGGGAGTTCATCTCTAGCTCAAAGCTCCCTTCCTGACAGTGAACCTTACAATCTTCAAGAAGAATGCAACAATGATTCTAGTTATGAGAATTCACGTATTGTAAATACTTGTGCACCTGAAAGTTTGATATCTAGTTTGTCAGAATCAGTTAGATGCTTGGGTAATGTAGTGCCATCGGATGACGTTGTGGCTATTGGGTCATCTGCATGTGATATTGAACTAACAACAGTTATTGATGCGGGCACTAAAAGTTCATGTGGGCGGGAAGATGTTTCCTCTGCTCATGATTTAACTTTGTATGAGCAGCTGCACCAATTAACACATCTACAAGAACATCCGATTGGAAATGGATCGCATACAGATCATATTAATGCATCTACTGCTATTGATATGGACCAGATCAGTTTGGATAATCAAAAAGTGGTATCTGAAGTAGAGGGTTTATCTTCACCTGTGCAATTGATTCAGTCTGAGGAACAACAACACAAAGAGGATCTGGTTGGAAGTGGGATGCCATTATTAAACACTTACAAACCAGGTAACGAGTCTTAAAGTTGAACTTATTCTCCTTGTGTTGACTAGTAATGGACTTTTGGTAAACTAATTGATAACTATGTGTTTTTAATCTTTTGCTCTATAGTTGCAAATCTAGTGCTTACTAATATCACTTTCTTATTTTTCTTTAGAAATTCAATTCAAACTTCGTTTGTAGTAATATAATTTAACTTTCATGTATTTCATAACCAGAAGATATATTACCTTTTTTTTTTGGGTGGGGTGGGGGAGTGGTGGGGTGGAAGGGGCTTGGGAAATAAATTTTTTGGGGTGTGGGCCCCCACTAGTGCATTGAAATAATGTGGAAATGCAGTGTCGTGCATTTTACAAGTGTTAAGTCCTTAAATTTTGATATATTCTAAATGATAAAGTGCGTGAGAAGATTTCCCACTATCCAAAAGTTCCTGTTGTGACAACAGCTTAAGTTCTTTCCCTCTGACCAAGGAGGGGCATTCTCTATAATATCAAACTCTGGGAGGAAGGGTTTGTTATTTGCCCTAAGACTTGGTTTACTTACCTTCCCTTTAATGACAAAGAAACAATTCAGAAATACTTCCCAATGAGATGTACTTCCTTTTGAATTTTCATATTTAAGTTTGAACCTATTCATAACTACTTGAGAGTCGTACTTAACCATTGGGTTGAATTGGACAGGTTAATCCTTTTTCATTTGCTTAGATAATGGGAATGGAGACAAATTCTTGAGCTTTACCTATTTAAGGGAAAAAAAAGAAATTCTAATCTATTTAAAGGCTGTTTTATGTCATCTGCTAGTGGTGCTATGCATTTGAGCTCTCATGTGTTGATAATAATTGTAGTTTCTTACTTCGAACTTCATTGGTTGATGGTTTTCCTCTTGCATCTTTCATTTGGCTGATATAATTCAGTTCCATTTGTCAGAAGTGTGTGTTGGTTGTTGAAATTTCAGAAATTCATGGACTCATGGGATACACACACATAACTCAGTATTTTTTGTTTTCATGCTTCTTCAAGGGGCACCTCACAACAATATTAGTAATGAATGTTTGACAATATTTTCATCTCAATGTTTTTCCCCCGAGTAAACTGGTGTATCGATGGAGGGATTTTACTTAGGGGGACTCTCTTTAGATTGATCAGATGGATTATAAGATCAGAGAGAAATCCCCCTATGGTATCAGTCTATTTAAAAGTTCTATGTTGTTCCAACATTGATGATTGTGCCTTTCAAATCCTTTCTAGGCACAAGGTTGGGCTTTGAGATGAGTCAGTGGCACCTTTGCTCTATCGTCTCGACACTATCTCAGGTCTTCTGCCTTCCAAACTCTCTTCAGTCTGGTAGCAATACCATTTTTAAGTACAAAAAAGAATAGGATTGTCATTTTGATTATTCAAGTTAGCAGCCATTTAGAAGGCATCTTTTGGGAAATGTCTTTTACTTACTTTTTAATCAACTTAAAGTTTAGTCTACGTCATTTGTTCTTCCAGTGCACATTTATGGATCAAATAATGTGCGGATAATTAAAAATGACATGCAGAGGAACATAGGATTCATGTCATGAAGTAACTGATATGAAGGGTGACGCGACTGGCCATGCTTAACATAGATCAGATGTTCTATTTCATGAGTACTTGTTTTCTACATTACAAATTACATTTCGTTTGTTACTCTGGAGTCAATATTCACTTCCTTGGTTACCTTGGAGCTAATATTGTCTATATGTTGAGGGTGAGTTGGAAAAATTCAGTCTGAGTTGGAAAAATTCAGTCAAGCTGATGCCTTAAAACTTGAGAAAAGGGGGAAGTGTGTTTAAACATGTTTACCAAAATTGACACCGGTTTTTTAATATTGACATAAAAAAAGCAACGCTCTTTTACAAAACTTTCACAAGACCGAAAATGCAATCTTAGGTTTTTTAGTTTTGGTAAAAAAAGACAATAACCTAACTGACGTGGGAAATAGTATGGCCACAGAGGGCCATCATGATCGCATCATTGGTTTAAACAATGATGTTGGAGAATGGATCCTACCAAACATGTCAATAATTCAAAGTGCTTGGGCTGCACTTACCGTGTTGCTGTTACCATTGATGAAGACTGTTATAGTGCTATGACCATATCATAAGAAACTTCCATATTGTGTCCATGACTTATATTCATTGTATACGAATTAAGGATTCTTGAGTTTTTACAAGAAGAAAGTACTTTTGCTTGCATTGGAGGTAGTTATTATATTTTCTCCCTTGGACCTGGACATGGCATGGGTAGACTCTCTCTCAAGGTTTTAAAAAACGGTCCACCCGGCGCCTAGGCGGCCTGAACAAAAAAACCGCACGCCTCGACCCAGGCGGCCCTACACAAGCGGTTGTACCTGGGCGGATCCCCAGGCAGGCGCCCAGGGCTGTAAGGCGTTTTTCGATTTTAAAATTCGCCCAAAAGGGCAATGGGGGTCATTTTGACCCCCAAGTTTGTATAAAAATGTTATGGGGTTTATTTTTTAAACCCCCAAAGTGAAAAAAAAAAACAAACCCTCAATCTCTATAGTGGTGCTAGGAATTTTTTTCGTTCTTTAAAATCTCCCAAAAGAGCAATGGGGGTCATTTTGACCCCCAGGTTTGTATAAAAATGTCATGGGGTTTATTTTTTAACACCCAAAGTGAAAAAAAAAAGAAACGCTCAATCTCTAAAGCGGTGCTTGGAATTTGCACCACAGGGTGCCAGGCAGGCCGCCTAGGGGCCTCCTAATTTCCATCAACTCAGGAGCTTTCCATGCAACCAAAAGCTAATCATTGGAAAGACAATTTCTAGAGTGTTCCAATAATTTCCATCTAGGGATGAACATGAAGTTAAAACCAGTAAAGTCAATTTCGGTGGAAGCCAGGATTTAAAATTGACATTCTTAAAAATTTACGTCTAATGACATGTTAACCAAACAATTAATTGTACAAATCAAGCATCATCCCTGAAATGTGAATCATGTTTCTATATGGTTATGCATGGTCACCTTTCTCTTAGATAATCATATTCATTTAATTCTATTTTTTTATTAGGGGTCTGCTTTTGATACAAGTTTCTGGTCAATAACAATATTACCAGAACAACAAAAGTAGGAAATGTAGTCTAGACTCGTAGTGCAACTAAAGTACAAGAAGATTACCACTCTGCCATTAAGTTTATCTATTGAGACTATTGAGTATTCGCCTCCAAAAGCCAAGCAACTACATTTTCTTACTGTCATAATTGTCAAGAAAGGCAAACCGAATAGGGGACAACAATTTCCTTGTCAAAAGTATTTTAAAGTTTAAATTTTAGTTACATTCAGTGCCTGGATCATTTTGAAAGTATCCGTGATAAATAAAGTAGAGAGCAATGGAGAAAGTTCTTCCTATTATTGCATGTGGACTAAAATATTGTCCCTGATTGCTCCTCCTTGGTAGGTTCATAAATTTGGTTGCTAATGAGTTCACGAGTAGTTTATTCCATTTACAATTTTTAATGCCATGCATGTGGTCTTTTTGTTTGTAGGGAGAGGAAGACTTAAAAGAAAGTCTTTTGGTTGGTCCTATGGTTTTTCTCCAAAGAGTGTACTGAAGCTTGGATTGTTCAAGAAAAAAGCCCAGCCTAGAAAGAAAAGAAGGGAAGCAAATCTATTCGAAGGAATGACCACAAATGTTTCATCGTCTCTGAGTTGATATTTTGCCTTCTAATTATTTCTACCCTTCCATTGTTGCTTGAAATCTGCCTGAAAGACTATAAGCATATGATCCTGCAAGGGGTGAGGCTGTCTATTTGTTTATTCAAAATATTTGTCACCGTTATGAAAAATTTATGCAGTTTTGGTAGATGAAAGAAGAAAACTAATCAACAAAAAAATGATGATAATGATGTGATTATAGGCAGGCTCTCCAATTTAGTTATCTGCAGATTCGTACAAAAATATTCGTTTAATGCTTGATAGAGCGTACACTATCACATATTAAACCGAGGATGTTGACATGTTACCTACATTGAGATGGAGCTAAACATGCTTTTATGTTGCATGTGCCTGTGGTTTTGTGTTGCCATTTATTTTTTATTGAAGTTTTAGATTTTTAACTGAAAAATTTTCTTCTGATTTTATTTCATTTGTATGATTTTTCTCTTTCGGATACTATGCTTCTTGTTTTTTTATCCTCTTTTATGTTGTGGGAGACCTTGATGTTGTCCTGCCGCCTGACTCCATTGCCTCTGAACCTCCTGCGATATTAAAATGCCATTGCTTGTTCAGGGTTATAAACCTTCTTCAAGTGCAATTTTTACAATTTTTGATAAAGTTCTTGAGTAGGTAATTAGATGAAAGAATTTTAAAAAATAACCATCCTTTTGGTAAAATTTTTCAATTTTTTACCAGTTAATTTATTTATTTTAGGTGGTTTGACCATTTTAATGATACTTGCCTACTAGAAAATGTCTTGCATGTTGTGCAACCCACATGGTCACAGGGAGTTAATGGAGATAAAGAGTCATGACCATCCCACCAATGACTTTGATAGAGGGAGGTCCGGTCCTACAAAAAATGTACCTGATACAATTGTCCATTTTCCCTCCATCCCTGTCCAAGGCATTGTTGATGGTGATGATTCTTAGAGCCACATTATTACCATCATCATATGGATCATATTATACGTATCTTTTGCATCGTATGGGACAAAAATGTAAGTTCGTTCTCGGACCATAGTAGGCATTGTATAAAACACCATGAATAAAACCAATCAAAGCCCCTTCTCTTCTCTAGAATATACAGTCTCTCGCTCTCCCTCTGGCCCTACGCCCCCTCCTTTTCTTGCTCTCCATCTCTCTCCCCCCCCCCCCCCCCCCCCCCACCTTCTCTTACTCTAAAACCATAGGTGAAAGGTAGAAAAAGAAGTATAGCTTTCCCTGGAATCCTGGACTTCCATCAGCTCCAATCTACAAGCTTGCAACTCCTGTCAGGTAATTGTGTTGCATTTCTTTTCAATTTTCTCTCTTAAATTTCGCCATCTTGCATGCTTTTGGTCTCTCTTATGGTGATTTGCATCGAGTTCTATTCTGTATTTTTAGAGAATATTAACGGAGGACCAGTTCTCTGACTTTTGCTTTGTGAGATTGTCAGTACATACGGGCTGTTATCTGGATAGTGAATTGGAGGAGAACTTAAATTGGATTTCAGATTGGGCTCTAATTTGTTCAAATAATATTTCCACTTCTCTTTATGAATGTTGCTGAGGTATTCCCTTTTTTTTCCAATATGTCAAAATTTGATTGTTTTGTGGAATTTTTATTTGTTTTCTTGACTTCCCATGGTACAGAGTTTATATATTGATTATGGATTTGAATCCATTTTATATGGTATTCTGGTGATTGTTTCTATTCTGAACATGTTTTTTTTTTAATTTATTATATGTTCTAGTTTTTTAAATTAACTAGTTTCTGGAATTTTGTCCATATTCGATGAAAATCGAATTTTTATTGGCGGAATTTGATTGAGACGAAATATAGGTCCTATTCAATGCTTCAATGTGCTTTACACAATGGCTAGAAAGAATTTTTGTCATGAGGTTGTAGTTGCCTCCTTGCTTTGATGTTTATTTACGGTATGGGCTTAGTTGTCTCTTGACATCTTCATTATAATTTTCACCAATTTCGTGTTATATCATGGTTTTGATTGACATTGATTGAATATTACATACTTTCAACTTAAATGTTGAATGTGGCACTGTATACGGAATCACAGATTCTATATTGGGCATTGGTATACTAGAGTTTAGAGAGTCACTCTTATAAATCTTACTCTCTTTAACCTTCCAATGTTTTACATTTCTCTTTTTCGAGTACCCATCAAGTTTCTCAAAATGTCTTGAGTTGTTGGAAAGGGACTTGATTTGGAATGGAGGGAGCCACAAAATATGGTTTTACTTTTTTCAATCTAAAGAATTTTGCAACAAAGGGTTATTGCCTGGTGGGGCATTCGCAACATCAGATTTCTCCATATTAGCCTCTCCTGTTGATCCCATTTGACTTGGGCGTTTTTGTTGCACTCAAAACATGCTTCCTGATTCAATTTGCCAAAATCATGGATTCTCATGAAACTATGATTTGGTTTGTCGACTTTGATATATATATATATATATATATATATGGAAAAGATCTTGTCAGCCTATGGATTGATGTAATAGTGTAAGCCCCAACGACCTTAGATTGAATCTGGGTTGATCTGACGCATAGTTAAGGGAACCTTGTAGGGTGACTATCCCGCTCTGGAACCTCGATCCCACGGTTCCTGCTTGGGATCTTGTAGGGACCTTGGTTTTTCGATTTTGGGATCTTGCTCTCAAAAAAAGGGGATCACGTTCCATCAATCAGTGGAACTAGTTCCATCTCGAAATAGATCCCCGCTCTCATCAACCATTGTCTAAGCACTGTCTAAGGTTTTAGTACATTAAAATCTTGAATTCCATGTTTGTGGGATATACTTTCATTAACATATGATCTCAAGTTAGAGATTGCCATTGTCCCAAGTTCTCATTATTTAGAAATCGTAAGTTTCATGATGGTAAAATCTAGCCCCTTTTTAGTATAGCATGAAGTTCCATTATTTTAGATTCTTAATTTGAACTAGGCATAGTTTAGACCATTGTTTTATTAAGTCCTATTGTGTATGCCATCTCTCTTAGTTGTGAGAATATATATTTTATTTAAAATCTTATATTTATGATGTCCTATTATTTTAGATTCTTAAATCACAATGATTAATCCTCTTAGTTTGGAGATGAGAATATATGCTTTCGTTTCAAGCTTTAAAAAGCTTATTTTACACCTAAGAGAGAGAGAGAGAGAGAGAGTGAGAGTAGTTCCTCTTGTCCTCTTGTTCCTTCGAAGAGCCAACCTTTGAGAAACAATGGAAGCAAAGGAGACTACATTCGAAGAATATGACCCTTGAGTGGTAGGATTTTGGGTTGTTGGGGACTCCGAGGGAATGATGCATGCCAAACTTGTGTCATGGCGTGAAGATGTAGTGGGAGGGATGTGCCTTGGTAATGGAGCCACTCTGACGAGCCTCATCATCAGCATCAAGGCGGTTGTATAATGCTTCTAATGCCCTAACATCATCCTTGAGGTGGTCATCATTAGGATGAAAGTCCCATCCTTTGTACTCCTCTGCATAGTCTGATCGCAGTCTACTTAACAACTTGTCATTGTAGTGAACATAAACCAATGACTCGGATCGTTGAGCATTTAATCTGTTCCGCTTAACATTGTGAATATAACTATAGATACTCCAACACCTCTCAGCACATGACGAGTTGACACTTTGAGACAACCCCTCAATAGCTAGTGAATATAATTCAGGAACCCCACCACCATATAGATCCCACCACAGAACAACTAATATTGTTCCTCTGTTGGAAATAGATGTCGGGGGTAAGAAGACTCCTTTATTACTTATAAAATCACTTATGTGTTGTCATATTCTACCGCTCTCATCGTCGTCTGGGTACAATCTCTTAGATGCAGCAAAATAAGACGTTGATACTTTTTTATCGTGGTGCGGCTTTAACCACTTCTTCCCACCAGGAGTTGGCATAGTTAACCATTCCTGAGAGTGATACTTAAGACTTAAAACATATGTCAAACATAGTTAATAATCTTTATATTAGAACAAGAGGAACCTTGCTATATGACATACTTAAACCTCGATTTCTTAACCAAGAGAACTCATACTAGCTCTACTTGTTTTATGTATAGTGGAGCTTAGATTCCTGCTTGTCAAAGCATCGAACCCATTGGCCTGGGATCTTGCTCTCATAAACCTAAGGATCTCGTTCCTTGTCTTGATCATTGTACAGATCCTAACCCCAAGGAGCTTCCACTTTGGGGCAGTTCTGCGAATCCCGAACCAATCCCGCTGCCGATCGTGCTTCCGTCTCCAACAACTATGATCTGACAGTTATGACTTGTATTTGAATTTTAATATTTTTTCTATAAATCCAAATCACTTGAAATTTGGGTTATCCACTCTTATCATCAATGCGCACCTAATAAAAATATTAAAAGAATAATTAACAAAAATTAAATGGACTAAATACCCCTGAGAACTATTATGGGTACTTTGGTCCATTTAATTATTGTAAATTATTTTTTGGTATTTTGATTAGATTTGCCTATTTTTTAAGAATAGATGTTCCAAATTTCTAGTGATTTAGATTTTTAGATAAAAACTTAAAATTCAGATACAAAATTCAATCGTGACCATTAGATCGGCCCAAATTCAATTTGGGCCATTGGGCGTTTACTGTAGCTGTTAGCTAGCGGGCTGAGCTCAGATTCTCCTATATATATATATATATATATATATATATATATATATATATATATATATATATATTATTATTTATTTATTTATTTTTATTTTGTTTTATGGAGAGAGAGAGAGAGAGAGAGCATTGCAATTTGGTTTGTTCTTGCCTGAAGGAATTTTGTGATCACCCGGACTGGCTTTCCTATGAATAATTTATCTGTAGTTGTGCCTCCCACATTTGCGTTCTGCTTAGCAATGAAAGGAAACTAGAGAATAGAGAAGTTCATCTATTTTCTCTGCAAACCTACTCATGAGAGAGAGACCACACTACAAGTTGGTGTGTTATTGGCTGAAGGAGTTTTGTGGTTACCAAGACTGGCTTTCCTATGCATAATGCATTTGTGGTTGTGCCTCCCATATTTGCATTCTGCTTAGCGGTAAAGGAAACTAGAGAAACGAGTAGTTATCGATTTTCTTTGCAAACCTACTCATAAGAAATGGGCAATAAAAATCAGCTTGGTTGAGTTTATTTTTGTGACTTTCTAAAATTTTGATTAGTTTTATTGTTCTAAAATCATTACTCTTTCGACCCTATTGTTCTATTCTTGACAAGCTTCCGGCTAGTTTCTTGATTATCTAAATGGCCACAACACTTATTCGATTCGCTTATAATGCAAATATTTAATGAATTATTCAGGCATCTTTGAAACAAGTGAGATGTTTGGAGTGCTCTTTGTTTGATACCTCTGGAGTGCTGGATAAGTAACTAATTATGCAGCATGAACTTTTGGTTACGTACAGTATCTACATGATGCTAGTATTGGTATCGATCATCATTGCAAATAAAGTGTCAAACCATTACCTCTATGATCAAATCTATCAATTTTAGAGTTTGGGTTATATACATTTTCTCACTGTTGTTTTCACATTCCTCTTCGCTTCTGCTGCTTCGGTCGTCAATTGTTTAGTTGCTTGATCTTTAGCATCTTTAACCCACCCTTTTTCAACATCTTACATCATGTCATTTTCCTAGCTTATGAGGCCCATGGTTTATGCTTTCCATCCTTTTGGCTTGTCTCGACCCCATCCTGATGGAGTCATGGGTTACAGAGGAGAAGGAAGGTTGATTTGCTTCAATACTATTAAGGTTGATTTGCTTCAATACTATTATGGAGTTGGAAGGAAACCTTATCATGTTCATTCTGTGAGTTAACCCTTAGGTATACACTCTTGTCACTGTAAAAGTTAATTAGATGGCCATATGTTTCTTATAGCGCATCCATCCTCGTTTTCATAGAAGTTAGACAGCAGACATTACTTGTGGTTAGTCCTATGATGTTATGGGGAATTAATTGTGGTCACCAATGTTGAATTGAGAATTCTCTTCTAGCAACTACAAGGTTTGAAGCTGCTGCAACAATTCAAGATGCAGGAGTAAGGGAATGGGTGTTTCTTTCAGACGAGGAGAAGCACAATCTGATTAAGTACAGTTGCACAAATGTTGCATCGATTTTTGTGCTGCAAATGAAATATGACATGCTTGGTTGTATTCTTAATGGAACAGTTAATCTCTAATTTTCTCAGGTGGATCTGATTAGATACTTTATTACCCATGTAATGCTGTCTTTTGCAGTTTGGTTTAATAACATGTTCCATGGAATAGAAAGTGACTGCATCTTTCCTGTATTACAGTTTTTGGTTATTCTTTGTGATGGACATCTTTTTTTTGTAGGGAAGTGGCTGAGCTGATCCTATTTGCACTTCAAAAGAACTTTACTACCTTTTATTGGCACCTGGCCTTGTTCTAGCTGATTCAGATGGGGAGACTGTACTTGTAACCAGCTCTCCTTTCTCCCTTATCTGTACGTATTGTTTGGATGAAGAAGTTTGCAGGGTGGTTTGACTCCATGGCTATGTGATATGCAGGTAACAGAGGCACTGCAAGCTCAAGTGCAAGATGTTACAGACATTGCCCAGCACCATGTTGCTACTCAATTGAGTATTTTCACCTTGGGTAGTTCAGCTGTAGGAATCAAACTCAAAGACTCAGTGGTGCAATTGTCAACACCTTACCAGTCGTTTCCAACCCCTCTGTACTAAATTGAAGACTCTGAGTGTTTAAGCAACTATTGTATGCGGACATTTGGAAATCCACTGCTTGTGCTGTTAAGATCGGAGACGTCATGTGTGTGTGTTATTTAGAGAGAGAGAGTTGTTGGCTTGCTCTTCTTTCATAGGGTCAGTGCAGGTGAGCACGCACATCCTGTAAGACCGGTTCATATTTGACGCCCATATGGAACCAGAGAGGAAATTGCCTGCCTAACAAGACTTTCCATGGGGCGGGCCTGTCCTTTTGCCCTTGCCATCCGCAGAAATGCCCACTAACTGATAGAATAACCTATCCCTTTCTTCGCTTCCCCAACCCCTTTCATTAATCAGTTCCATGCATTAAGATTGAGGAGCAGCAGCGTTCTTTCTCGAGGCGAAGCCATACGCGAAATCAAGGAAGGCGATGATCAGAGCTGGTCCTTCTAGCGGGCCCCTAGGTCCTCCCCTACCTCCTCTCTACTAAAACTTAAGGCAACTCATTGCAGACTTGGGCCTGTTTCATTTTTGAAAGATAAATGATCCCTAGAAACCGGAAGTTCTTGGGTGTGGAATCGGGAATCTCAAATATCGGGATTTTACCCAAGATTATGTACATGATTGGCTAAATGTGAAGTAAATGAATACAACTATAAATTGAATGCGAGAAATAAACTAAAAATAAAAAAGTACACCACAACACATGATTTACTTGGTTCACCTTGTAGGGTTTCATCTATGGTTTGGGCAACTAAATCTACTATTACAAAGAAGATTACAGTTTTAGGGTACAAGATATATACATCTATCTAAATACTGGTAAAAAGTCATCACCAATCTTCCTTTATAAACTTGCTTTTTCGATCGAGTAACACTGTTGATCAATACTTTCTTTCTCACCTCAATACTACTTTCGAAAAGATAACTTCGAAAGCAATCGAGAGATTTTTTCTGTCGGAGGCCATGTCTCTCTCTCTTGGAGACCATTCTCCATCTTTGGAGATCCATTTCTATAACCCCTGAAGGGGTGACCTTAAATAAGATTGGTATTATGTCTTATTTGAACTCTTATATAGATATCACTTTTTTGTTTCTCAAGAAAGTCTATTTTGTTTTACAATAATATCTTTAATCTTTTAGAGAAAAATATGGGTATGGTGATTTGGCTATCACCAAACCTAATAAGAGAGATTGTGATATTCCTTATCGCACATATTACAGAAATGAAAATACAGTTTGATAAACTTTATTATTGTTTTATGGAAAATTATTTCACGGGGTTGGACCGCATGACTACATATTGATGTAGAATATATATATATATATATATATATATATATATTATTATTATTAGTTTTTTTTTAAGTTTATTTTAAACTTAAGAATAGGAGGTGTGCATGGATAATTAGGTGGGAGTTTATTTTGTACGCGAATGAATTGATGTTTATCAATTGGGTGGTTAGTTTAGGAGTATAAATAAAATAAAGTTAAATTTAGGCGGTTTATCTTTTGGCAACATAGCTATCTATTGAAGAGGGTAGGGTCATCTATTGAAGGGGAAAGCTTTGGATAAAATGTGATTAGGTTAAGAGTGAGAAAAATAGGGGGAGAGATAAAATTATGAAAGTCTATTGTTTTTTTTTTTTTCTTAATTTTTTTTAGTTTATTTAAAGGATATTTCCCTTCATTATAGAAGAGGTGAATGAGTTAATAAAATTTGGTCACGTGAAGAGATTATTTTGGGTGGATTCCCTCGTAGACTTTGAAAAGGGTTATATTTTCTCAAATTTTTTTTTTATTGTTATTTTTTCTGGTTTTATTTTCTCCTTGCATGCGATTCAAACAGTATAAAGCATTCATCTTAGAGATGGATTCAAGTAGGTGTTTTATCTAAAAACAATGGAAACTAACACTCCAAATGTTTTCTTACTAGAATTATTATTTCTAGTTTTTAAATTCATGATCTCCATATTAGAGATTATATGTCCTTAAAAATTAAGTCAAAAAATCTATGTAAAAAATAGATTTATTAATAGGCTCGCATTTCATATGCGGGCTTGGCCGCATAGAAACCGGGTCCATGTTTATTGTTTTATTAGTAAATTTCGATAGAAAGGGTTGGATATTCTTTTCAACGACAAGGAAAAATATTTGCATGGGCCATTCCTACGAGTGATTTAAGGCCTGGCAGAACCGATTATACTTTGATTTACGGACTCAATCTCGACAACCGCCGAGGTGAGTTCTATGTACAAAATCGCATATGAAAAGAATCATAAAAGTTAACATTCAAAAAAGAAAAAAAGAGAAAGAAGGAATCATGAAAGTTATATGTATAAGGTTTAACATAAAATTAAGACGCAACTCTAAAATTCCCAGAAAAACAATTGTTTTAATGGCGAAAAAACATTTAATTCATCATCTCGACATCGAGATGAAAAAAATTTCAAATCTTAAAAATAATACATCTTACAACTCATTATCTGGATTATCCATAGTCAAGATTTTTATGTGTTTATAGATTTGTTTTGACTCAATTTTGGATTTTAAGGCTTCATTTCCAGAGATAAAAATAGATTTTTACACCGTCCTGAAAATTTTCATTGCTAAAATTATAGCTTAGGATAAAGTTTGGAGGTGCACCTTAAATGAATTGTTTAAGGCTCAACCTTATCAAGAAATTATGTACAAATGTAACTTCACGTAATTTTTTAATGATAATTTGTGAATTTCTCTCATGTGCTCTATTTTTTTTTTGTTTTTGTTTTTTTTATTTTTTTAATTGTGTCATACTTTATATCTAAGTTTTTCCATATTCCATTTTTTGATATATTGTTTACCATCCTATATAATGCGCATAACCAATCAATTAGTTTTATTGATTTTTAATTATTGTTGCCATCCTTTCGTATATTTTGCTAACACTTAATTGAGTATTTTTGGGCTAGTGCAGGATTCGAACAAGTCCAACAGGACTTACTCAAGTAACTGGCTTGTGCATGGCCCAGTCCCGATAGTAAGCCAATTTTTTTAAAGTTGATTTCTACATGGCTCAGTCCCGAGCGTAAGCCAATTTTTTTTAAGTTGATTTCTATCGGTGTTTGCAAAATCGAACCGGAACGGTTACCAAACATGGGGCTGGAAACGATTAGAATTGGAACCGGACTAACCGGGGCGGTTAACAAGACTAACAGGTCAAGAAGATTTTTTTTAAAAAAATGGGTCAAGAATCTCAAAAAAATAAAAAAAATAAAAATAGAAAAACTTAGATTAAGTGTATATTACATACATTTATCTTACAAAAAAAACAATTAAACAACATTTTCTGAAAATTAATATTTGAATACTGCAAATATATGCAAGACAATTTATAATTTGACATTAATTCAATTGATGAAATTACAAAGTCCAATTAACAATGGCTAGTAGCAATGAGAGTGGCGAGAGGGATCATGGTACTGTTGTGTTTCGCTATCAGGGTTTACAAGGCGAAAGGTCTGGTGAAGTCTGTAATACAGCAGTTGTGCCCCCTTGCCAGTTAAGAACATTTACAGAGGGGGATCATGGCACTTCTGTGTTTCGCTATATATTTTTAATCCTATTCATCACAAAAAACATAATTTTATTGAAAAACAAAATTTTATTAAGAAAACCTATATTCAAGCCAAAATAATCAAGAACGCTAGAATTAACCCAAAATAAAAAGAAATTCAATTCATATGATAAAAGATGCACTATTTTCCTCCATTATTACAAATATAACTACATCATGCACTTAATAAAAATAACTAAAAAGATCGAAAAAAATCGAGCAACATTATCATGCACTATATCATACACTTATTTATTTTTTGTTAGAAAAATATATAACATTAAAAAGAAAGAATATATATATATATATATATATATATTCTCATATTCATCACAAAAAACATATTTTTATATAAAAAAAAGACGTAATTTTATTGAAAAACAAAATTTTATTAAGAAACCGCAAAATCGAGCCAAAATCATCAAGAATAACGAAATTTTCGAGTCAAAATCAACCCCCAATCTTCCCTTTTTTGAACAAATTAAAATAGGGATATGATAAATACTTTGATAACGACTCAAATGCCCACAATTTCATGAAGATCCATTCAATATTGAGAATGTTCTTCAAAAAATGGCGCAAATTTTAGTTCATGAAATTTCCATAACAAAAACGTAGCAAAAGAGTCTATATAAAAATTTTAAATTTGACAGATGAAGCCTTGATGATCAAAATACACAATTCAATTTGATAAAAAAAGAGCAATAGATCGATCAGAAATCATTTTTTTGGATCGAACGCAGTTCTTCAAGCAGCAGCATTTCGGGCTGAAATCAATCTTCCATCTTCAATTTTTTGGACAAATTGAAATAGGGAAATGAGTAATGCTTCAACAATGAATCAAAAGCCCTCCATTTTCATAAAGATCCATGTGGTGTTGAAGCTGCTATCGAGAAAATTATGTAAATTTCAAAACTTTGAAAATCCGCCACTTCAATTCGCAAAATCTCATTCTTTTGCGATTTTCATTCTAGATTCAATGTTTTATAGATATTTTATGGTGTTATACAACAATAAAGAATCAAAAACTTCAAAAAAAAAAGAGAGGCAAAAAACTGAATCTAAAAACCTGTAAAAGGTAGATTCACAGGTTCCTGCACGCCAGCTTTTTTAAAATGTTTGTTATTTTCGAAAAAACGCCCGTTTTAGCGTTAAACCGGCCTGATTAGCAGAAACCGTCCGGTTTTTAATAAAAATACCACTTCGAGGTCTAATCGACCGGTTTTGCACCGGTGGTGACAGTTAGACTACTGGTACTACTAAACCGGGTGTAACCGGATTCGGAATCAAAGCAGTTTCGAGCTAACCGGTTGATTTTGTTTCAAACCAATCGGCTCCGATTCAAACCAACCGGTTTTGCGAACAATGATTCTTACACCATAATTAAGCTTTCCTAAAAAATTGGGAAAGTACTTTTTGGAAGTTTGATGTTTATGCCTCCTTGCCAACCTATTGTGTTTAGGAAAACTATTCCATGCGACGGGGGACACATTTGTATATTTGCATCCCTGAGGTGGAAAGCATCCACTTTAAAGATGGATGCAAATGAATACTCAATATAAAAACAATTGAATTTAAAGGTCGAAATATTTTCTTCGTAAAAGTATTAGTTTTAATTTTAAAATTTATTTACTTTCTCATATTCATGATTGCCATAATATTAGAGATTATATATCCTTTAAAATTAGGTCTAAAAATCCATCTCAAAAATAGATTTTTAAGAAGGGACTCATTTCTACATGGACTCATAGAAATTTTGTCTATGTATTTAGGATTAGCGTGGCAAAACAGGTCCTAGAAAGCCCAAATATTTTGGGGCCGGGCAAGGGCCTACTTTGCACAGTTTTAAGTTGGGGCTCAAGTTAGGGCTAGACTTGCCTGACCCCAGCCTGTTAATGACCCTAGTTATATTAATGCAAGCTTTTTATGCTTCCCCTACAATATAAACTTTTATATTGTCCCTATCAAACCGTCCTTTCTAAATGGACGACTTAGATGACCCCAATCACAATATCACCATCTATACTATTTTATTTTTAATTTTTTGTATACAAAACATTTTTACACCAAAATTTGGGCCATACTTAAAAAAATATTCATAATAAAATAAAATGACTAAAATACCCTTAAAAGTTCGAGGTGTATTTTTTATCATTGTATTTTATCAAAAATATTATTTTTAATATTTTATTTAAGTGATGTCATGTACAAAATTTCATATTTATATAGTTGGTATAAAAAAATTAAAAATAAAATACCCTAAAGCATCAAATCTAGATTAAATACTTATTAGTTCACTTGATCTAAATTGGATGGCTGGACGAAGGGGGGAGTATATATCTTTTAGAGAGAGGGTAGGAGGGCGATGAGAGAGAGACAACCATCAAAATTTTGAGAGTGAGGAGAGAGTAGTTTTTTAGGTTTATGATTAAGTGCAATTTTTTTGGTGTGTGAGAGAGAGGGGGACTAAGTGTGCCTTTGTAGTGTGTAAGCAGGGTAGAGAGAGAGTATTTTTGTAGTACGTAAGTAGGGTAGAGACAGTGTATTTTTGTACGGTGTAAGCAGGGTAGAGGGAGAGTATTTTTTTGTAGTGTGTAAACGCGGTATAGAGAGAGAGTATTTTGTACTGTGTAAGCATGTGTAAGCAGGGTAGAGAGAGAGAGAAATAGAGAGACAGATGGCACGTGAGTTTGGTTTGTGTATTAGAGTTTAGAGAGGGAGGTTTTAAGCATTTATTTCAAAAGTCAAGAGAGGAAGAGGAGAGAGAAAATATGGATAAGTATGCGCCTAAATTTGTCTTTATGAGACATAGAAATCGATGAAGATTGATTGATTAATTGCTCCTAGGATAATGCCTTTTGGTGAGACTCACAGACGTTAAAGTAGTCCTTTGGATTAAGTTAAAGAGTTTTGGTAAAAGAGAGCTCAATGTTGTAGTAAAGAGAGAGGAGAGAAAAGATTTAGTGAGAAAAATAAGATTAAGAGAGAGAAAATTGGATGGAGTTTATTTGTGAGAGGGGAACCCATAAAAGCAAAAAGTGTGGTTTCTATAATGTTGCAACCTTAAACAATCCAATTATGGCACACTTTTAAATTTTATAATAGAGTAATAATCTTATAGGACTTTTCTCGTTCTTATCATATAGTAATATGATTCTATAAGATATTTTTTCGTTTATGTGTGTAGAACCCCAAAAGATTACTATTAAAATTGACATGGATCTCTAGAAAAATTATCATATGGATGTGGGGTTTGACTTTTCTATAGATCTGTGTCAAATTTAATGGTGATTTTTTGGGATCCTACACACCTGGATAGGGGAGGGTCCTATACGGTTATTTATCATTATCATAATATATAATTTAGCAATGATTTTATAAGACCCTCATCCACTCATATGTGTAGGACCCCAAAAGATCAATATTAAAATTAGCAAGGATCTCTAAAAAAGTTATCATATGTATGTGGGATTTGACTTTTCTATAGATCCGTGCCAAATTTAATGATGATCCTTTGAAGTCTTACATATGGGTGGGGGAGGGTCCTATAGAATCATTCAATGATTTAAAAAGCGGATCGATGACCCTGATCGGGCATCTCAAAAACCGATTCAGATCTGCGAATAGGATATCCGGATCGGGAATCGGTCTGATTAAAGCTTCAAAAAAATCCGAAAAATTTATTAAAATTCATTATAAATATAGTTTTTTAGGAATCCAATAAGAAATACGGGTACTACATTATTAACTTTCAGTTTTTTCATCAATTTGTGAATATTGAGATGCTCTTTCCCTGTATAAACTTAAGTAATAAATTTGCATCACATAAAAAAAAAACCATAGCATTATAATGGATAAAATATATAATTATACATGGACTATAATAAAGAATAGACTAAATCAACGAAAGAATGGCTATTAAAATCTCGTTTTGACGAAAAACCCTAATCCGCTAAAAAAACCCAAATTATTACAACCTAACTAACTATAATCCAAAATTATTATAACCTAACTAATTATAATATTATATACTGAAATTATAATTATTAGTTTACGTTTTATAATTATTTTATTAGATAAATAATAACAAATTAAAAATATTTTATAATATTATCTAATTTAAAATGTATTATTGACAACTGTAAGAAAAATAGTACATTACATGATTTATAATGTAAAAATTAATAAATAAAATAAAAGATTTGGTTATGAATGTAAAAATTAATAAAATGCGTACAAATTTTGAAAATAACATTTCAATTTTTCAAAAATATATTTTTTTAGGTTTCTATAATAAATTTAGTGAAAGAGATTGTTAGTAGAAAGATGGAGATTTCAAATAGAATAAACTTTTTATTTTTTATTTTTTTATGTCGTTCATATTATTTACAAAAATAATTATACCATTATATATACAACAAAAATTAACTGCTATACAAAAAATTAACTTTTTTCTTTTTCATTTTTTTATGCCTTTTATATTATTTACAAAAATATTTATACAATATACGCAACAAAAACTACTATACGTCACAAAAAATGCAAACTACTATACAACAAAAAAATGCAAATGCAACGTCCATGGAGGGATACAAAAAATTAACTTTTTTATTTTTCAAATTTTTATGCCTTTTATATTATTTACAAAAATATTTATACAATATACACAACAAAAACTACTATACATCACAAAAATGCAAACTAAAGTAAAGAAACAAGAGACATAACCACCATGCCACCTCACCACATCTAGTTATAATATGCTGATTAATAGAATATATTTACATTTCCTTCTTATTTAATGATGTTTGAGAATTATCCCACATCGAAATATGGGTGTTCAAGCTATGTAATATGAATTAAAGTATACGCGTGAAAACGTTGGGGTAACCTCACACGTGCATGTGCGCACATGTACGTACACACGTGTCCGTGCGTGTGGCATGTGTGAGAGTGTGTATAGTTAGCACACGTATCATGCGTGTGGCACGTGTGGGAGTGTATACGGCTCGTGTCACATTTACACACGTGTGTGAGTGGTGGCACGTGTGGGAGTGTGTATGGCTCGTGTCACACGTACACACGTGTGTGAGTGGTGGCATGTGTGGGAGTGTGTACGGCTCGCGTCACACGTGTGTGAGTGGTGTATGTGGCACGTGACGCGTACACACGTGTGAAGGCTAGAAACGGGAGGGAACCGATAGTTTTGCTCTAGAACTGGACGGTTCCCGATTTTGTGCTGGAACCGACACGGCTTGTGCCGATTCTCGAGTCGAACCGGACGAGTCGAACTCGTGTCGGTTCCCAAGTTGAACCGAACGAGTCCAATTCGACTCAACAATTTTTAAATCATTGGAATCATTTATTGAGAAAAGTAATGATTTTATGAGGCCCTCCTACACCTACGTATGTGGTACTCCAAAAGATCACCATAAAAATAATATTATGGGAATATAGATAAGAACAGTCGTATAATGAATTGGTTCGCGTTGCATATGAATTGGGCTGGCCCAAATCATGCAAAAGACATGCACATGCACATGCACACGCTCATGAACACAACACATACACTCATAAGTGTGACCTTCCTCTATCTCCTACTCGTATCCTGACCACGTGTACGGCTACAAAGTGAACGGTCATTATCATTTGGACACATGGAAGGATGCATAAGCATGCATATCTCCAACGCCTCACATGGGCATTAACTAATAGCCAAAATTTAATTGTCTATTTTATTTTTATTTTATTGAAATATTATATTTATCCGAAGTTTTTCATAGAAATTCATTTTTATAAAGAGAACTGGATCAATATACTTAAACATTTTTAAAATAAAAAATAACCTTAAATACGTTTTGATCAATATTTTCTACTTAAAAATATTTTTTTTAATTTCTATTTAATTCATCTTATAATAATAAAGGTCACATCGAAATTCGTGATAATAAAATTTTTAAATTAAAAATAAAAATAAAAGGCTAAAAGGAAGTTGAGCTTTCCCCCCTGGACTGTAATTTTCCCCTCCCTCCCTCCCTCCCTCCCTCAGTACTGTAAAACCATGGGTGGAAGATAGGAAAAGAAGTAGAGCTTTCCCTGGAATCCTGAACTTCCGTCACCTCCAATCCGATATTGAACAAGCTTGCTACTCTTTTCAGGTAACTGTGCTGCATTTCTTTTCTACTTTGTCTCTCTTAAATTTTGCCATTTTGCATGTTTTTGGTCTCTCTTATGGTGATTTGCATCGAGTTCTATTCTGTATTGGTAGAGAATAGTAACTTTGCTTTGTGAGTTTGTCGGTACATACGGGCTGTTATCTGGATTGTGAATTGGAGGAAAACCTAAATTGAATTTCAGATTGCGGGTTCTAAATTGTTCAAATAATATCTCCACTTCTCTCTATGAATGTTGCTGAGGTATTCCCTTTTTCTCCAATATGTCAGAATTTAATTGTTTTGTGAAATTTTTATTTGTTTTCTTGAATTCCCATAGTACAAAGTTTATGAATTGATTATGGATTTGAATCGATTTTACATGGTATTCTAATGAATTTTTTATTCTGAACATTTTTTTAAAATTTATTATTTGTTCTAGTTTTTTAAATTAATGAGTTTCTGGATTTTTGTCCATATTCGATGAAGATCGAATTTTTTTTCTTGGCTGAATTTGATTGAGACGGAATATGGGTCCGATACAATGCTTCTGCGTGCTTTACACAATGGCTAGAAAGAATTTTTGTTATGAGGATCTAGATGCCCCATTGATGTAAAAGTTTTTGCTTTGATATTTATTTATGGTATGGGCTTAGTTGATTCTTGACATTTTCAATATGGTTTTCACCAATTTCATTTTATATCATGGTTCTGATTGACATTGACTGATTATTACATATTTTCAACTTAAATGTCGAATGTGGCACCTGATTCTATATTGGGTATTGCTGTACTATGAGTTTTGAGAGTCACTCATATAAATCTTACTCTGTTTAATCTCCCAATGGTTTACATTTCTCCTTTTCGAGTGCCCCTCAAGTTTCTCAAAAGGAAAATTGTTTCATGCGGGCTGGACCGCATGACTACATATGCGGTCCAAAAAGTGTAAAGCAAACATCTTAAAGATGGATGCAAGTAGGTTTTCCATCTAAAAACAATGGAAACTAATGGTCCAAATGTTTTCTTACTAGAATTATTATTTCTAGTTTTTAAAATTTATTTATTTTTTTATATTCATGATCTCCATGTTAGAGATTACAAAAATTAAGTCCAAAAATCTATCTCAAAAATAGATTTATTAATAGCCCCGCATTTCTACATATGCGGGCTTGGTCGCATAGAAACCGGGTCCTTCTCATAACGTCTGAGTTGTTTGGAAGAGACTTACATGGTATGGAGGGATCCACAAAATATGGTTCTGCCTTTTTCAATCTAAAGAAGTTTACAACAAAGGCTATATATTGGCCTCTCCTGGTGATCCCATTTGACTTGGGCGATTTGGTTACACTTATAAATGCTTCTTGATTCAATTTGCCAAAATCATGGATTCTCATGAAACTATGATTTGTTTTGTCGAGAATGGCCTGGGGCTTTGGCGGTAGTATTGCCGAGCCCCAAGGTGAGGTCTCTAACTCTTTTCTTACCAAAGGGTAGGGGCACAAATTCCCACTGACTTACCACTTTTGAGAATGGCATGGGGCCTTGGTGGTAGTATTGTCGAGTTCCATGATGAGGTCTTTGACATCGTTCTCACCAAAGGGTAGGGACTCAAATCCCCAATGACTTACCACTTTTGAGAATGGCCTAAGACCTTGGCGGTAGTATTGTCGAGCTCCATGGTGAGGTCTCTGCCTGCATTCTCACCAAAGGGTAGGGGCCCAAATCCCCATTGACTTACCACTTTTGAGAATGGTCTGAGGCCTTGGTGGTAGTATTGTCGAGTCCCATGGTGAGGTCTCTGACTCCATTTTCACCAAAGGGTAGGGGCTCAAATCCCCACTGACTTACCCCTTTTTTTCGAGAATGGCATGGGGCCTTGGTGGCAGTGTTGCTGAGGCGTGGGGCCTTGGTGGTAGTATTGCCGAGCCTTATGATGTCTATGACTCCATTCTCACTAAAGAGTAGGGGCCTAAATCCGCACTGACTTACCACTTTTGGGAAAGGGGCTGGGGTTGTGGTGGTAGTACCCCACACCTTAGTCACCACGTTGGGGTTTCAATTTTTACCCCCAACATCACCTCCCTAATACTTTGAAAAAGCTAACTCCTATTCTACTTTTAAATATAATATATATAGGAAAAGTCTTAAAAACACTTATGGGTGCATTTGAATAGTTTCACCTTGCAACGGCTCTTGTAGATTCGTTGCGGTTTGCCTTAAAAACCGCAACGGGCATGCTATATCCCTGGCGGAATCCCCTGTTTATTTCGTGAAAAAACCTTGCAATGGACATGCTATGTCTGTGGCTGTTTTTTAATCCACACCATTCAAAAAAATCGGACGGTGCTGAGCCTATGGTTGAAAATACTATTCATTTTCGCTCATAGGCGTTGCATGGTCTCTTCCATACACACACACACACACACGCATATATATATATATTTGATAAATTTAAAATTGACCAGTTAATAAGGATCATGGACACACACACACACACACACACACACATATATATATATAGGAAAAAGATTATATAAGGTTGCAACTTTATACCGTTGAAGTAAGGTGCACCTCAGAAATCCTTCATAGGAGAGTGTTCCGGCATTGGAGAACCTTCCATGTGATCATCTTGACATTGAGATGAATGGACATGAAGGAAAAAAGAATTTCATGTCAAAAAATAATGCATCTTATAACAAGCTATTTGGATCGTATATTTTCAAGATTTTCAAGTGTCTCATGATTTGCTTGCTCTGTACAATTTTTGAAATTTTAAATTTTATAATTGAGGATGAAAAGAGATTTTCGGGCCATCATAATGTTTTGACAGCAAACTGACATCTCTACGTAAATTTCTAGGCATGCTATATTTCTACGGTATAAGGAGGCAACCTTATACAAACCTCACCTATATATATATGTGTATGGAAAAGATCGCTCATGGGTTGATGGAATAGTGTAAGTCCAACGGTCGAGATTGAATCTGGGCTGATTTGACGACCACGACTATATTTTTTATTTGAATTTTAATATTTTTTCTACAAATCCAAATCACATAAATTTTGGGGTGTCTACTCTTATCGTCAATGTGTGCCAAATAAAAATATTAAAAAACTAATTGACAAGAATTGAATAGACCAAAATACCCTTGAAATTTTTCATGGGTATTTTTGTTCATTTAATTTTTGTGAATTATTTTTTTGATATTTTGATTAGATTCGCCTATTTTTTAAGAATAGATGCTTGAATTTCAAGTGATTTAGATTTTTATGAAAAAAACTTAACATTTAAATACAAAATTCAAACGTGACCATTAGATTGGCCCATATTCATTCTGGTCTATTGGACGTTTACTGTAGCTGTTAGTATATATATATATATATATATATATATATATATAGAGAGAGAGAGAGAGAGAGAGAGAGAGAGAGAGAGAGAGAGAGCACTACAAGTTGGTTCCTTCTTGGCTGAAGGAATTTTGTGGTTACCCAGACCAGCTTTCATATGCATAATGTCTTTGTGGTTGTGCCTCCCACATTTGCGTTCTTCTTAGCAATGAAAGCAAAATAGGGAATAGAGAACTTGATTTTCTCTATAAACCTACTCGTGAGAGAGAGAGAGAGAGAGAGAGAGAACACTACAAGTTGGTGTGTTCTTGGCTGAAGGAGTTTTGTGGTTACTTAGACCAGTTTTCCTATGCATAATGTATCTGTGGTTGTGCCTCCCACATTTGCATTCTGCTTAGCAATAAAGGAAACAAGAGTAAAGAGTAGTTATCGATTTTCTCTGCAAACCTACTCATAAGAAATGACAAATGCAAATATTTTATGAATTATTTAGGTACGTATGAAACAAGTGATATGTTTCAAGTGCTCTTTTTTTGATACCTATGGAGTGCTGAAGAAGTATCTAATTATGCAGCATGAACTTTTGGTTCCATATAGAATCTACATGTTGCTTGTATTGGTATCCATCATCATTGGGACTAAGGTGTGAATCCATTACCTCTATAATCAAATATATCAGTCTTAGAGTTTGGGTTATATTCATTTTCTCGCTGTTGTTTGCACATCCGTTGCAGCTTCTGCTTCTTCTTTCATCAATTGTTTAGTTGCTTGATCTTTAGCCTCTTTAATCCACTCTTTTTTGACATCTTACGTCATGTCATCTTCCTAGCTTATGAGGCCCATGGTTTATGCTTTTCATCCTTTTGGCTTGTCTCAACCCCATTCTCATGGGTTACAGAGGAGCAGAAAGGCTGATTTGCTTCAATACTATTATGGAGTTGGAATGAAACCTTATTCATTTTGTAAGCTGACCCTTAGGTATATACTGTTGTCACTGTAAAAATTAATTGGATGGCCATATGTTTCTTATAGCGCATGCACCCTAATGTTCCTAGAAATTAGGTGGCAAACATTGCTTGTGATTAGTCCTACGATGTTATGTGGAATTAATTGTGGTCACAAATGTTGAATAGAGAATTCTCTTCTAGCAACTGCAAGGTTTCAAGCTGCTGCAACAATTCAAGATGCAGCTGTAAGGGAATGGGGGTTTCTTTCAGATGAGGAGAAGCACAGTTTGATTAGGGACAGTTGCACCAATGTTGCATTGATTTTTGTGCTACAAATGAAATATGACATGCTTGATAGTATTCTTAATGGAACAGTTAATGTCTAATTTTCTCAGGTGGATCTGATTAAATACTTTATTAGTTGTGTAATGCTGTCTTTTGCAGTTTGGTTTAATAACATGTTCCATGGAATAGAAAGTGACTGCACCTTTCCTGTATTGCAGTTTTTTCTTGTTCTTATGGAACATACATCTGAAGTCTATGTTCCAAAAAAGCTTCCAGCTATCAGAGCATTGTTGATGAAGAGAGGTTGGTAGCCCCCCTTCCCCCTCTCTATCTCTGCATGCATGTGTGCATGTGTTGTATGGGTAGAACCTATAATAAAAAAATATATCATAGAGTTGACCTTCTATTTCATTTTTTTATTTTTTGAAAGTTATTCACTGTTAAAAAACTCATCTAACATAAGGTTTTCCCATACAAAATGAAGCCGATACTCATAAGATGCATCTGAGTCAACATTCATCATGATCATGTCGTTGTTTTAAATTAAACTTGTCCAAATGATTACCAAGTTCTTCCTCTAGAATGGCCACTGATTAATGACCTTGTTTTGCTTCTCTCCCTTCTTTTTGTTGCGTTCCATTCTACAAACCTGTTCTACTGTTAAGCTTTGTGAGTTTTATTTGCAAACCTCCCTTTTTACTTGTCTTGTATTAGCAGTTGCTCATGATTTTCAGAGGATTTTAAAGTGTTTCCTCTGCTCTAGATGTCATTTTTGTTATTGTGTGTGGATTAAAGATGCATGTACTCTTTTGCAGGTTGGAATGCACTGCAGCTCAGAAGGATTCATTTTTCCTTCAGGTACCTAATGATATTACTTTGTGATTATAAGAGAAAGGAATTGTCATATTTACTTGCATTTAAAATATAGATCACATAAACCCTGTATTTTTGCTTCATCAAAAAGAGCACAGTTGTGAAGATCAGGCTGTTTTGTTGAGTTTTGATGTAAATGGTCCAACAGGTTGTCCAATCTTTTCATGTAAAAATAAATAACAATTCCAGACTTGTAAAAAATAGGTCTCAAAAATGCCCCCATTTAGCATCATCAAGATTATTTATTCATGAAAATTAGTATCTGATATCCATCTCTACAGATGACATCCCATTCCAACGGATACATATGAAAAGTTAAAATTTGTATTGCAGCATTCCGCCATGTGTTTCAAATATTGAAATGGGATTTTGAAAAGACGATTACTGCTGGCATGGGAGGTGTGAGGAACAAAAGAAATGCTTCAATTTCTGGCTTTGAACATGAAGCTGTGTTGCTGAGATGTCTGAACTGGTATCTGTCCAGGTAAATGCTTTTTAATTAGTTTACCATGATCCAATCGATTAGTGCCACAGTGGAATCCACTATCTATGTCAATAATGAACAGATGGATCTAACTTTGCTGAGGCGAATATGCCAGTGGGCCCCATAATTGTTGGTCTACATGGTTAATTGGAGGGACCAGAATTTGGATGGCTGTTGGAGTAAGGTATGCTATACTCCATTATATTATGCTATAATAAACGGATGCATGTAGACATTATGGATCTGATTTTGTTGCTTTCCCTTTCTTTTCACATCGATGTTCTTGTCTCTCTCTTCCTCTGCTGCCCATAGCCCTCACCCAAATGACACAACTTGTACTCTCTCGTGGTTGTATTGGTTCATTTTGGAGCTTTATAGAACGATCGACCAGAAATCATCATCTGACCGAAGTTGGGTTGATTCTCCTTTTGCTGTTCCAGCTCAACATCTGATTGTGTGGTTGTGCTCATGGCCTGGGACCATATTTCCTTCTGGTACCATGTTCCTCAATTTCATGTGTATCTTCAGGTAGTCCCTTTCTTTTGCACAATATGAGTTTTTGCTCGTGCCCTTACCTGCTGATAGACAAAACTATGTCCACCTTTAGTCTGACTACGGTCGGTTAAGGCAAGTGTAAGGAACCAGAAGCATGACTGAAAAGTGTCTGGCAGTAGCTGGTGCTTTAGTCTCCGATATTTCCTAGTTAATGTTACTTAAGATGCTAAAACTTCAAAAAGGTTTTTGGTATCAACGAGTTTTTCTAAGTGTTAACCTTGCTATGGTGATACCATGCCTTTTGTACTGTTAATGTGAGCTTCTGGTTTTAGATTATGACTAAATAGGCCTTGTCATGAATTTATGATCCCATAGACCAAAACATCATTTAGAATGAATTCTGAACAGTGACAAGCAAACTGATTAACCGTAGACTGTTCAAAACCCACAACCTCAAATAATAATGACTTTGAAAAACAGAGAATTTTATAAAACGCCTTCAAAAATACGCAAGCACAGTAAGATCTCAATTTTATTCAGGTCTTTATGAAGGGACATAAATAGAGTTGGATGATTTATGTGCGAGGATAAAAAAGAAAATGCAATTTAATCCGTCGGACATACAAATAGTGCAGTTGTATTCATCTCCTATTTTCACCCGCATCAAGGAGTTAACTTCGTAACTGGTGTGGATATCGTCTGCGGCTGGTGTTGTAGGAATATCATCTGCCTCCCAAATGTCGTAATCCTCATCTCCCTCCCAATTCAGCACACCCTCATTATCGTTTGAAATCTCGAAATCCTCATCATCCTCACCTACCCCGTGAATCACTACCAGGGATATCATCGGCCTCCCAAATGTATGCTATAATAAACGGATGCATGTAGACATTATGAATCTGATTTTGTTGCTTTCCCTTTCTTTTCACATCAATGTTCTTGTCTCTCTCTTCCTCTGCTGCCCATAGCCCTGGCCCAAATGGCACAATCTCTTACTCTCTCGTGGTTGTATTGGTTCATTTTGGAGCTTTATAGGACGATCGACCAGAAATCATCATCTGACTGAAGTTGGGTTGATGCTCCTTTTGCTGTTCCAGCTCGACATCTGATTGTGTGGCTATGCTCATGGTCTGGGACTGTATTTCCTTCAGGTACCATGTTCCTCAATTTCATGTGTATCTTCAGGTAGTCCCTTTCTTTTGCACAATATGAGTTTTTGGTCGTGCCCTTACCGTCTGATAGACAAAACTATGTCCACCTTTAGTCTGGCTACGGTTGGTTAAGGCACTGTAAAGAACCAGGGGAATGATTGAAAAGTGTCTGGCAGTAGCTGGTGCTCTTGTCTCCGATATTTCCTAGTTAATATTACTCAAGATGCTAAAACTTCAAAGGTTTTTGGTATCAACGAGTTTTTCTAAGGTTAACCTTGCTATGGTGATACCATGCCTTTTTGTGCTATGAATTTTTTATCACATAGACCAAAACATCATTTAGAATGAATACTGAACAGTTACAAGCAAACTGATTAACCGTAGACTGTCAAAAACCCACAACCTCAAATAAAGATGACTTTTAAAAGCAGAGAATTTTATACTACTCCTTCAAAAATACGCAAGCACAGTAATATGTCAATTTCATTCAGGTCTCTATGAAGGGACATAAATAGAGTTATATACATTTATCTCCATATAAGTAATGGATGATTATGTGTGAGGAGAAAAAAGAAAATGCGGTCGACAGTCGATGCTTGCACACCGGGCATGAATTGCTTTCCCCAAGCCATTTGAAATGGCCACAGGGCATCGCCCTTAAGTCGTCACTAAGCTCCGACATACAAATAGTGCAGCTGTAGCCTTCTTCATCTCTTATCGCATCAAGTCATTAATTGGTGTTGTAGGGATATCGTGGTTTTGTAGGGATATCATCTACCTCCCAAATGTCGTAATCCTCATCTCCCTCCCAAATCTGCACACCCTCATTATCGTTTAAAATCTCGAAATCCTCATCATCCTCACTTACCCCGCGAATCACTACAACCCTGTCATCCTCTCTAGGGATATCATCATTGAAATCTCGAAATTCTCATCATCCTCACTTACCCCGCGAATCACTACAACCCTGTCATCCTCTCCAGGAAACCATCGTTGAAATCGAATCACCACAACCCCGTCATCCTCTCCAGGATATCATCTTCATCATCCTCACTTACCCCGCGAATCACTACACCCCCTTCATCCTCTCCAGGGATATCATCTTCATCATCCTCACCTACCCTGTGAATCACGACAACCCCGTCATCCTCTCTTGGATATGATCGGCCTCCCAAACGTCGTAATCCTCATCTCCATCCCAATTCAGTGTGTTTGAAATTTCGAAATCTTCAACATCCTCACCTACCCCGTGAAACACTACATCCTCTTCTGCCAAAATCTGGACATCCCCACCATTCTCACTTGCCTCCTGAATCTCTAAACCGAAAATTTCACACACCACATTCACTATAATACTTTTGTTTTGATCCTGACGCAATATGCATGTTCCGATTGAAGATAATTTGCAGTGGATGACGGTCGTCTCGCCCCGGACATGATTCACGCCCCAACCGTTGCAACCAAGATGATGCCTTGCATCCCTCCCTGACATGACCGTCATGCATAATATCATAAAAAATGGATACAAGACGTATGGCCCCAACCGTTGCAGCCAAGATGATGTCCTGCATCCCTCCCTCTCCCTGACATGACCCTCATGCATAATATCATAAAAAATGAATACAAATTTGTGACTGCTACTTACCCATCATTCTCACTTGCCTCCTGAATATCGGTATCCTCATCATTGTTCTCGTCCTCTGTCTTGTAAATCTCTACATCCTCAATCAAGGCTTTGTTCATTTCCTCAAATTCTTTACAAAAATTCTTTACAAAAATTGAGTGAGCTTTGACTTCATCAGATTTGAGGTCTCCTTCAAAACTAATATCACCGTTCTTGGTAGACTGCACCGTAGACTGCACCACCCGTAGCACCAAAGGCTTTAGCAGCCCCAAAAGTATGAGCCACTACTAGGGCAGTGATGCTGCAAATGTTTAGTGGGGTAGGCCACATGACTCTAGTTTTTCGAAAACGTGGGAAATCGCATGATCCAGGGTCAAGAATTGACTCTAGTTTTTCGAAAACGTGGGAAATCGCATGATCCAGGTCGAGAATTGGGTCAAGAATTTCTGTACGGTCCCATTTAGTCCGCATTTCATACTCTGAATCCAAGTTCTTATGTTCCAGGGTGTGCTGATGACCACTCACATCTTGAAGGGTTGAAGGGAGTTCAAATGTAGGTTACGAAATCACATAGTCAGCAAGAATGGACAACAATTATAAATCCCCGTACCAACCTACATTTCATGAAGAATATAGGAAAAAAAAATACATTTAATGAACAACGTACCTTTCATGAAGAATATAGAAAAAAAAAATACATTTCATGAACAATTATATCTCGTTTTTTTTTTTTCAACTAGTAGAATACTGCGATCTTTATTTGTTAATGAAATTGAGACATTCCTTAACACCATATCTTATGTAGGGTTGACATATCTTTGCAACTTTTATTACTAATGCACTTGTTAATGAAATTGAGGGATTCCTTAACACCATATCTTATGTAGGTGTGACATATCTTTGCAACTTTTATTACTAATGCACTTTCTTGGAAACTTTGAAACTTCTGAATGATGTATTTTCTCTGTTCCTGACTTTCTGTTTAATATCTCATAAAAAAAGAACATTTTTTAATAATGATTTACTTTTTATTTAAAATGCTTGCAGTGCTTAATATATTTTTAAATCACCTGAGAGAGAATTTTTAATAATCAGTACAGACGGTTTCAACTGGGATATTAAAAATTCAGTAAGGGAATAAAAAACTTACATTGTTTTCAAAAATTTAACTTCTATTATTAGACAACGTTCTTGGAAACTTTGAAATTTCTGAATGATATATTTTCTTTGTTCCTGACTTTCTGTTTGATATCTCATCAAACTAGAGTATTTTTTTAATAATTAGTTATTTTTAATTTAAAATGCTTTAAGCGGTTAATATATTTTTAAATCACCTGAGAGAGCATTTTTTAATAATCAATACAGAAGGTTTCAACATGGATATTAAAAATTCAACAGGGAAATAAAAAAACTTACATGGTTTTCAAAAATTTAACTTTTATTATTAGAACACATTCTTGGAAACTCTGAAAATTCTGAATGATATATTTTCTTTGTTCCTGACTTTCTGTTTAATATCTCATCAAAAGAGAGCATTTGTAATAATTATTATTATTTGTTTAACAGTGAATACATTCTTAAATTACCTAAGAGAGCATTTTTAAATCGGTACAGACAATACAGAAGGCTTCAACAGGGATATAAAAAAATTCAATCGGGAAATAAAAAACTTCATGGTTTTAAAAAATTTGCAGATAACTAACTCTTCCTTATAGAGAGAGAGCAATTCAACTTGGTTAATGCTATTCAAAATCTTAGAGAGAGAATGAGAGCATGCCTCGTTCTTCAATTCCCCTGCGCATTCTCACCTCACCCACCAAACTGATGATCCAAGAAAAAAACGCAGAGAGAGAGCTTTAGAGAGAGAGAGAGATTTAGAGAGAGAAAGAACCAAGAAAAAACACAGATAGAGAGACATTTAGAGAGTGAAAGATTTTATAGAGAGTGAACCAAGAAAGGAACGCAGATAGAAAGATTTAGAGAGAGATTAAGAATGCAGATAGAGCGAAAGATTTAGATAGAGAAATATTTTAGAGAGAGAACCAATAAAGGAATGCAGATTGGGATATTTGGAGAGAGATTTTAGAGAGAGAAAGAACCAAGAAATGAGAGGAACAACGAAAAAAAATATCAAGAAACCAAGAAATCAGATAGAATGGCTTAGAGATAGAGAGAGAAGATGGAGATAGCTCTTATAAATTGAGAGTTTTAGAGATAGAAGGTGATGCCACATCAGCATCATTTTCATGAAAAAGAAATCTTTACTTACTAATTAGGGATTATTTATTTTGGATAAAATCGTGATTCTTTGGTTTATCTAGAATGGGTGTGGTTTCTATAGGTTGCAACCTTAAACAATCCAATTAAGGCGCATCTCCGAATTTTATCATAACATGTAAGTTTGGTGTAAATTTTTTTTTTATGATTATCTGAAAATCTATTTTCACATCTAATTATAAAACTTTAAATTCCATAAATGGTTAAAATCAAGTAGATCTATAAACATATGAAAATCTTAAAAATGGACGGTTCAGATAATGTGTTACAAGATGTACGATTTTTGGGACTCATTTTTTTGTTTTTTTCATAATCATACATCTTGGTGTCGAGATGATCAATTAGAGGGTTTTTCTACATGAAAACAACTTTTTCCGTTGGATTTTCGAAGTGCATCTTGTATATATATATATATATATATATATATATATATATATATATATATATATATATATATATATATATATATATATATATATATATATATATATATAATGGCTTAAAGAATGCTCCATCAGAATTTCAGAAAATAATGAACGATGTTTTTAATGCATACCATCAATTTATGATCGTCTACATAGATGATGTTTTGATTTTCTCTGAATCCATAGAACAACATATTAAACATATTAATACTTTTATACATGCAGTCCAGAATGCTGGATTGGTAGTCTCAGCAAAAAAGATTACTTTATTCAAAACCAATATTAGGTTTTTTGGCCATATGATTCATCATGGAACAATTATTCCCATAGATAGATCAATACAATTTGTTGATAAATTCCCTGATCAGATACTTGATAAAAAAGAACTCCAAAGGTTCTTGGGATGTTTAAACTATGTTAGTGATTTTTATCCTAATCTTGCTATCGATTCTAAACCTCTATATGATAGACTCAAAAAGAATCCTCCACCATGAACCAATATTCATACTCAGGCCGTACAAGTAATCAAACGAAAGGTAAAGACTCTTGATTGTCTTTCTCTTCCACATCTAACTGCTTTTAAAATCATAGAATGTGATGCTTCAGATATCGGTTTAGGCGGTATTCTCAAACAAAAGATTGATAATAAAGAATAATTACTCAGATATACTTCTAAAGTTTGGAATTCCACACAAAAAGAACTATTCAATGGTCAAAAAAGAACTTTTAGCCATTGTCTACTGTGTTTCCAAATTCCAAAGTGATGTTCTTAATCAACCATTTCTTATACGAACTGACTGCAAAGCAGCCAAAGATATTTTGCAAAAAGATGTTCAAAATTTGGTTTCCAAACAAATATTTGCTCGATGGCAGGTTATATTATCCGCCTTTGATTTTTCCATCGAACACCTTCCCGAGTCTTCCAACTCACTCCCTGACTTTTTAACCCGTGAATTTTTGCAGGGGGCAACACTGACACAAACGACGAATCACCATTGTCCTTGGCATTACAGCTGTTCGAGGAGAATAAAAATAATAATATTTCACTTTCACCTTCACCTAGTCCAATGGGTTCTCGAGGCACTTCTCGTCGAGACAAACAACCCATGTCGAAAATAATATCATTTGAAGGGGAACCTTCGCCTTTGGCAATACATTCACCTTCCCATTCTCCTATCCACCAAATCACCTATCCCGAAGCAACTGCTTCAAAACCAATATATTCTCTAGCCCAGACCAAGTCTGCTTCACAACCCAATATACCTAGGTCTTCTTATATAGAAAGGGCTTATCTCGTGGATATTACTATCGATGAGAAACATGTTAATACAGAACCAATAAAACTTGCCCCTTTATATTTGCTCAATCATCTTAACCCAACCAATGGTGTCAAAACCAGAGAATACTTTGAAGCCATTCTTATGGAAACGGGATCCATTTCCGTTGTTCACTATTATCAACAGAATACCAGGACCATTGCATACTCCAAGGTCCAAATTAAAAACTCCATTGCATACTCCAAGGTCCAAATTAAAAACTTGCTTTCCTATGAAGAGTGGGGTTGCAATCCTGCGCAAGGAAAGAAACTTCACAACCCAGACTTTTCTTATAAATATTATAAAGATGCCGAATACATTGAAGCATGGCATAAGTTTTTCTATTACCAAAATCCAAATAACACACACAGCTGGTACATTTAGTTCCGGCTCCCTATTTTCGAAAGATTCCCCACATGGTTTAAAAATTGGTTTTTTGTGTGGGGCTCAACATCTCAAATTTTGCCTCCTGCTTTCAAAACAGTGCAGGAACAATTCAAAGAATATAACCATGCTGATAATACCATTGATATCCATTTATATTTCATGGCCCTATACCAAATCCCATGGATCATGAAATGGGATTATACAATCTCAGTTGATACCACTGCTGACTATTTTTATATTCCCAGACTTGGCAAAACTATCTCTGTTAAGTGGTGGGACATATTTAATATGGACCCTACAATACTCACTCCCAAAAGAATACCCAAGCCAACCTCTGAGAAACAACCAAGTCCTCCTATTGCTAATACCTCTTTTGATTTCCCAACCTATTTACGAAATATGCTCCAGCAAAACCCCAATGCTTCAAAAGAGACCTTAGAAAACCAAATGAGAGAAATCTTTGCTGAAGCTGGAAAGAAACCAGTTTCTTCTGAAGAAACTGTACAATCATCTCCTTTATACACCAACCAATAGCTTAATCTCTCTGAAGAAGATCCGGATGAGGAAACAGAACCAGAGGAAGACGATCCGGATGAATTCAGTCAAAGACCATGACCATGAAGAAATCAATAAAGAAAGACTCATCAATCATCCTCACCGACAGAATCATGAAGAAATCAATAATTGAAGAAAGACTCATCAATCATCCTCACCGACAAAGTATAAAGCATCACCGACAAAAAGCACCATCAACAGTCATCACCGACAAAGAAGATGCTGTCACTGTAGCCATTTATATATACGCCAAATATGTCACTGTAGCCATTTGTACATACGTCAAAAATGTCACTGTAGCCATGATAGGAAGCGACAAAGGGAAATACTGTTCCCAGATGCTTCTTTTTCCTTTTTTGTCTTCTTTTGTTTTTGTTTTACTTCTTTACGTCCTCTCATCTTGCTTTATGTCTTCTCCTCTTGCTTTTTGCTTGCTTGGTGGCGAAGCAACTCCGCCTATATAAGAATCAAGCCTCCTCCATTTGAGGCAGGGTCGAAACTTCTCCTTCTCCCATTTCTTCCGCAGCTCCTCTCTCCTCTCTCACAGAGCTCCTCTCTCACAGAGCTCCTCTCTTCTTCTCTCTCTGATCCTTGGAAATACAACAATACTCGAGCTATCCCGACCTTCATAGCTCCAAATATTTACCACGTTTTATCCCTTTATCTTTTAATATCTGATGTGACTGCAATTTAGACTCTCTTCCTTCATACTGCCCTCATCACTGGAAACTCTTTTCCAGTTACTGCATCTGTACTCAGTAAGTTTTACAGTTTTTCTGTTTTCTGTACTTAGTACTTCTGTTTTCAATTGATTCCCTGTACTCCGTATTTCTGTTTCTCTGTCTTTCTGTTTTCTACTTTCTTTTACTATTCTATCTTCTATTTCCCTGTTTTTCTGTCTATCTTCTGTTTCCCTGTTTTTCTGTCTATCTTTTGTTTCCCTGTTTTCCTATATAGTATGAGTGATTGTAAATGTATGTAAGATACTAGTTTGTTACTTTCATTGTACTTGTTGGCTACAAGTTGTTTATAAATAAAGTTAAGTATGTTATGAAATTTCACTATGCAATTTAAGATACTATTTAGTGTAAAAATTGGAAATTTAAATTATGCTCAGTGGTTAGTAATAGATGTATTTGTTATCCCTCTTATTTGCATAATACTGTTCATTCTTAATTATTATAAAATTCTGCAAGAATTAATTAAATACAATAGTCTCATATTTACATATCTACTCTAGATTCAATTATCACCTACAAAAATACGATAAATAGGATCATACTGTAGATCCTGGGGTTTGTGGTATCAGAGCCATACAGTAAAAATTGTGCAAACTGGAGTCTGTTTATACAGTACATGAACAGTAAACTATAACCTGTCCCAATAGTTCACTAGTCCTGTTAGAGTAAAAGTTATACTATTACTAGGGAAACCTACTTAAATTTACCACTAAGAAAGTTGGTCCGAGAGTTAAGACAAGATACGAAAGGACAAGTCTAGGCAAAGTACCCGCCAAGGCCAGGAAGAGCCGCTTAGGGGAACACGCTGGACCCTTGGTCGTCCAGATTGTCATTATCCGCAACCTACAGATGGCAAATTTAATTAGAAATCTTAAAAGTAACTGTACAACTTCATCTCAAACACTTAGAGTGAAAAATAAGGAACAAATTATAATAAATGACATTGAAGATCATATTTCAAATTGGAATATACCAAAGGTACCAATACATGACATTTATCTTAAGGGATCATTTAAATTCAAGATGGGTTATGCCATCAAGACAGTAGAAGAAAGTTTATCTGTAACTCAGAATCAAGAAGACTTTCAACTACTATCAAGAAAAGTTATTGAAAAACATAAAGAAAATAATTACAAATATTTACACATCGGCCTCATTCAAATAGCTGTTAAACCTTTGACCCGACTAAGGTTGAACACCTCAGTGCTTGTATGCTTAAGAGATACAAGACACAATAATTTCACAGACTCACGACTTGGCATGGTTGAATCAAGCCTATGTAATGGTCCAATATATTTTAACTGTTTTTCAAATTTTTCGGTTTCTTTAACTGATCCAAATATTCTAGATATACTAACAATAAATTTAAAAACTCATGGTTTTAATATGACACATGGTTCCCAAAATTTAGCTATAGTCTATAGAATATATTACAAAGTCATGAACACCTTATGTCCAAATATTATGAGAATAGATAAAAAAGATCAAACTATATTATTTCAAACAAATATGGAAAAATCTCATACAATAGTACCCAAAACCATTAAGTGGTCAGATATTGTTCTACCACAGTCATGGGCACTACAACATGCAAATCAACCCCAAGAAATTCCAAGAAATAATATTCCAAATCAAATAATGGAGCATCCAGATGGAAATATTGAAATAAAATTTCAACAATCGAAAGTACAGGATGATATAAATATTAATCGGAAAAAGAATAAAACTCCATTAATACCTAGTAGAAAATCTTATTCCACTACTCCTGATGTTATTATACTACCTTCTCCTTCCCAATCTTCTTCACAATCAATACCTTGTTCAGATTTAAAATTACAGGGAACAAGAAGAACAACTGATCATGTTGTTATTCCCACATATACCCCTGAATCAAATATAGCATACACTCTTGAACCTAGTTTAGAAGAATTTCAAATATTAACATTACAAATTGAAGATGATATAGAAGAAGAAATAAATCCATATGATCAATATTCTGATGAATATATGGCAGCATATTTGGCAGCCAAATTAGAAAGGAAAAGAAGAAAAATTAATAAAGATTATATCAGACAAGATTATTTATCTAATGAAAATAAACAAATTCGAGAATGGTATTTGAAAACATTTCAACCTAGATTAATAGAATTAATGCACATAAAATATAACAAATTTCTTAAAAAAGAAAGAGTAACCAAAGGATTTTTTATATGGTTAAAAGAAATGTGTAGTTACTATAATATTACTATTCCTTCATTTGACAACATTCAAACAATAGAAGAAAAAACCTATATCAGTACGGATGGTACTACCACTGCTAGTACACACCCTCCTGAAAAAAGTATAATACTCAAAGCAGTCATCCCATCTAAGGATGAACCACCACAGCCACAATCAATATATGATATAATAGCTACTCCTTATAAAGTCTTACCAAAAGAGCTTGGTAAGAAACAGGAATTAATTCCTCATATTGTGGAACAAAATAATTATACAAATTTGTATATGCAATCTTTAGGTAAACAGGCAGAACGCATAGAAAGACTTGTTTCAAAAGAACAACCTTCTGCTACACCTATACCTAAAGCAGTTCTGTTCAAACCACTTCCAGAATTAAATAAAAATAAATTCCATATTGGTGATAACAATAAGTCCTTAATGGATCAATTAATAGCAAAATTATCCCAATTAGAAATTAAAGAAATACCTTCTCCCAAACTAACTATTCCTTCACCCACTATTACCAGTTCATTACCTGAATCCTCAGATAAAAGGAAAAGCAAAGTTACTTGAGCATGAAACAATGATGCTCCAAGAAGAACCAATCATAGAAGATACTATCCAAAATCAAGAGAATGCATTTATAGATACCACTCCCATAGATCTCAATAGAATAGCCTATGGAAAAAATTGGAAACCAATAACAGCTTTACCATATCATAAAAGACCTACACCTGTTGATATTCAAATGGAAGAAGATGTTATACAACAAGTAGTATCATATTCAGGAAGATCAATAGTAAACTGGACAATAGATGGATTATCTGAATTAAAAATATTAGATGTCATGAGACATATGACCATGTTTGCCTCTGCAAATAAAATGGCAGGCAACCCAGATCAAGAGGTTGCAAAAGCAATAGTCAATGGATTTACTGGCTGGTTAAGAGGTTGGTGGGATTTCTATGTAGATGATGAAACCAAAAATAGAATCCTCACAAATATTAGACAATGGACTGCCAGAAATGAACAGAATCAAGAAATAATTTATACAGAAAGCGATGCTGTCAATACTTTAATATATACCATTACACTACACTTTGTAGGCAGTACAACACTGTTAGCAGCAAGATCGGAAGATCTGCTTTCAAATCTTCGCTGTCCTACACTATCTCATTATAAATGGTATAAAGTCGTATTTTTCTCCAAATTATTAATAAGAGAAGATTGCCAGTTAGACCACTGGAAAGAAAAATTTATAGCTGGTTTACCATATTTATTCGCAGAAAAAGCCAAAGAGAGACTGCGAAAGAAACATAATGGAATCATAATATATTCATCATATACACTTGGAGAATTATCAGCATAAATATGTGCTGAGGGATTAGCCTTATGCACAGATATGAAACTCAAAAGGCAATTAGATAAACAAAAAATCACTAAGCGTAAAGAACTTGGTGACTTTTGTGAACAATTTGGATATTATCTTGATAGAAAAAATATGCCTGAACAATTATATAAGAAAAAGAAAAATATAAAAAGGAAAAATATAAATCCAAAAATAAAGATAAGAAAAAATATTATAAAAAGTCTAAAAGAAAACTAATCAATAAATTTTCTCCCAATACAAAAGGAAAGAGAAAACTACCAGTATGTTATAAGTGTGGTAACGTAGGACATTATAAACATCAATGTAAATTAAAAAAGAAAATAGAGTCGTTACATTTAGATGAAACAATAAAATCAAAATTTTATAATATAATCAATTATGATTCGACCTCTTCTATCTCTACTAATTCCCATATAGACCAAATTCGGGATGATGATCTTATCTGGATAGAATCCTCTCTACAGTATGATCCTATTTATCGTATTTTTGCAGGTGATAATTGAATCTAGAGTAGATATGTAAATATGAGACTATTGTATTTAATTAATTCTTGCAGAATTTTATAATAATTAAGAATGAAAAGTATTATGCAAATAAGAGGGATAACAGATACATCTATTACTAACCACTGAGCATAATTTAAATTTCCAATTTTTACACTAAATAGTATCTTAAATTGCATAGTGAAATTTCATAACATACTTAACTTTATTTATAAACAACTTGTAGCCAACAAGTACAATGAAAGTAACAAACTAGTATCTTACATACATTTAAAGTCACTCATACTATATAGGAAAACAGGGAAACAAAAGATAGACAGAAAAACAGGGAAATAGAAGATAGAATAGTAACAGAAAGTAGAAAACAGAAAGACAGAGAAACAGAAATGCTGAGTACAGGGAATCAACTGAAAACAGAAGTACTAAGTACAGAAAACAGAAAAACTGTAAAACTTACTGAGTACAGATGTAGTAACTGGAAAAGAGTTTCCAGTGATGCGGGCAGTATGAAGGAAGAGAGTCTAAATTGCAGTCACACATCAGATATTAAAAGATAGAGAAAGGGATAAAACTTGGTAAATATTTGGAGCTATGAAGGTCAGGATAGCTCGAGTATTGTTGTATTTCCAAGGATCAGAGAGAGAAGAAGAGAGGAGCTCTGTAAGAGAGAAGTTCTGTGAGAGAGGAGCTCTGTGAGAGAGGAGCTCTGTGAGAGAGGAGAGAGGAGCTGCGGAAGAAATGGGAGAAGGAGAAGTTTCGACCCTGCCTCAAATGGAGGAGGCTTGGTTCTTATATAGGTGGAGTTGCTTCGCCACCAAGCAAGCAAAAAGCAAGAGGAGAAGACATAAAGCAAGATGAGAGGACGTAAAGAAGTAAAACAAAAACAAAAGAAGACAAAAAAGGAAAAAGAAGCATCTGGGAACAGTGTTTCCCTTTGTCGCTTCCTATTATGGCTACAGTGACATTTTTGGCGTATGTACAAATGGCTACAGTGACATTTTTGGCGTATGTACAAATGGCTACAGTGACATATTTGGCGTATATATAAATGGCTACAGTGACAGCATCTTCTTTGTCGGTAATGACTGTTGATGGTGTTTTTTGTCGGTGATGCTTTATACTTTGTCGGTGAGGATGATTGATGAGTCTTTCTTCAATTATTGATTTCTTCATGATTCTGTCGGTGAGGATGATTGATGAGTCTTTCTTTATTGATTTCTTCATGGTCATGGTCTTTGACTGAATTCATCTGGATCGTCTTCCTCTGGTTCTGTTTCCTCATCCGGATCTTCTGCAGGGAGATTAAGATATTGGTTGGTGTGTAAAGGAGATGATTGTACAGTTTCTTCAGAAGAAACTGGTTTCTTTCCAGCTTCAGCAAAGATTTCTCTAATTTGGTTTTCTAAGGTCTCTTTTGAAGCATTGGGGTTTTGCTGGAGCATATTTCGTAAATAGGTTGGGAAATCAAAGGAGGTATTAGCAATAGGAGGACTTGGTTGTTTCTCAGAGGTTGGCTTGGGTATTCTTTTGAGAGTGAGTGTTGTAGGGTCCATATTAAATATGTCCCACCACTTAACAGAGATAGTTTTGCCAAGTCTGAGAATATAAGAATAGTCAGCAGTGGTATCAACTGAGATTGTATAATCCCATTTCATGATCCATGGGATTTGGTATAGGGCCATGAAATATAAATGGATATCAATGGTATTATCAGCATGGTTATATTCTTTGAATTGTTCCTGCACTGTTTTGAAAGCAGGAGGTAAAATTTGAGATGTTGAGCCCCACACAAAAAACCAATTTTTAAATCATGTGGGGAATCTTTCGAAAATTGGGAGCCAGAACTGAATGTACCAGCTGTGTGTGTTATTTGGATTTTGGTAATAGAAAAACTTATGCCATGCTTCAATGTATTCGGCATATTTATAATATTTATAAGAAAAGTCTGGGTTGTGAAGTTTCTTTCCTTGCGCGGGATTGCAACCCCACTCTTCATAGGAAAGTAAGTTTTTAATTTGGACCTTGGAGTATGCAATGGTCCTGGTATTCTGTTGATAATAGTGGACAACAGAAATGGATCCCGTTTCCATAAGAATGGCTTCAAAGTATTATCTAGTTTTGACACCATTGGTTGCGTTAAGATGATTGACCGGGGAAGGTGTTCGATGGAAAAATCAAAAGCAGATAAGATACCTAAATACCAGCAAAACCCAAATACAACAAACAACTCTTTTGACTTTCCAACCTACCTTCGTAACATGTTGCAAACCAATCCCAATGCATCCAAAGAAGAGTTAGAAAAGCAAATGAAGGAAATCTTCGCTGAAGCTGGAAGAAAACCAGTCTCCTCCGAAGAAACAGTAAAATCCTCCCCACTCCACACCAATAGATACCTCCATTTGAGTGACGATGATCCATAAGAAACGGATCCAGAAGAAGATGATCCAGAAGAGTTCAGTCAAAGACCATAGAAGCCTCTATCATCATCACCATAGACAATACCACCAATAATCCAAGAGGATAATAGTCGCCACCGACAAAGCTTCATAAAAGAAAAAAGTTCACCGACAGAAAAAGACAAAGAAAGACTGTTCAAGATTCCAAGCACTATATCCACCGACACATACGACAAAAGACATGGCCACATCATCGACAAGAAGCACTATTCCAGATGCTTTACTGTAGCCACCAACATAAAAACCAAAAGAGTGACTGTAGCAATAATCAGATACAACAAAAGGGAACACTGTTCCCAGATGCTGCTTTTTTACTTTTTTGTTTTTTCCCCCTTTTGTCCTACTCCTTTGGTTCACCTCAGTTTCCTTTATGTCGTTTCCCTTTTTCCTCTGCCTTATCCTTTACTTCAAGACGAAGCAACCTCGTCCATTTATAAAAAGACCAAAGGCCTCTCATTTGAAGCAAGGTCTTCCGCTTCCCCTCTCAGCTCATAAACTCTTCTGCTCTCTGCTCTCCCACCTTCTCCTCTTTGCTCAGAAGCTCCTTCACTTCTCCTTATTTCTCTTAAAAATCTCTACTCTTCTCCCTTAAAGATCTTCGACCTCTTCTACTACTGCTTCCTTTCTCTCTCAGTTTTTCTCAGTAAAACTTTCCATTCCTTCTAACCCTTTTTCCCTGAGAAATACCACTGTTTCTCTGAAATACTACTGTTTCTCTGAGCCCGAAGTGTTACCCCAACCAGAGCTATTCTGACCTTCATAACTCTCATAGTTCAAACATCTCATCAGGTTCTATTTTATACTTTCACCTTTTATTTTTATATCCATTATGTGTTACTGCAATCTGAATTCTCTCCCTTCCTATTGTCCACAACGCTGGAAACTGTTTTCCAGTTATTGTATCTGCAAACAGTAAGTTTTGTACCTTTTCTGTGTGTTTCTTATTTGTATGTAATTTCCTTTATTTCAGTGTGCCTCGTATCTGTAATACTTTGTTGCTTAATCTGATTATCTGTAACATATACAGTTACTTTATGATGTGAATACAATGCAGTTTAAGATTTTATTTAGTATAAAAGTTGGTGAGGTTAATTATGCCCAATGGTTTGTAATTGATATCTCTATTATTCCTTTATTAGGCATAATCTTGTTTATCCTTAATTATTATAAGATCTTACAAGAATTAGTTAAATACAATAGTTTATTGTTTACCTATTTACTATAAAATCCTTGCATACAATCCCTACAAGAAACATAGATTATAACCGTAAATATCCTTTCATAACAAAAGTGATAAGATTTCAACCAATTTGACAGTACTGTAGATCCGGGCCGAGTTTGGTATCAGAGCCATTTAGTAAAAACTGTCACTGTTACAACAGTAGAACTGTTCAACAGTGAAACTGTGTAAACAGTTAAACTGTCAAAACAGGAAACCTGTTCTTTTACATCAATGAGTTGTATGAGATAAAAGTTACATCTTGACTAGCGAAACTAAGTTAAATTTACATCCTAGAAAGTTGGTCCGAGAGTTAAGACAAGAGACAAGTGAACGCCTATTGCAAAGTACCGCCAAGGCTAGGAAGAGCCGCTTAGGGAAAACGTTGGGCCACTGAATGTCCAGATTGTCATTATCCGCAACCTACGGATGGCAAATTTAATAAGGAATCTAACTAGTAAAAATGCAACTTCATCTCAAACACTTAGAGTAAAAAATAAAGAACAAATAGTTATAAATGACATCGAACATAATATTCAAAATTGGAACATACCTAAGGTACCAATCCATGACATTTACAATAAAGGAACATTCAAATTCAAGATGGGTTATGCCATCAAGACTGTAGAAGAAAGTTTATCGGTTACCCAAAACCAAGAAGACTTTCACCTACGCTCAAAGAAAAACATAAAGAACATAATTACAAATATTTACATATTGGATTAATCCAAATAGCCGTGAAACCTTTAACCCGATTAGGGTTGAACACTTCTGTGCTTGTATGCCTAAGAGATACAAGACGCAATATTTTCACAGACTCGCTACTTGGCATGGTAGAATCCAGCCTCTGTAGTGGTCCCATATATTTTAATTGTTTTCCAAATTTTTCTGTTTCTTTGACTGACCCAAATATTCTAGATATATTAACAATTAATTTAAAAACACATGGTTTTAATATGATCCAAGGTTCTCAAAACTTAGCAATAGTTTATAGAATATATTACAAAGTCATGAATACCTTATATCCAAATATTATGCAAATTGATCAAAAAGATCAAACTATATTATTCCAAACAAATATGGAAAAATCAAATATGATTGTTCCAAAAACAATAAAATGGTCAGATATTAGACTACCATAGTCATGGGCATTACAACATGCAAATCAACCTCAAGAGGTTCCTCAACATCATATTCCTAATCAAATAATAGAACATTCTGATGGTAATATTGAAATAAAATTTCAACAATTACAAGTTCAAGATGATATTAATATTAATAGAAAAAGGAATATTAAAAATAAAATACCAAGTAGAAAATCTTATTCTACTAATCCAAATGTCATAATACTACCACCTCCTACTCAATCTTCTTCAATACTTAGTTCAAACCTACAATTTCAAGGAACAAGGAGAACAGCAGATCATCTTGTTATTCCCACATATACTCCTGAATCTAATACTACAAATACTACTGAACCCAGTATAGAAGAATTACAAGACTTTCAAATATTAACTTTACAAGTAGAAGAATATAACAATCCACATGATAAATATTCAGATGAATATATAGCAGCATATTTAGTCAATAATTATATTAAGCAAGATTTTATGTCAGAAGAAAATAAATATATTAGACAATGGTATCTTACAAAAGTACCATTACAACTAAGAGAAATATTACAGACTAAATATAATAAATTCCTTGAAAAGGAAACAGAAGGATATTTTCTATGGTTAATAAGTCATTATCAACATAAACTTCATATCCCTTCATTTGATGAAATTCAAACAATAGAAGAGAAAACTTATATTAGTACGGATGGTACTACAACCGCTAGTACTCACCCTCCTGAAAAAAGTCTGATACTTAAAACAACTATCCCAATGAAAGATGAACCTGCCAAATCTCCATCATTATATGATATAATTGCTACTCCATATAAAATCTTACCCAAAGAACTTGGTAAGAAACAAGAATTGATTCATCATATTGTGGAACAAAACAATTATACTAATCTTTATATGCAATCTTTGGGACGACAAACAGAAAGGATAAAAAGACTTATCATCAAAGAACAACCTTATGCTGCAATCATACCTAAATCAGTTTTGTTCAAACCACCTCCAGAATTAAATAAGAATAAATTTCATATAGGAGACAATAACAAATCCTTAATGGATCAATTAATATCAAAATTATCTCAACTAGATATTAAAGGAATACCTTCTCCACAAATACATATTCCACCTATTGTTAATATCCCACCTGAGTCGTCTGATAAGGGTAAAGCAATACTACCTGAGCACGAGACAATGATGCTTCAGGAAGAAGAACCATTTATAGAAGACACAATCCAAAATCAAGAAAAAGCATTCATGGATACTACCCCTATTTCTGAAACTTTAAACATAATAGCTTATGGAAAATACTGGAAACCAATAACAGCGTTACCATATCACAAGAGACCCACACCTGTTGATATACAAATGGAAGAAGATGCCATACAACAGGCAGTATCATACTCAGGAAGATCAATAGTAAATTGGCAAATAGATGGATTATCAGAATTAAAAATATTGGATGTTATGAGACATATGACCATTTATGCTTCTGCAAATAAAATGGCAGGCAACCCTGATTAAGAGGTTGGAAAAGTAATAATCAACGGATTTACTGGCTGGTTACGAGGATGGTGGGATTTCTATGTAGATGATGAAACCAAACAAAGAATCCTCACTAATACTAGGCAATGGACCGCCAGAAATGAACAAAACCAAGAAATAATATACACAGAGAGTGATGCTGTCAACACTCTAATTTATACCATTACACTTCATTTTGTAGGCAGTACAGCTTTATTAACAGTAAGATCGGAAGATCTGCTATCTAATCTTCGCTGTCCTACTCTATCTCATTATAAGTGGTATAAAGATGTATTTTTCTCAAGATTATTAATAAGAGAAGACTGTCAGCTAGACCATTGGAAAGAAAAGTTTATAGCTGGTCTACCATATTTATTTGCTGAAAAAGTCAAGAAAAGATTAAGGAAAAAACATAATGGAATTATTGTCTATTCATCATATACACTTGGAGAACTCTCCGCAGAAATATGTGCTGAAGGATTAGCCTTATGCACAGATATGAAATTAAAAAGACAATTAGATAAACAAAAGATCACTAAGCGAAAAGAGCTTGGAGACTTCTGTGAACAATTTGGTTATTACCTTGATAAGAAAAATATGCTTGACAATCTATACAAGAAATACAAAAAAGAAAAATATAAATCCAAAAATAAGGATAAAACTAAAAAATATTATCAAAAATCTAAAAGAAAATTAATCAACAAATTTTCTCCCAACATAAAGAAAAAAAGAAAATTACCAGTTTGTTATAAGTGTGGAAAAGTAGGGCATTATAAACACCAATGTAAATTAAAAAAGAAAATAGAAGCCTTACAGTTAGATGAAACAATAAAATCAAAATTATACAATATAATTAACTATGATTCTTCATCTTCTACTTCTTCTGATTCTCATATTGATCAAATCCAAGATGATGATCTCATGTGGACAGACTCCTTTGACTCCACTAATGATTCAGAAACAAATTCATCCAGCTCAAAGGATGATGATTGTAGTTGTCCAATATCAACACATAATGTTCATACACTTACACAAGAAGATAATTTCATTCTAGATATTATTGATAAAATTGTTGATCCAGAGGAAAAAAGAACTGTCATTACTCAATTCATTAATATTACAAAAAATAAAGCAAAATCAATTCCTCTTAATAAAACCCCTGATGAATATAACTTTGCCGCAATAATGAAAAGAGTAAGTGATCAACATACTTCTCAACAAAAAGAACCGACCATTTCAGATCTCAAACAAGAAATCAAAGAAATAAAGACTGAAATAGTTCAATTAAAAAATAGAATTAAATCCTAAGAATTACAACAAATGTCTCAACAAGATTCAGATACAGACGAAATAGACTTTGATGAATTAATAAAAAGTAATCCATCAATAGATATCCCTGAATCATCATAAGCTAAAATAATACCTCTTCCTTCTGTGAATCTAATAGACAAAACAGTAATTCAAAAATGGTTTGTCTATGTTAAGATAATTGTTGCTCAAGACTATAGTTTTGAAACATCAGCTTTAATAGACTCTGGAGCTTACTTAAATTGTATCAATGAAGGACTTGTACCTTCAAAATATTTTGACAAAACTACTCAAATATTGAAATACAGCAGTTGGAAGTAGATTATTTATTAAATATAAATTATCTAATGCTTCTGTTTGTAATAATCACCAATGTATAGATACACCATTCATAATGGTAAAAGGATTGAGCCAAGCAGTAATACTTGGAGTCCCATTCCTTACTTTGTTATATCTTTTAACCATAAATGAAACAGGAATATCTTCAATTATTCAAAATATTCCAATACACTTTAATTTCATACATAAACCAAAAGTGAAAGAACTCAACAGTGTTAAAAGTCAATTGAACAACAAAGAAAAATTTCTTTGTACCCTTAAACAAGAAATTAAATATAAGGCTATTGAAGAACAATTACAAACTTCTTCAATACAACAAAAGATCCAAACATTACAACAACATATAGAAACTTCAATATGTAGTGAGCATCCTAATGCTTTTTGGGCAAGAAAAAAGCATAGTATAAGTTTACCATATGAACAAGGATTTGATGAAAGACATACCTACAAAAGCTAGACCCATACAAATGAATACTATCTTACTAGATATATGTCAAAAAGAGATTAATGATCTCCAACAGAAAAAACTAATAAGACCAAGCTCCTCACCTTGGAGCTGTGCAGCCTTTTATGTTAATAAAAATGCTGAAAAAGAACGAGGAGTTCCTAGACTTGTTATTAATTATAAACCTCTAAATAAAGTCCTAAAATGGATAAGATATCCAATCCCCAATAAAAAAGATTTATTAGATAGAGTTGCTCAAGCATGTATCTTTGCTAAATTTGATATGAAATCTGGTTATTGGCAAATACAAATCCAAGAACAAGATAAATATAAAACTGCATTTAATATTCCATTTGGACAATACGAATGGAATGTCATGCCATTTGGTTTTAAAAATGCTCCATCAGAATTCCAGAAAATAATGAATGATGTTTTTAATGCTTACCATCATTTTATGATAGTATATATTGATGATGTACTAATATTTTCGGAATCGATAGATCAACATATCAAACACATTAACACATTTATACATACAGTACGGAATGCTGGATTAGTTGTTTCAGCCAAAAAGATAACACTATTCAAAACCAATATAAGATTTTTAGGCCATATGATTCATCTTGGAACTATCATTCCCATTGATAGATCCATACAATTCGTTGATAAATTTCCTGATCAAATACTTGATAAAAAAGAACTTCAAAGATTCTTAGGATGTTTAAATTATGTTAGTGATTTTTATCCTAACCTTGCTTTAGATTCTAAACCTTTGTATGATAGACTCAAAAAGAATCCTCCACCATAGACCAATATTCATACCAAGGCCGTACAGGTAATTAAAAGCAAAGTAAAGACACTAGACTGTCTCTCCTTACCTCATCCAACTGCTTTTAAAATCATAGAATGTGATGCTTCTGACAAAGGCCTCGGTGGCATTCTCAAACAAAGAGTTGATTCCCAAGAACAATTAATCCGTTATACTTCCAAACCTTGGAATACTACTCAATTAAATTATTCTATGGTCAAAAAGGAATTATTAGCAATAGTTCATTATGTGACCAAATTCCAAAGTGATATTTTAAATCAACATTTCTTAATACGCACTATATATATATAGGTTTTATTATTATATGTATTAATCCAATATGTAAATATTTATAATTATTCTCTATATGTTTTTTTTTTATTTTTTGAGATAACAGTTGGAAGTCTTCTTGATTTTGTGTTACTGATAAACTTTCTTCCACTGTCTTTATTGCATATCCTAATTTTAAATTGAATGTTCTTTTTTGATAAATATCTTATATAAGTACTTTGGGAATATTCCAATTCTGTATATGTTTTTCAACATCATTTATTACTATTTCTTCTTTATTTTTTATTCTTAAAGTGTGACCAGTTTGGGTTACTGTTTTACCTTTTAGATAACAAAAATAACCCAAAAAAATTGTATAAGAAAAAGAAAAAATATCATAAAGAAAAATTTAGGCCAGATAAATCCCATAAAAAATATAAAAAGTCTAAAAAACAAAAATTTCTCAAAAAAGCTATGACTAAAAATAAAAAAAAAATACCTGTATGTTACAAGTGTGGAAAACTTGCACATTATAAGCATCAATGTAAATTAAAAAAGAAGATAGATGCTCTACAATGGGATGAATCATTAAAAACTAAAATATATAATATTATCAATTATGATAGTACATCCTCCTTTAGTACAAATGAATCCTTACTAGGAAATATACAAGACAACGATTTCGAATGGACAGATTCTTCATATTCGTCTTCCTCCTCAGATGAACAATCATCCAACCCTATGCCAGAAACAACTTGTGCTTGTCCTATCCAAACTCAAACTCCATACTCTAACACAAGAAGATAATTTAATTTTAGATCTTATAGAAAAAATCACAGATCCAGAAGAGAAAAGATCTATAATTACTAAATTTATTAATCTAGCCAAAACAAAAACAAAACCGCCTCCTATAATCAAAACACCAGATCAATATAATTTTGCAGCTATTATGAAAAGAGTTAGTCAACAACATCTCACTATCCAAAAAGAACCTTCTATTTTCGAATTAAAAAGAACCTTTTAACTGTTGTAAAAAGGGAAGTACAACAGTTAAAAAATAGAATAAAAATATTAGAATTACAAAATTTATCTAATCATAATTCTGATACAGACGAATTAGAGTTCCACCATCTGGTTACCACATATACTCCTAATCCAGAACCAACAATAGATTCTCCAGAAGTTAGATTCTCCAGAAGTTTCAGGCAGTAAACCAGTCCTAATAAATGATAGTCCTACTTCTGTGAATCTCATTGATAGAATTGTTACACAAAAATGGTTTGTATTAGTAACTATTATAGTAGCAGAAGATTTTAAATTTCAAACATCAGCATTAATAGATTCAGGTGCTGATTTAAATTGTATAAATGAATGACTAATACCAACGAAGTATTTTGATAAAACAACTCAAATATTAAATACTGCAGATGGCAATAGACTTTTTATCAATTATAAATTATCAAATGCTTCTGTTTGTAATAATCAACAATGTATTCAAACACCTTTTATCATGGTCAAAGGATTAAGCCAGACAGTTATTTTAGGAGTACCATTTCTTACATTATTATACCCTATTTCCATAGACCATACCGGGATAACATCTACTTACCAAAATATCCCTATAAAATTTGAATTTATTAATAAACCAAAAATAAAGGAAATAAATAATGTTAAAATCCAAAACAAAGAAAATTTTCTCTGTACTTTAAAACAAGAAATTAAATATAAGCATGTAGAAGAACAATTACAAGATCCATTTATTTTAAACAAAATTTAAGAACAACAACAGATAGAAACTTCTATCTGTAATGAACATCCTAATGCTTTTTGGGATAGAAAGAAACATAGTATAAGTCTTCCATATGAACCAGGTTTTGATGAAAGACATATTCCCACAAAAACAAGACCAATTCAAATGAATACTACATTATTAGATATGTGCAGAAAAGAAATTGCTGAACTCCAAAATAAAAAATTAATTAGACCAAGTCTATCACCATGGAGTTGCGCAGCTTTTTATGTCAATAAAAATGCTGAAAAAGAACGTGGAGTTCTTAGACTTGTTATTAATTATAAACCATTAAATAAGTATTACAATGGATAAGATATCCAATTCTTAATAAAAAAGATTTATTAGATAGAGTAGCTAATGTTTGTATATTTTTTAAATTTGATATGAAGTCAAGATACTGGCAAATCCAAATCAAGGAAGAAGATAAATATAAAACAACATTTAATTTTCCATTCGAACAATTTGAATGGAATGTTATGCCTTTTGGATTAAAAAATGCTCCATCAGAATTCCAGAAAATAATGAATGATGTTTTCAATCCTTATTATAAATTTATGATTGTTTATATTGATGATGTTCTTATCTTTTCAGAATCCCTAGAAGACCATTTTAAACACATTAGTACGTTTCGACATGCAGTAATTCATGTAGGCTTAGTCATATCTGCTAAAAAGATAAACTTGTTCAAAACTAATATTAGATTTCTAGGACACAATATTCATCAAGGCACGATCATTCCCATCCACCGCTCAATTCAATTTGCTGATAAATTTCCAGATAAAATTAGACAAAAAAGAACTTCAAAGATTTTTAGATTGTTTAAACTATGTTATTGATTTCTATCAAGACCTTGCTATTAATGCCAAACCATTGCATGATCGTTTGAAAAAGAATCCTCCACCTTAGACAACTGTTCATACCAAGGCAGTGCAAATAATTAAACAAAAAGTAAAATCTTTACCATGTCTTTCTCTTCCTAACCCTACTGCATTTAAAATAATTGAATGTGATGCTTCAGAATTGGGTTTAGGAGGAATCCTAAAACAACAAGTTGATAATCATGAGCAACTCCTCAGGCATACTTCCAAGGCTTGGAATTCTACTCCACAAAATTATTCTACAGTGAAAAAAGAACTCCTTGCTATTGTTCATTGTGTAACAAAATTTCAAAGTGATATTCTTAATCAACGATTTCTTATTCGTACTGACTGCAAAGCCGTCAAAGATATTCTGCAAAAAGATGTTCAAAATCTTGTTTCCAAACAAATATTTGCTCGCTGGCAAGCAATTCTCTCTGGTTTTGATTTCACTATTGAACATCTGCATGGTTCATCTAATTCTTTACCTGATTTTCTTACTCGTGAATTTTGTAGGGGGGCCACACTAACGCCAACGACGACACACCCTTATCACTTGCACTACAGCTCTTTGAAGCTAATAAAAATAATACTCCTCCTGATTTATCCACTATAATGGGCACTCGCAGTAATTCTCACAGTGATAAACGCCCTCTTGATATAGTACCCGCATTAGTTGAGAGTCCACCCCTGGCCACTCTCTCACCATCAATTTCACCTATACATCAAATAACCTACCCAGAGCATAATACATCAACCCCAGCCTTTACACCAGCTCAATCGAGGCCGTCTCAAAGACCTAACCCAAATACTCCTCATTCTACATTTACAGAAACAGCCTTTCTCATGGATATAACCATTGAGGACCAACATGTTCATAAAGACCCTACCAAACTTGCTCCTATTTATTTAATCAATCATCTCAATCCCACAAACGGGGTTAAGACCCGTGAATACGATGAAGCCATACTAATGGAAACAGGGTCCGTCTCTGTGGTCCATTACTATCAACAAAATACAAGAGTTATTGCATACTCTAAAATGCAAATAAAAAAGCTTTTATCCTATGAGGAGTGGGGTTGCAACCCCACTCAAGGAAAAAAATTAAATAATCCAAATTTTTCCTATAAATATTATAAGTATGCAGAGTATATTGAGGCATGACATAAAATATTTTCCTATCAAAATCCAGCAAGTAAGCAAAGATCATACTATTTTATTTAATTAATTCTTGCAAAATATGATAATAATTTAAACAAAATAAGATTATTACAATAAAAGGGATAACAGAAATATCAATGACAAATCACGATGTGTGTGTGTGATTTCCTAATTTGATACTGAACATGAGTTTAAACTGCATTATATTATAATACCAAATCAAATATAGACTGTTAAAAAAACCCATAATTTGTACAGAATTACAAACTTGACGGAATTAAGCATAAACAAACACTTACAGTTTACATATACAATAACTGGAGAGCAACTTCCATGTGTGAAGACAATACGATGGGAGTGTATGGAAGTTACAGTCGCACATAATAAAACAAAGAAATACAAATAAGAGGATAAGAGAGAACCTGGTTATGATGAAGCAAAGGGAAGATAAAGGTCTTGAGAAATATAAGATGATTTCAAGCTGATAGAGTAAGCTGTGAGGTCAGGACATCAGAGATGGAGCAGTTGAGCAGAAGTGAAGATTGATGAGAAAAGACCAGACTGAAGCGAGGAGAAGAGAGAGAGAGAGCAGAGAGACTTGCGCAAGCTCCGAAACCTGCTGAGAATGAGGAGGTATGCCTCCTTTTATAAGTGAAGGAGGATGCTTGGGCTGAGAGTGACTAGGCAAAAGAAAGTGCCGAAGAGACATGGATGAGACTAAAGAAAAAGAAAGAAAGAAAAGACAAAGAAAAGAAAGATGCTTGATCTGACTTAAAGAAGCATCTGTAATAGTAACATATTTGTCTTGACATGTCGGTAGCACAGTGTTTGGTTTGTCTTTTATGTCGGTGGCACAGTGATTGGTTTGTCCTTTATGTCGGTGGCACAGTGATCTGGTACGAAGAGTATCCTGGTATAGTATTTGATGTGATGGTTGAGAATCTTTATGTCCGTGAGACCCGGCTTATGGGGTCATACTTTTTCAGCATATCATCGGGTTTTCTTTATGGTTTTTGGCTGAACTCATTGGGGTCTTCTTCTTCATCTTCTTCATCCGGGTCTGCTTCATCCGGGTCTGTTTCTTTTAAAGGAAAATATCTATTAGCACGATTAGGAGATGATTGAACTGTTTCGTTTGAAGAGACTGGCTTGCGGCCTGCTTCCGCAAATATTTCTCGCATTTGTTGTTCCAGAGTTTCTTTAATGGCATTTGGGTTGGTTTGGAGCATATTTCTGAGATATGTCGGGAAATCAAATGAAGTGTTGGCAGTAGTAGTATTATAAGCAAAAGGATTGAGATTATAAATAGGTTTCTCTGGTGGTATTCTTTTGGGCACAATAGTAGTGGGATCCATGTTGAAAATATCCCACTATTTTACAGAGATGGTTTTTCTCAAGTGAGGGATATAGGTATAATCGGATGTATTATTAAAAGACAGAGTATTCCCATTTCATAATCCATGGGAGTTGATATAAAGTGACAAAATATAAGTGTGTATCAATATTACTATCAATCTTATTGAATAGTTCAAATTGCTCCTGTGCTTTCTTAAAAGCAGGAGGTAAAATAGCACTTGTAGAACCCCATATAAGAAACCAGTTTTTGAACCAACTAGGAAAACGTTCATGGAGAGGCATCCGAAATTGGATGTACCAACTATGAGAATTGTTTGGATTTTGATAGGAAAATATTTTATGTCATGCCTCAATATACTCTGCATACTTATAATATTTATAGGAAAAAGCTGGATTATTTAATTTTTTTCTTTGGGTGGGGTTGCAACCCCATTCCTCATAGGATAAAAGCTTTTTTATTTGCATTTTAGAGTATGCAATAACTCTTGTATTTTGTTGATAGTAATGGACCACAGAGACGGACCCTGTTTCCATTAGTATGGCTTCATAATATTCTCAGGTTTTAACCACGTTTGTGGGATTGAGATGATTGATTAAATAAATAGGAGCAAGTTTGGTAGGGTCTTTATGAGCATGTTGGTCCTCAATGGTTATATCCATGAGAAAGGTTGTTTCTGTAAATGTAGAACGAGGAGTATTTGGGTTAGGTCTTTGAGACGGCCTCGATTGAGCTGGTGTAAAGGCTAGGGTTGATGTATTATGTTTTGGGTAGGTTATTTGATGTACAGGTGAAATTGATGGTGAGAGAGTGGCCAGGGGTGGACTCTCAACTAATGCGGGTACTATATCAAGAGGGCGTTTATCACTATGAGAATTACTGCGAGTGCCCATTATAGTGGATAAATCAGGAGGAGTATTATTTTTATTAGCTTCAAAGAGCTGTAGTGCAAGTGATAAGGGTGTGTCGTCGTTGGCGTCAGTGTGGCCCCCCTGCAAAAATTCACGGGTAAGAAAATCAGGTAAGGAATTAGATGAACCGTGCAGATGTTCAATAGTGAAATCAAAAGCAAAGAGAATTGCTTGTCAGCGAGCAAATATTTGTTTGGAAACAAGATTTTGAACATCTTTTTGCAGAATATCTTTGGCGGCTTTGCAGTCAGTACGAATAAGAAATCGTTAATTAAGAATATCACTTTGAAATTTTGTTACACAATAAACAATAGCAAGAAGTTCTTTTTTCACTGTAGAATAATTTTGTTGAGTAGAATTCCAAGCCTTGGAAGTATGCCCGAGGAGTTGTTCATGATTGTCAACTTGTTGGTTTAGGATTCCTCCTAAACCCAATTCTGAAGCATCACATTCAATTATTTTAAATGCAGTAGGGTTAGGAAGAGAAAGGCATGGTAAAGATTTTACTTTTTGTTTAATTATTTGTACTGCCTTGGTATAAACAGTTGTCTAAGGTGGAGGATTCTTTTTCAAACGATCATGCAATGGTTTGACATCAATAGCAAGGTCTTGATAGAAATCAATAACATAGTTTAAACAATCTAAAAATCTTTGAAGTTCTTTTTTGTCTAAAATTTTATCTGGAAATTTATCAGCAAATTGAATTGAGCGGTTGATGGGAATGATCGTGCCTTGATGAATATTGTGTCTTAGAAATCTAATATTAGTTTTGAACAAGTTTATCTTTTTAGCAGAAACGACTAAGCCTGCATGAATTACTGCATGTCGAAACGTACTAATGTGTTTAAAATGGTCTTCTAGGGATTCTGAAAAGATAAGAACATCATCAATATAAACAATCATAAAATTATAATAAGGATTGAAAACATCATTCATTATTTTCTGGAATTCTGATGGAGCATTTTTTAATCCAAAAGGCATAACATTCCATTCAAATTGTCCGAATGGAACATTAAATGTTGTTTTATATTTATCTTTTTTCTTGATTTGGATTTGCCAGTATCTTGACTTCATATCAAATTTAAAAAATATACAAGCATTAGCTACTCTATCTAATAAATCTTTTTTATTAGGAATTGGATATCTTATCTATTGTAATACTTTATTTAATGGTTTATAATATATATATATATATATATAGGAAAAAGCTTCTGTGAGTCAATGGGCTCACAAGAAAAAATGAGCCCATTGGCTCAAATTGAATCTGGGTCGATTTAACGATCACAGATGCTCGATAGTGCTTGAATTTTAATTTTTTTCTACAAATCCAAATCACTTGAAATTTTAGGTAAATATTCGAAAAATATTAAAAAAAATATTTTACATGAAACAAAATGATCAAAATATCCCCGCAAATTTTTAGCCGTATTTTGGTCATTTTTAATTTTGCGGAATATATTTTTATTAGATGCGGCTTGATGAGAATAACATTCACCTAAAATTTCAAGTGATTTGGATTTGTAGAAAAAAAAACTAAAATTCAAACACTCTCGGCCATCAAATTGGCTCAGATTCAATCTAGGCCATTGGGTTTATACTATTCTATGAGCTAGTGGGTTCACCCTAGCATCTTCTATATATATATATATATATATATATAATGCTTGTCTCTGTTCGAAGCTTATGTTTATGTAGTACAAATACTAAAACTACACCTTATTCCGAAGTAGCCTATAGTATAGTAAAGTATAGTATAGTATAGTAGTCGGCTTAGTTTGCTTTAAGGAACCCGAGATAGCACTCTAGCAATGAGCAACAGTGATAGCTTGCTAATTGCATCCACTCTAGCAATGAGCAAACAGTGATAGCTTGCTAATTGCTTCCACTTGCTTGTAGCAACCTAAGGAGCGAGTGTCAAGCACCATCAAATCGCTCTAGAGAGCATTGCAAGAGCAAAACGCCAAACAAACTATAGCTCAAAAGCAAGAAGCGCTTCATTTTGATTCTTTAGTCTTTCCTTGCCTCCTTGGGCTTTCCAATTCCAATTCTTATCATCGTGGCTGCTTGCGATCACAATGATAGGGATCAGGTGCAGTGGAATTCATTGAGTTCCCTATTTTTAGATCCTCTTATGGAGAGGGTCCGGAGGGGAGTTTTGTAACCAGCAATGGCAGCGAAGAGCTCAATAATTCCGGGACAATGTCGGACCGTGCTTCCAGCTCTCACTGTATTTCATATTTGAGAAATGAAAATAAAATTTGATAAACTTTATTATTGTATTATGGAAAATTGTTTCATGCGGGCTGGACCGCCTGACTACATGTGCGATCCAAAACATGTAAAGCATCCATCGTAAAGATGGATTGAAGTAGGTTTTTCATCTAAAAACAATGGAAACTAACGGTCCAAATGTTTTCTTACTAGAATTATTATTTCTAGTTTTTAAATTCATGATCTCCATAGTAGAGATTACATGTCCTTAGAAATTAAGTCCAAAAATCCATGTAAAAAATAGATTTATTAATAGGCCCGCATTTCTACATATGCGGGCTTCGCTGCATAGAAACCAGGTCCTTGTTTTATTTATTGTTTCATTAGTAAATTTCGATAGAAAGGGTTGGATATTCTTTTCAACGGGAAGGAAAAATGTTTGAATGGGCCATTCCTACAAGTGATTTAAGACTATATTTTGATTTACTAACTCAATCTCGACAACCACCGAGGTTAGTTCTATGTACAAAATCGTATATAAAAGGAATCATGAAAGTTATATGGCTTTTTTTAAAAAAAATTATATAAGGTTGACAACTTAAAATGTAAAATTAAGGTGCAACTCTAAAATTCCCAAAAGAACGATTGTTTTGATGTTGGAAAAACATCTAATTCATTATCTGGATTGTCCATATTCAAAATTTTCTTGCGTTTATAGATTTGCTTAATTTGACCCATTTTTGGATTTTAAGACTTTGTCACCAGAGATAAAAGTAGATTCTCACACTGTCGTAAGAATTTTCGTTACCAAAATTGTATCTTAGGATAAAGTTTGGAGGTGCACCTTAAATGGATTGTTTAAGGTTTCAACCTTATCAAGAAATTATGTACAAATGTAACTTTACGTAATTTTTGAATATTTTAATGATAATTTATGAACTTTTATTATTATATGCTCTATTTTTTTATTTTTTTTCTTTTTTATTTTTTGAATTGTGTCATGCTTTATATCAAAGTTTTTCCATATTCCATTTTTTGATATATTGTTTACCATCCTACATAATGCGCATAACCAGTCTATTAGTTTTATTGATTTGTAATTATTGTTGCCATCTTTTCATATTTGTTTTAACAATTTTTTAGTATTTTTGGGCTTGTGCAGGATTCAGACAAGTCCACTAGGACTTACTTGAGTAACTTGGCATGGACATGGCCATGGCTAGTCCCGAGTGTGAGCCAATTTCTCTAAGTTGATTCCTACACCATAATTAAGTTAAGCTTTCCTAAAAAATTGGGAAAGTACTTTTGGAAGTTTGATGTTTATGCCTCCTTGCCGACCTATTGTATTTAGGAAAATTGTTCCATGATTCGGGGGACATATTTGTATATTTGCATCTCTGAGGTATAAAGCGTCCATTTTAAAGATGGATACAAATGAATGGTCAATCTAAAAATAATTGAAATTAAGGGTCTAAATATTTTATTCATGAAATTATTAGTTTTAATTTTAAAATTTAATTTATTTTCTCATATTCATGATCTCCATGTTAGAGATTATATGTCCCTTAAAATTAGGTCCAAATATCCGTCTCAAAAATAGATTTTTAAGAGGGGACTCATTTCTACATGGACTTATAGAAACTTTGTCCTTGTTTTTAGGGTTGTTAGTGTGGCAAAGCAGGGCCTGGAAAGCCCAAATAGTTTGGGGCCGGGCAAGGGCCTACCTTGTATAGATTTAGGTTGGGGCTCAGGCTAGGGCTAGACCTGCCCGACCCCAGCCTATTAATGACCCTAGTTAAATTAGGGCAAGCTTTCTATGCTTCCCCTACAGCATAAGACTTCTATATTTTCCCTATCCAATGTTCCATTCTAAATGGACAGCTTAGATTACCCCAATCACAATATCACCCTCTATATTATTTTATTTTTAATTTTTTTATACAAAAACATTTTTACACCAAATTTTGGTTGTTCAATACTCACCCACAAAAAATATAGAAAAATACATTCTCAATAAAATAAAATGACTAAAATACCCTTTAAAATTTCAGGGGTATATTTTATCATTGTATTTTATCAAAAATATTATTTTTAATATTTTGTTTAGGTGTGCCCTATTGAGGTGATGTCACGTACCAAATATTCATATAGTTGGTATAAAAAAAATTAAAAATAAAATACTCTGAGATGTTGAATCTAAGATTAAATACTTAGTAGATCACTTGATCTAAATTGGACAGCTGGATGTAGGAGAAGCATAGAAACTTTTTCCCTTATGTTATAGGAATATAGACAAGAATAGTTGTATAATCAATTGGTTCACTTTGTATATATTGGGCTGGGCCCAAATCATACAAAACACATACACACTCATGGACACATACACACTCTCTTGGTATCCTGACCACATGTATGGCTACGATCTTTGGCCTATATTGATTTAACGTAAGTGAGCCGCCATTATCATTCAGACATGCATAAGCATGCATATCTCCAACGTCTCACATGGCCATTAATTAATGGCCAAAATTCATTGCCCATTTTATTTTTATTTTATTAAAATATTATATTTATCTGAAATTTTTGATAGAAATTCATTTTTATAAAGAGAACTGAATCAATATAATTAAACATTTTTAAATTAAAAAATAACCTTAAATACGTTTTGATCAATATTTTCTGGTTAAAAATATTTTTTTATAATTTCTATTTAATTCATCTTATAATAATAAAGCTGACATCGAAATTCGTGATAATAAAATTTTTAAATTAAAAATAAAAATAAAAGGCTAAAAATCTATCATAGAGTTGACCTTCTATTTCATTTTTTTTTTATTTTTTTATTGTTAACTGTGTTTCAGTGATAAAAAATGTGTGTAACATAAGGTTTTATACAAAATGAAGACGATCCTCATAAGATGCATCTGAGTTAACACTCATCATGGTCTTGTCGTCCTTTGCTCAAGGATGTTGAATTAAACTTGTCCAAATGATTACCAAGTTCTCACTCTAGAATGGCCACTGATTAATTGCCTTGTTTTGGTTCTCTCCATTCTTTTTTGTTGCTTTCCATTCTACAAACCTGTTCTGCAGTTAAGCTTTGTGAGTATTATTTGCAAACCTCGCTTTTTACTTTTCTTGTATTTTCAGAGGATATTAAAATGTTTCCTCTGCTCTAGATGTCATTTTTGTTATTGTGTGTGGACTAAAGGCGCATGTACTCTTTTGCAGGTTGGAATGCACTGCAGCTCAGAAGGATGCATTTTTCATTCAGGTATCTAATGAAATTACTTTGTGATTATAAGAGAAATGAATTGTCATATTAACTTGCATTTAAAATATAGATCACATAAGTCTTGTATTTTTGCTTCATCAAAAAGAGTAGAGCTGTGAAGATCGAGCTATTTTGTTGAGTTTTGATGAAAATGATCCAACAGGTTGTCCAACCTTTTCATGTAAAAATAAATAACATTTCCAGACTTGTAAAAAATAGGTCCCAAAATGCGCCCTTTTAGCATCATCAAGATTATTTATTAATGAAAATTAGTATCTGATATCCATCTCTACAGATGACATCCCATTCCAACTGATACATATGAAAAGTTAAAGTTTGTATTGCAGCACTCCGCCGTGTGTTTCAAATAGTGAAATGGGATTTTGAAAAGACGCTTACTGCTGGCATGGGAGATGTGAGGAACAAAAGAAATGCTTCAATTTCTGGCTTTGAACATGAAGCTGTGTTCTTGAGAAGTCTGAACTGTAATCTGCCCAGGTAAATGCTTTTTAATTAGTGTACCATGATCCAATCGATTAGTATGCTACAGTGGAATCCACTATCTATTTCAATAATGAACAGATGGATCTAACTTTGCTGAGGCGAATGTGCCAGTGGGCCCCATAATTGTTGGTCTACATGGTTAATTGGAGGGACCAGAATTTGGATCGCTTTTGGAGTAAGGTATGCTATACTTCATTATAATATGCTATAATATACGGATGCATGTAGACATTATGAATCTGATTTTGTTGCTTTCCCTTTCTTTTCACATCGATGTTCTTGTCTCTCTCTTCGTCTGCTGCCCATAGACCTGGCCCAAATGGCACAATCTCTTGCTCTCTCGTGTTGTATTGGTTCATTTTGGAGCTTATAGGACGATCGACCAGAAATCATGATCTGACCGAAGTTGGGTTGATGCTCCTTTTGCTGTTCCAGCTTGACATCTGATTGTGTGGCTGTGCTCATGGTCTGGGACCGTATTTCCTTCAGGTACCATGTTCCTCAATTTCATGTGTATCTTCAGGTAGTCCCTTTCTTTTGCACAATATGAGGTTTTGCTCGTTCCCTTACCCACTGATAGACAAAACTATGTCCACCTTTAGTCTGGCTACGGTCGGTTAAGGCAAGTGTAAGGAACCAGGGGCATGACTGAAAAGTGGCTGGCAGTAGCTGGTGCTTTTGTCTCCGATATTTCCTAGTTAATATTACTCAAGATGTTTAAACTTCAAAAAGGTTTTTGGTATCAACGAGTTTTTCTAAGTGTCAACCTTGCTATGGTGATACTATGCATTTTTGTGCTGTTAATGTGAGCTTCTGGTTTTAGATTATGACTAAATAGGCCTTGTTATGAATTTATGATCACATAGACCAAAACATCATTTAGAATGAATACTGAACAGTTACAAGCAAACTGATTAACCGTAGACTGTCCAAACCCACAACTTCTAATACGCAAGCACAATAAGATCTCAATTTCATTGATAGAGTTATATACATTTATCTCCATATAAGTAATGGATGATTATGTGCGAGGAGAAAAACGAAAATGCAATTTATTCCGTCGACAGTCGATGCCTGTGCACCGGGCATGAATCTCTTTCCTCAAGCCATTTGAATCTACATTCTTCGTGGTAGAAATGGCCACACAGGGCATCTCCCTTAAGTCGTCATCATTTACACTAAGCTCCGACATACAAATAATGCAGTTGTAGCCTTCTTCATCTCTTTTCTTCACCCGCATCAAGGAGTTAACTTCGTACGCAGCTGGTGTTGTAGGGATATCGTCTGCAGCTGGTGTTGTTGTAGGGATATCATCTGCCTCCCAAATGTCATAATCCTCATCTCCCTCCCAAATCCGCATACCCTCATTATCGTTTGAAATCTCATCCTCACTTACTTCGTGAATCACTACAACCCCGTCATCCTCTCCAGGGATATCATCTTCATCATCCTCACTTACCCCGTGAATCACTACAACTCCGTCATCCTCATCGGCCCCCCGAACGTCATAATCCTCATCTCCATCCGCTCAGCACGTTTGAAATCTCGAAATGCTCACCATCCTCACCTGCCCCATGATTCACTTCATCCTCTTCTTCTAAAATCTCGAGATCCCCACCATCTCACCTGCCTCCTGAATCTCTATGTCCTCATCATCGTCCTCTGCCTCGTAAATATCTACATCCTCAATCGAGGCTTTGTTCATTTCCTCAAATTCTTCTTTACAAATTGAGTTTGACTTGTTCGGGTTCGAGGTCTCCTTCAAAAACTAATATTACTCGACCACATGCGCTCTTGGTAGTCTCCACCACCCGTAGCACCAAGGGCTTTAGCAGCCCCAAATGTATGAGCTGCTACTAGGGCAGTGATGCTATAAATGTTTCGTGGAGTAGGCCACATGACTCTAGTTTTTCGAAAATATGCGAAATCGCATGGTCCAGGGTCGAGAATTTCTGTACGGTAGAGATGATATCTACTTCAGTCCGCCTTTCATATTCTGAATCCAATTTCTCACGTACTCTGAATCTAATTTCTCATGTTCTAGGGCCGAGTTCTCATGTTCCAGGGTCTCAGTGATGACACTCTCATCTTGAAGGGTTGTAGGTCATTTGGGGGAGGAAGAGAGGTGAAGTACAATGTGATATTTGTATTGGAAATATTGAGTTCATGTAGGTTGCAAAATGGCATAGTCATAGCTGTAAGAATGGACAACAATTATAAGTCCTCATACCAACCTACATTTCATGACGAATATAGAAAAAAAAAAATACATTTCATGACTAATTATATGTCTCGTTTTTTTTCTTCTTTTTTTTGTTTTTTTTTTTTTTTTTTTTTTCAATTAGTAGAATATTGCAATCTTTATTTGTTAGTGAAATTGAGAGATTCCTTAACACCATATCTTATGTAGGGGTGGGTGACATATATTTGCAACTTTTATTACTAATGCACTTTCTTGGAAACTTTGAAAATTCTGAATGATAAATTTTCGCTGTTCCTGACTTTCTGTTTAATATCTCATAAAAAAAGATAATTTTTTAATAATTATTTACTTTTTATTTAAAATGCTTGCAGCGCTTAATATATTTTTAAATCACCTGAGAGAGCATTTTTAATAATCGGTACAGACGGTTTCAACGGGGATATTAAAAATTCAATAGGGAAATAAAAAACTTACATTTTTTTGAAAAGTTTAACTTCTATTATTAGAACACATTCTTGGAAACTTTGAAAATTCTGAATGATATATTTTCTTTGTTCCTGACTTTCTGTTTGACTTCTCATCAATAGATAGCATTGTTTAATAATTTTTTATTTTTTATTTAAAACGCTTGCAGCGCTAAATATATTTTTACGAATGGTCTTAAAATATTTTTAAATCACCTGAGAGAGCACTTTTAATAGTCAGTACAGAAGGTTTCTACTGGGATATTAGTTCAACAGGGAAATAAAAAACTTACATGTTTTTAAAAAAATTGACTTTTTTTATTTGAACACATTCTTGGAAACTCTGAAAATTCTGAATGATATATTATCTTTGTTCCTGACTTTCTGTTTGACATCTCATCAAAGGAGAGTATTTTTTTAATAATTATTTAGTTTTATTTAAAATGCTTTAAGCAGTTAATGCTTTTTTAAATCACCTGAGAGAGCATTTTTAATAATCAGTACAGAAGGTTTCAACATGGATATTAAAAATTCAACAGGGAAATAAAAAACTTTAAAGATTTTCAAAAATTGAACTTTTATTATTAGAACACGTTCTTGGAAACTCTGAAAATTCTGAATGTTATATTTTCTTTGTTCCTGACTTTCTGTTTAATATCTCATCAAAGGAGAGCATTTGTAATAATTAGTTTTTTCTGTTTAACAGTGGATACATTCTTAAATTTCCTAAGAGAGCATTTTTAAATCAGTACAGAAGGCTTCAACAAGGATACAAAAATATTCAACAGGGAAATAAAAAACTTCATGGTTTTCAAAAATTTGCAGATAACTAACTCTTCCTTAGAGAGAGACAGCAATTCTACTTGGTTAATGTTATTCAAAATCTTAGAGAGAGAAAGAGTGTACCTCGTTCTCCTATTCCCCTGGGCATTCTCACCTCACCCACCAAACTGATGATCCAAGAAAAAACGCAGAGAGAGAGAGCTTTAGAGAGAGAAAGAACCAAGAAAAAACGCAGATAAGAGTGAGAGACCTTTAGAGATTGAAAGATTTTATAGAGCAAGAACCAAGAAAGGAACGCAGATAAAAAGATTTAGAGAGAGAGAGAGATTAATAATGCAGATAGAGGGAAAGATTTAGATAGAGAAAGATTTTAGAGAGAGAGAACCAAGAAAGAAAGATTTGGAGAGAGATTCTAGAGAGAAAAGAACCAAGAAAGGAGAGGAAGAACGAAAAATACCAAGAAATCAGATAGAGAGAATGGCTTAGAGATGGAGAAGATAGAAATAGCTCTTATAAGTTGGGAGAGTTTTAGAGACAGAAGGTGATGCCACATCAGCATTATTTTCGTGAAAAAGAAAACCTTTACGTACTAATTACGGATTATTTTTTGGGATAGATCCTTGGTTTATTTAGAATGGGTGTGGTTTCTATAAGGTTGCAACTTAAACAATCCAACTAAGGCGCACTTCCGAATTTTATTAGGCTTGGTGTAAATTTTTTTTATGATTATATGAAAATCTATTTTCACATCTAATTATAAAACTCTTACTCCATAAATGGTTAAAATCAAGTAAATCTATAAACATATGAAAATCTTGAAAATGGACGGTACAGATAATGTGTTGCAAGATGCACGATTTTTGGGATTAAATTTTTTTTTTTTCATAATCATGTATCTCGTAATCGAGATGATCAATTAGAGGGTTTTTCGACATTAAAACAACTTTTTCCATTGGAGTTTTTAAGTGCATCTTTTATTTTATATATATATATATATATATATATATATATATATATGAAAAATATTGGGATTAGCCCACTAACTCATATGAACATATGAGCCCAAGGGCCCAAATTGAATTTGGGTTGTTCTAAAGGTTATGACTTCATTTTGTATTTGAATTTGAATTTTTTTTTTACGAATCCAAATAATTTGAAATTTTAGGCATGTCTTCTTCAAAATATGAGAATCAAATAAAAATTTCAATAAAATAATTTGGAAGAAATAAATAGATCAAAATACCCCTGATACGTTTTAGGGGTATTTTGGTCAATTTATTTTTTACGAAATTTTTTGAAAATATTTTTATTAGGCGCACTTTAAAGAGAAGAAGTCACGCTTAACATTTCAAATTATTTGGATTCGTAAAAAAAAAAAAAATTAAAACTAAAATACGAAATGAGGTCGTGACCGTCAGATCGATCCAGATTCAATCTAGGCTGTTAGGCTTATATGTTCATATGAACTAGTGGGCTAATCTCAGCATTTTCCTATATATAAATATAAGATGCTTGCCTTTGTTCAAAGCTTATGTTTATGTAGTACAAATACTAAAACTACACCTTACACCAAAGTGGAAGGGCCACTATAGAAGCTAAAAGTAGCCTTTAGTATAGTATAGTAGTTGGCTTAGTTTGCTTTAAGGAACCCGGGATAGCACTCTAGCAATGAGCAACAATGATAGCTTGCTAATTGAATCCACTTGCTCGTAGCAACCTAAGGAGTGAGTGCAAGCAACATCAAATCGCTCTAGAGGGCATTGCAACGTCAACAAACTACAGCTCGAAAGCAAGAAGCTATGGCTAGCGTGAAAGCTGTTGCATTTCATTTTGATTCTTTAGTCTTTCCTTGCCTCCTTGGGCTTTCCAATTCCAATTCTTATCATCATGGCTGCTTGCGATCATGATGATAGGTATCAGGTGCAGTGGAATTCATTGAGTACCCTATTTTGAGATCCTCTCAAGGAGAGGGTTCGGAGGGGAGTTTTGTAACCAGCAATGGCAGCGAAGAGCTCAATAATTCCAGGACAACGTCGGACCATGCTTCCAGCTCTCACCATATTTCATATTTGAGAAATGAAAATAAAATTTGATAAACTGTATTATTGTTTTATGGAAAATTGCTTCATGTGGGCTGGACTGCATGACTACATATGCTATCCAAACAATGTAAAGCATCCATCGTAAAGATGGATTGAAGTAGGTGTTTCATCTGAAAACAATGGAAACTAACTGTCCAAATGTTTTATTACTAGAATTATTATTTCTAGTTTTTAAATTCATGATCTCCATATTAGAGATTACATCTCCTTAAGAATTAAGTCCAAAAATCCATGGAGATTACAAGTCCAAAAATCCATGTAAAAAATAGATTTATTAAGAGTCCCGCATTTCTACATATGCAGGCTTGGCCACATCGTTGTTTTAGTTATTGTTTTATTAGTAAATTTCGATAGAAAGGGTAGGATAATATTTTCAATGCGAAGGTAAAATGTTTGCATGGGCCATTATTCCTACGAGGAGGTGTTTGCTTTATTCGGCAAATTCTGGAGTTTTTGGGCTCATGACTCGTGAATTTCTGGTCGTTGATGTGTCTTGCTAGTAAAAAAATCACAATTTTTGTTTAGTCTTTAGGGAAAATTTATAGAAAATTATTTTATAGAATCACTTAAGTTATAAGAATGAACATTTGTAATGCTTTGGATTACAGTGCTGGGAATGAGAAACTATTTTTCTACATATTTCTATTTCATTATCCTTTGTTTGGAAAAGGTGAACATTGTTGCCATGATTGACCATGTCATTTTGAGTTTCATTTAATGCAGTTGCTGCTGATATGGCTTATGATGGCGTGGACTCCTCTGAACAGTCTCAGGTTTGCTTTAGGTCTCAGAGTGATGTATAATCTTACGACTAATATGCATCTGAATCTTCCTTTTTCTGTTCTTATTATTTTTTTTATGGGCGATACGTACTTTTTCCCTTGCAGCAAGAGTGACAGTTTAAGCTCAGGTGAAAAAAGCATCCCTTTGCTCACAAGGCTGTTCAGTATTCACTGAAAAAGTTCCCTTGCTCTGTCAGCTTATGATCTGTGACTTTCACTTTGAGATGGTTTTTGCTGCTGCATCTATATGGTGTTCAATGTTCTTTCATCCACGTTCTTAATCGCGAATCTAAGTGTGATGTAGCAGTATAAGTTGACATTTTGTTGGAAGAAAGATTGCCCACTGTTGGAAGAAAGATTGCCCATCTATATGCTATTGTTCTATTCGTATTGAGAATGACTAGCAGTGGCTTTCATCTATTTTGTCTCCTTGCATATCTGCCTGCTCACTTTGCATGACATTTTTTTTGTTTTGTTTGCAGGGAAGTGGCTGAACTGATCCTATTTGCACCTCAAAAGAACTTCACTAGCTTTTATGGGCGGGTGAAGTTGGCATACGGATGCATCCGTAGCTGTAGAGGTATGGTACACCTTCAAATTTTATCATGGTATATAATTTTGATGTAAAATGTTATTAGGATCATCTTAAAATCTATTTTTAAATTTAATTATAAAATTTTAAATTTAAAAAATGGTTAAAATCAAGTAGATCTATAAACATATAAAAATCTTGAAAATGGACGGTGTAGATAATATGCTGTAAAATGCACTATTTCTAAGACTTAAAATCTTTTTATTTTTCATGGTCATACATCTCGATGTCGAGATGATCATTCAAAGGGTTTTTCAACATTAAAACTACCTTTTCTGATGGATTTTTGAGGTGCATCCGTAGTTCTACATTATAAGGTTGCATCCTTATATAAACTTTTTCCTTTTTTGGCACCTGTCCCTTTTCTAGCTGATTCAGATGGGGAGACTGCACTTATATCCAGCTCTCCTTTCTCCCTTATTATTTGTACTTAATTGTTTGGATGATCAAGTTTGCAGGGTTGTAATATGCAGGTTTACAGAGGCACTGCAAAATCTCAATCCCAAGATGTTACAGATATTGCCCAGCACTATGTTGCTGCTCAATTCTGTACTTTCATCTTGGGTATTTCAGCTCTAGGAATCAAACTCAAGACTTAGTGGTGCAATTGTCAACACCTTACCCGTCATGTCCAAGCCCCCTAAGTACTAAAACAATTAGTATCCAAGCAACTATTGTATGGTGACATTTGGAAACCCACTGCTTGTGCTGTTAAGATCAAAGACATCGTGTGTGCGTGTTTTGTGTGTTTTAGAGAGAGAGAGAGGCTTGCTTGTGTTGTAGAGAGAGAAAGGCTTGCTCTTCTTTTGGATGGTTATTATATTCTTGTTTGGAAATATAGCATCTGTGAATGTCTTTTTGGAAAAGTATACAAGAGACCCTGTACATTTGGTATCAAGGAGTTTAGTCAGTTATTAAATTCAAAAGTTCAATATTTCGTGACACATCTTAAGTGATCCAATTTGACACATTTTGTCTTGAAGGTATTTATAAAAGTGGGAGAAAAACTATCATGCGCTATTGTTTTTTAAATATCTATATGCATTGACTTATGTTTCTAGTTATTTAGAATCATCGATTACCTAAGATTTTGATCCATAAAGAATGTTGTAGGAACGCCATCATGTTGTGTTTTCTTGACACATATTGTGTTGATTAGATAATTTAGTTTGTATGAATTTACTACCAAGATGTTTAGTGTGGTTAAATCTTTGTTGTTCATGAAGGTTTTTGCATATTGTAAAACTAACGGATATTGAATTATATATTGTAGGAAATTTGATATGCTACCTCATGATATATTCATAAGAATGTTGAAAATGTATATGTTGTATGTGCAATAATTCAGTGGGAGTTGCTACAGTCTCACGTTTTTTAGCTGCTTGGATTTTCAGATATACAAGTGCAAACTATCTCACAGATATAGATGATACGAAGTCTACATCTAGATATGTGTTCATGTTTGGAGGGGGTGCATTTTTTTGGAAATCAAATAAATAGGATGTGACGAAATTGTCCACCATGAAGGCAGAGTACGCGGCGTGTTATTTGGTGATCGAGGAGGTCGTATGGATTAAAAAATATATTAATCAACTTGACTTTCACCTCGTGCGTTGTGAGGCAGTAAGAATTTTTTGCGACAGCTTGGTAACGATATGTCTATCAAAGGAGTCACGATTCCATAATAATTTCAAGCATATAAAACCATGTTTTTATCACCTGAGAAATGAGATGAGATTGAGAAAGATCGAGATCCAAATAAATTAGGCATCTCAGTGGGAGCACCTGTTAGTATTTGACATGTCAAATGGAACAACAGACTATAATGTTAACCCATAGAACCCAAATGTTTGGTGCTGGTTGTATGGCTACAAAAGGGATCAGCTTATTTGAAGAACTCTTTTGAACCCATGAATATATAACCCCATACGATAAGGATACGTGATGGTCTTTTGCAACAATAGGTCTATGATTCACGATGCGATATGAAAGATGAGTTACGACTATTTTTTAGATGAGATTCGAGCAGCAAAGAGAAAAATGTGTTGTCTTTATAAATTTTTTTGTGAAAAGATTGATGGCGAAAGCCATGATTAATGTATTGAGAGAATAAGTAAAAATGCTTGAGAGAGATTGTAATTGGGAGAGAGAGGGATGGGAATGAGAAAAAGTGAGAGATAATGTAAGGCCAAATGGGAAATATTGGGTTTATGTGGTTTTTAAAGGCCTTATGAGTGCTTGTAAAATGAAATGATATAGTGAAACATGAATTCAGTGGGAGTGTGTTCCCTCGTGGATCATACTAAACAAACGATGTTTGCAGATACCGGACTGTGCTTGACGATCTAAGTCAGTCGGTTGGAAAAAACCCATGCTACCTGTGCATAAAGAACAAATCGAGAAGGGTTCTAATGGGTTAGTTCTTGATGAGGTCGGAGAATATGCCTGGATGAGTGAGATGAGAGACTGCGATTTTTGTGTGTGATGGTGGCCTACAGAGACGGGGTCCAAAACCTTATCCATGTGTCATCACACGGCATGTATATCGATAGATCGTTCGAGAAAGCCAGAAATTCACTTTTTAGGGTGAAGCGTATGCATGTATGAGAGATACCCCTATGCACCATAGGAGTTATGGTCGCATCAGGTTTAGGTAACATTGACTCGTTTTTAGGGGATGACCTGAATTCTACAAACTGAGATTGCGATCTTTTGGCTCATCGGTCGGACTTTGGTGACCCGCTAATGAGCTCCTGCTTGGACTGTGGGTCATGGAAAACACTGGGTCGGTCTGATAAAGCAAGTGTGGTCTGTAGTTCACAGTTGAAGGTGGAGTGCCTCATGATTGTTGATTCTTGAACCATATGATCATTTTCTCATTAAATTAATTTAATTGTGTTTGTTTTATGATGAAAATTATTTTAAGATTATTATTTGAATTTTTATGAATCCCTAGATATTTTATTTATAATTTTTGGATTTATAAAATTAAAGACATTGATTTTACAATGATTTAAATATTCAAATAATATTTTAAAATCTTTTTAATAATTTTAAATGTATAAAAATATCATGGGAGCCTATTGTGCACATGGGCTTGCCATATTTTTAGAAGGTGGGACCCATGAGTGTCTCCCTTGGGTGGCACGCCCCACCTTTATTCTTTTTTCTTATTTTTTGGTGATATGGCATATGGCCATATGGTCGGAAGATATTGACTTGATATGTCTTTGAAAGATTTTGTGGAAAGATTGAGTAGACTTGTGCTATTTTTTAGTACGCACAATATTTTGATTAGATTTAATTTATTTAATTTCTATTGATGAGAAAATGGTTTAGGAAAAGGAGATAATGGTTCATGCACCTTCCATAATGTTGATGGTTCATCTATGGAATAAATGACTCAAATCTCTCACCCTACAAGTCATCATTTATTGACAGTCTATGTTTAATCTCATAAGAAGAGACAAGTCAAAGAAAATCCTAAGAAACCTTAATCTTATTCAAAGCTTATAAAAATGGATTATCTCTACCAAAAAAATCTCTACACATTGTATTTCTCCTCTATTAAGAAAGTTTATCTCTCATGTTTGATCTCTCTCTCATACATTGAGAAGGAACTTAAGGGTTTAAGTTATGGAGTTCTTCTCTCCTATCTCTCAAATATGGATTTATGGTTAATGGTTTTAGGGTTTAGCAAAAAGAAAATCCATCTATCACAAACTAGGTTGTTAATAGAATTCACTTAGGGTTTGAGTTTGTGATCAAAGGGGTTCATGTTCCATTGGTGTGGCTTGGCCAAAATTTGCTTTCCCGGTTCGAGATTGAAGCTAGACCGTTGATCCTGCGCCATTGAATGGTAGTGATTCGGTGTGGGTTGTAATAAGCCCGGTTGAGGTAATCTTCGGCACTCTTCCTTTTGTTTCTTGCGATCTTATTTTTTATTCTCAAGCATAGTGCATAGTTGTTTCAATGACATCAAGTTGTTAAGATCTTGGTTTTATTGTCATGCTGATTTTATTATAAAAGACCACATGTAAGTGATTTTTTGCCAAATAAAGGGGTGAAAAAAAAAAAAAAAAATTCTCAATAAAAGATCACATAGGTCTTTCTTTCGTTAAACCTCTAAAGATACACAATATGTACAAATAAATACATGTGAGGCATAATATGCCGAGTCCGAGTTACTCATCCGAGTCCAAAAACAATGATGGCTAAAATGGGCTTATCTCAGCAGTTACATCCAATGAATATTCAGTACAATAGGTCGTAACTCTACCGAGCGAGTGATTTTTGAAGAATTCCAAGAGGCATTTGGCATTTGCAAACGAAGTCCAAATTTTGATTCGGTAGAATACTTGTTCATGATGTCATGCAAGTTGAGCATTTGAAGAGTCTCACGTTTCTCTAAAGAGACTCAGTGTACATTAATTGTTATGAATATACAGACTTGTCTTTTATAGACAAATTAAATATGACAATAATAAAAAGTAAGTCCGAAGCACCTAAACTATACATAGACTTATCAAAAAATACGGGACACAATTTCCTACCTTTCCCATATTTACAAATTACGATATAAATCTTCTATAATAACAGGATATACAATATACTTTGGAGCAAACTTGTCTTAACCATGAAAATTTACTTGAACAACAGGAAAAGGACTGTAATTTTTATTACTCTTTTAACTTCAACCGTGCAATACAATGTATTCTTTATTTACAAATGAAATGGTGGGATTTTGAAAACAGCAAACATATCCAAAAGATGGAATTGTAGCTCATTATTAATACAACACTTATTTACGCACACCAAAATAAAAATAAAAAAAAATAGAAAAAAACCAAGATAAAAATGATATTTCACTTGATAAGATTAGGTGCACAGCCTTCTAATTATGAACGGATTAAATGTTCAAACATTTTCTCTTCTTTCGCGTAATTGTGAGCCTATAGCTACATGGTTGAAGGAAACTTGTCAAGAGAATGATTTTGAAAATTTCTTAACCTAACCGTTGCCTAAGTTACACATTTTCCACCGTATTTGAGGAACCTTTCTCCTTGAAACAAAACAAAGTTGACCCCAACCCACAACCTCAAATAATAATGACTATGAAAAACATAGCATTTTATTGAAAAGTTTAGATGGACCGTCCATTTTCAAGTTTTTTATGCGTTTGTAGATCTCCTTGATTTGAACTATTTTTGGAATTCAGAATTTTATAATTAAGAATTTTTTACACTAAAATTACATCTTGTGACAAAGTTTTGAGATGCACCTTACTTTGATTGTTTAAAATTGTAACCTTATATAAATCACACACATTTATTTGAGACACTTTAAAATTTTGATTTTTCAAGAGGTTGATAAAATTGGCTCTTTTTTAAAGTGATTTAAAAAAAATTAAAAGTAAAAAAGTCGGTTTCTTACTTTTAGTTAAACCAATGTAATTAACTTCAAACCATTTAGAAAATATATATAAAAATAATAATAATAATAATTAGTCATAGATATTTATGGGAATATAAAATTTATAGATTAAAAGTTTGTGCTAGTTTGGAACAATTTTAATTTTTTAATGAAATATTTAAATCTTAAATAATTTTAAAAATCATGGAACTTCACAAATGTTTTCTTAATGAAATTAAAATCTTTAATTATAGAGAGAAAAGTAGCGATGATAGTGCTGGGAAAAATATAAAAAAGATTATTTGAAAATAAAACTTTACTTTTTAGGTAAAAATTGAAATGAAAATATTTTGTATTTAAAAATTTTAAAAATTAGTTTGATTTAAATTTGACTACAAATCCAAAAGAAATCAAATATATTAGCTTTTTAATACGGAAAAAGGTTATATAAGGTTGCAACTTTAAAATGTAGAATTACATATGCACCTCAAAAATCTATCAGAAATGTTGTTTTACTGTTGAAAAACCCTCAAATTGATCATCTAGACATTAAGATGTATGAACATAAAAAAAAAAAATTGAGTCTTAGAAATAGTGCATCTTGCAACACATTGTCTAGACCGTCCATTTTTAAGATTTTCATATGGTTATAGATCTACATGATTTTAAACATGTTTTGAGTTCCAAATTTTCCAATTAGATATGAAAATATATTCTAAGATAATCTTAAAAAAAATTTACAAAAAAATTACATGTTATGATAGAATTTGGAGGTGTGCCTTAATTGGATTGTTTAAGGTTGCAACCTTATAGAAACCACACCCTTTTAATAATGATAAATGAATAATTGAAATATATATAATAATTAAAATAATGGATTAGAATAGCTACACTGACTATAGAGAGAATTAATGAAAATTCATCCTAATTACTCAAATATATAAGTACACGTAATAAAAAAAAGGAAGAGAAGGGAAGCACGATGGAATCTACCTATAATATACACACATACTGGTAAAAAAAATAATGAAAAATATGAAAAAACAATAAAAACTTAACTTTTACACTTTGCTCTAGAATCACACATTCTTTTTGCATGATTAAAAGATAAATTTTTATTTTAAAATAAACAAGTTTGCTTTTCAATGGATGTTGTCACATACATTTTCATTTTTATTTCTTGAATGTAGAGATAATTATCTCCAGTTAAATAAATATTAATAAAATCGTGACCAAACCAAAACCTGGTTCGGGTCGACCCACTGAGTCTGTGGATGGGCCCAATTGGTCTAAATTGGTGGCTTGAATTTGAAACTATGACCAACTAATAAATTAATTGAAATGAGCACGCTCATGTGCTTAGACATAATTTCATGAAAGTTAGGGGAAAGGAGTACACATCATTGTGTCTCTCCTCCTTTGTTCACCAAACGATTATGCCTCCCTATAGAGAACCCTATTTCGAATTAGATTATTAATAAACCTATCTTTATGTTAAACACTTGTTAATTTACAGGTGGACAGGCAGCCTTTTGATGCCTTCTCTCCCTTCAAAGTAGAAGACCAGCTTGCATATGGCTTAATGTATTTGGGACTTTTCCTAAACTGCCCTTTTTGCCCAATTACACCATTTAACCCCCCCTCTCTCTTAGTCAAAAGCTTAAAACCTCTTCTCTCTCTATCTCTCCCCCATAACCTATTTTGGTTGGCCCTAGCCTGAGGCCGGCCTGGGTCGTAATAGGGCCGGCCCCTGGGGCGAAAGAACCTTGGCTGAGTCCTAGCCCAAGGCCAAGTCTAATATAATAGAAAAGAAAAAATAAGATAAAATACTGGGCTGGGCTCATGCATTGGTGGTCAAACACTCCGACCATATCTTATGGCCCATGCCCTAGTTTTTCAAGCCGACCCAGTGCCAGCCCTATTTCTATGTAATCCTGGCCAATTTGCATGCAATTCTCGATGGTTTCTTATGGGGTGAGGTTTAAATAGAGCCGAGGTTCTAAACAATCAAAGTAAAGCGTATCTTCAAATGGCGTCGAGAAATATGGTTCCAATTCTGGAAATATTTATGATAGCTTTAAAATATATTTTCATCTTTGATTATAAAATTTAAAGCTTTAAAGATAGTGTAGATCGAGCAAATCTATAAAAATCTTGAAAATTGACGGTCCATAAGATGCACTATTTCTAAAACTTGAAATCTATTTTTTTCTCATGTCCATGCATCTTGATGTCAAGATGTTCAATTTGAGGATATCCGAGCATCAAAATAACTTTTCTTAGGTAGTTCTTAATTTTTTTTAACTTCAGAAAAACATATAGTAATTTCTCCCCTCTCCTCACGTGTGCGTGCATTCATCCAATCCCTTGTGTGCACATGACCCTGAGGTCTAATGCAGTAAAAACTAAAAAGTAAGGGCTCTTTCGCCATTTCCCCTTCAATTCACAACACATACTTTCTTAAATGGGTATTTAAATGCAAAGCTTAGGAAAAAGTCACATTAGGGACCATAAAGCCTGGTCCATTTTATTCAAATACAAACCCACACTCCTCTCTTCATAGCAAGTAGCTCAGTGTCCAACCAAAAACCTCTCTCTCTCTCTCTCTCTCTCTCTCTCTCTCTCTCTCTCCCCCAAACAATGCCAAACACAACCCATGCCCTAAAATCCGGCACCCAGTCACCGGATTCCGGCGACTCCCCCCACAATTTCTCTCTCCCCAACAGCAAACCCCTATGGAAACTCGTTGGATTCCGGCAAAACCGCTGCCCCTCCTTCATAATCTGCCTTCAAATCCACCACATAAGAGGCCTCCCTTCTTCCATCGAAGGCCTCAAACTCACTGTCAATTGGGGAAGAAGCAGAAACTCCCCTCTAGAAAAGACCCATCCAATCTCTGTAGTCCATGGAGTTGCTGAGTTTGACGAAGTTTTCCTTCATTACTCCGACTTCTCCGACGAATTAAGCAATTTTTGGTTGTGGGTTTTATCTGATGATTCAAAGGGGTGTGAGATTGTTGGGGCTTTTGAGTTGGACTTGAGTGAGCTGGTTTTGGAGGCTGTGATGGCGGGAAACTTGAATTCAAATTTTCGACAGTCGAGATTTGGCGGGAAGACAATGAGGTTTGGGCTTTGTGGGGTGGCGGGTGGCGGAACACTAAGTGCAAGCTTCTATTGCAGAGTGGTTGAAGGGGAAGGTGAGTTTGTATTTTGCATAAATACCTTTGCTTTCTTTTTCTTTTCTTTCTTTTTTTTTTTTTTTTTTTGTTGTGAAAATACAGGACTACTCTTGGTTTTTTTTTCTTTGAAAAATTGAAGGAAAATGGTTTGGTAGAGCTGCAGCCCTATCAAAACAAGTAAGGCCTCACCTCGTAACTCATCAAAATTTGAAATTCAAGCATTGAAAAACCTTTACATCGACCATCTTGGCTTAAATATTATGATTGTGAAAACAAATTAGGATTTCAAGCTCTAAAAATAGTGTATATTATAACAAATTATAGTCTAGACATTTCATCCTAAAAATAGGTGTTCATAGATCCGTAAGATCCGTACCATTTTTTGAGTTTCAAATTTTATTATCGGATTTAAAATTTGATTTTAGAGCCATCAATGAGATTTATATTGCCGAAAGTGCTTTCTAGACAAGGATTTGAGGTGAAGCTTTATTTTGTTTTTATAAAACCTTTAACTTATAGAAGTTTCATCCAAAATTGAAAGCAATTTTGTTTTTTGGGTTAATACTCAATGCTGTACATTTGGTTTCAAACAGTACGTTAGCAACTCCTCTACCGTCCAATATAAAAAATAAGGGTTTAGGGGTCTCCAATCCCTATCTCATTGTATTGTGGAATTGAGAAGTTGCTTGTGTGCTGCTTGAAACGCAAATGATGTCCACCATTGTCTACCATGGTCATGCATGTTTGTCCATGGTCATGAAAGAGAGAGGATCTCAAATAACTACACACAAGCATGTAATAACACAGCATCCGTGGCAATTTTTACATAGGGTGAGGTTTGCATAAGGCATCATCCTCATACTGTAGAAATAAGATGCATCTCTAGATTTTTTAGAGATGTAGTTCATGTGTTCGCAAATCTTATAATTGAAGATAGATTTTCATCCTTATTTATGAGATTTAAAAATTTTAAAATGATATAGATCGAGCAGATTTATAGTCACTTAAAAATCTTGAAAATAAACAGTTCAAATGATATATTACAACTATTTTTAGGAGTTGAAAATATTTTTTCTTCATATTTGTACATCTTAAAGTAAAGTAGGGAGGATCATATTAAAGAGTTTTTCAACATCGAAGCACTCTCATCTAGGGAATTTTAGACACTCAAGTTGCTCATTAGAAACGACTTACCTGTTGATTTCTACAAAACATTTTACCGATTTCAATGTAACATTGTCTCTGCCTTTGTTTCTCTCTCTATCGATTTCAATGTAACATTTTCTTTCTCTCTCTCCATTTATTGGATGGATAGGCTTCATTTGGTAACCTATTTCAAAACCTGGATTGGGGGGGGCGGATTGTTTATTTAGAAATATGAGTCAGATCACTAGATTGACGATCCAAATCAAGTATGAATCGGTCTGTATCTGTGATTTAAAAAATATTAAAAAAAAATAAAAATAAAGAATTAAATAGTTGTTTATAGCTTGGGATTTAGAAAGAACCTAAAAAACCATTACATAAGTTAAAAAGAGAAAATCAAAAAGTTGTAAGCGGGTTTTAGAGGGGAATTGAGTCAGAACCAATACCTTTCCAAAGCCGATTCGATCTCGACCAGTTCCCATCCAAATCGAAAATTGCTGGTTTAAAACATTGGGTAGCCATAATAGCTTTTTTTTTTTTTTTTTTTGCCCTTTTCCTTTTCCTTCTATGTATACGTGATCCTGTGGACCATAACCTTCCATTCAATGGTGACATAGAGGATCGATTTGCATGGTGTGAGAGATTGGGACTGCGTATAATTTAGGTTATGAAGCCCGCTCTCTTCGGCTCAATTAAAAGACACATTAAAAGCTACTACATTGGATTCATGACCACATATCTAACGTGGTCATGAAGATACATGGTGTATTAGCCTTGCAAACCATTAGAAGATGCCGTTAGAAGCAATGCTCTCGACAGGACCGACTAATATCCATTAAATTAATAAGATGTTTGGTTCATTGAATTGGTTTGATCAAATTATGCAAATATTCAAAATAAATAATAGATTAAAGATATGTAATATATTAGAAAAACATTACCCACTTTGTTTGGCTTGTCGAAGTGGTCCAAACCAGTTAGTTGGACTAGTCAAACATTGGCTCGAACAATTTTTTACCAAGCCAATTTTTAACTCAAGACCAAACTGGCAAAGATATCGATCAACAATCAACCTGTTGGACTACTGGTCTGGTCTAGACTTGATATACTTAGATGCATTCCAAAAGTGTAATGTTCTGGTCTCAGTGATCCATGCGGTCCATTTGTATTAGACAGTGTTGGGCCAACATAGCATATAATTGCTAGTACTGTACAAAAAGTGATACATTACATGTGCTGTCACCCACATATTTTATTTGTAGTTGCTATTAATCTAAATGTATTTTGAAATGCACTGTTCGGATAATTTCATCCATATTGTCATGCCTAAACTGTTTTATTTTAAATTAGGGTGCGGTTTCTATAAGGTTGCGACCTTAAACAATCCAATTAAGGCGCACCTCCAAATTTTATCGTAACATGTAGTTTTAGTGTAAAATTTTTTTAGGATTATCTGAAAATCTATTTTCATACAAAATTATAAAATTTTAAACTCCAAAAATGGTCAAAATCAAGTAGATCTATAAATATATGAAAATCTTGAAAATAGATGGTCAAGATAATATGTTGCAAGATGCACTATTTCTGGGACTCAAAATCTTTCTTTTTTTCATATTCATTCATCTTGATGTTGAGATGATCAATTAGAGAGTTTTTCAACATTAAACAACAACATTCTCTGATGGATTTTTTAGGTGTATCTGTAATTGTACATTTGAAAGTTGCAACCTTATGTAGACTTTTTCCTTTAAATTATTTTTATAAAGGTTATCTAGACATGAAATTTAGGTTGTAACATTCCTTCTAGGGTTGACATAACTAAAATAGAAATTAATATTTTGATCAAATAAAATGATTAAAAGCACCGATAAAGAGGGGCCCCAAATGCCATAAAATAGAAATTAATAGTTAGAAATATTTTTCTTATTATTTTAGGTGTGCCCATATAAGGAGCGGGCACACCCCAATTGCCATATCAAAATAATTTTTTAAATAAAATACTCTTGAGTCGTTCTTCAAAATCGGATGCTTAAAGGATAACTTGTGACATTATAACTAAAGTTATTCCAGGCATCCTGGTAATAGCGGTTACATATGTAGGTATCACAATAAAAAACCGCACCCATTAGATAACATATTGCACTTTTATGTTTTTTTATTTATTAAAAAAAGAACAAAACTACCATAAAGTTGAAGGGACAATCATCATTATCGGGATGTTATCAAGGATGGACTTTTAATAGAATATTATCGTGTTCGTCTTTTAAAACATTAATTTATCTGATGATTATCGAAACTTTAATGTATTACATTAAATATATTTCGTTATAAAATACATTTTTATTGAGATTAATAACATGAATTCAAGTTAAGAAAACATAAATTTGTTAAAAGGTTTACAAGTGACAAAGTAAATAATAATTTCTACTAGCTCACGTTTGGTTTGCGTGAGATTATTTTTCGAAAAACATTTTCATATGAAAATATTCTTTCATGTAGGTAAGTGTGGGAATACTTTTGCACTAAGACTAAATGGTATGAAAATATTCATGCATTTAATCATATGAGAGAAATTTTTCGTGTAAAAATATTTTCTAGAAAACAATTTCACATGAACCAAATGTGCCACTAGTGTAATTAAAATTCATTACCTATATCAATAGTTATAACTTACATATCTATCATCTGTTTCGTACGAACTGCTCCTTATTTTCCTTGTTGATATTTATAAAGCTTTTTAGGCAAATAAAATGTTTCTTTTGAAAATCAAATGGCTAAATTTTTCTTTCAGATTGCATACATGTTATTATTAGGAAAAGCTTTTATCATGAAAATAAATATATTCTTGATTTATGACAGATAATTGTCACTAAGCGTCAAATAAAGAAAAATATCCTTAAAATATTTAAACCACCTCAAAACTTCAATATGAACCTATTTACATACAACAAATGGTTGAAAATATAATTTCACTAAAATACTCGAGATGCTCTTTTTTCAAATTTGGAATCTTGAAATTTTGGTTATCTTTCCACTTGAGTGGCTGTTAAAAGGGAAAGGTTTCTATGCTCCTCCTACAGCATATAAGTTCTATCCTCCCCCTACCATCCAGCTGTCCAATTTTGATCAAGAGAATCACTCACCGTTTGATCTTAGATCTGACGTCTTAAAGTATTTTATTTTTAGTTCTTTTTATACAAATTGAATGAATATGAAATTTGGTATGTATCATATTCTCATTAGGTCACACCTATAAAAAATATTAAAAATAATTTTTCAATAAAATATAATGACCAAAATACCCCTAAAAACTTTTAGGGGTATGTTGGTCATTTTATTTTATTAAAAAAAATTATATTTTTCTCTAGTGCGAGTTTAATAGAGGGATGGACCTCTAAAATTTGGAGTCAAAATAGTTTATAAAAAAAAAATTAAAAATAAAATATTGTAGAGACGTGACATTATGGTTGGGGCAATCTTAGCCCTCCATTCAGAATGGAGGATTGGATAAGGGGGAGGATAGAACTTCTATGTTGTAGGGGAAGCACAGAAAGCTTGCCTCTGTTAAAATGACACATATGCCTTGCTCGTTCCATGTTTTAAACAAGGAACATATTTTCCGTTAAAATCTCTTTGTCTCGGTTTAGAACCAGAATAAGCAAAAGGTATTTACATCATTTGGATTGATTTAAGGGGTAGAGCTAATGATAAACTACCCCTATTTGATCTAAGTTTCAAACTCAAAACAAGTGTTTCCCACTAAAATATCTTTCTCTAGGTTAGAATCTATGATCAAATAGACATAATTCAGGTTATTTTTCCCTACTCTTACTATTTGCTAATTTATCAAAATATACATGCTTGTTCTGGATTTGAAACCCTTTTCTAAACTGTAAGTTTTTTTGTAAAATGGTCAAATTGCACATCTATTGCCAGCAGTGTCCTTAATCTCGTAAAAAAGTTACCAGTCCAGCCAGTCTGCAAATGGAGTCCGATTGGGGTTTTAAGGTAAATTTGAGGTTTTCCTCCTATGGTGGGAGCAATATATTTGGTTTTAAACCTTTTAAGGATTTAAAACATATTCCAAATCATTAAATCTATTTTACCTCATATCCATGAATTCGGTGCTCCAAAAGCATAATGGATCTAATGATATTTGAAGAATTGAAATAATTAGTCCAAAAAAATAAGGCTCAACAATCATTTTATTTTTGCAAATTCATGATCATGGTGGTCTAGATGATAGACCTATAGTTATTTGGATCTAAAGACCATATTGACGTGTGGACTCGTTACAAAAGGCGCATCGCAAAACACCCCCCTTTATAAATGACGCAATTTTCAATATCCGTGGGCATTGTTTTTGTGTGTCAGGTGATGCACCTTCCCAAATGCAATCTCTTTCAATAATCCATATTAGATGGATTTTGGACCTAAAATTTTACAAGCCGCTAATCTCAACTGCCACAATTATGTATCTAAAAACACAAGAAAAAAAGGAAAAAGAAAAATAAATTTTGATCCTTAAATTGGTCTAAGAAGGGTGAGGACTTTAAACCTTCCCTTGACTTGTCTCATACATACCCACGTAAAGGGGCGAGGTTGTGTTAGGTAGGTAGCCAACCTAAAATTTTGTCAAAATTTATCATGAATCCTGAATCGATCCATTAATTGGAAAAAAGCTTTGATGATGATGAAATTTCGATCCTTAAATACAACTTATTTTAACCTTTGATTTTAAATCGTTTATCCATTCCCTTTTTAATTATTTGCATGTCAACATATAAGCACTAGTTTTTGAGCTGCAAAATCATATATCTAAGGTAAAAATGCATCTAGAATGATGTAATATGTGTTTCAGATTTCATTCCATTACTACAATGGACTTTTAGAAGTGGACCCATTTCAATAGGACCTTATTTAAAAATTTTCCTTTTATTATTAATATGAAAGGACTTTATGATAAAGCACGATGTATATATATTTAAAAAAATTCTTTATCCCTACACCGGCAAGATCACTTACAATTCCCAATTATAATCAAACCACTCTTGAAATAAATAAAATAAAAATAAAATCAGTTCTCAATTGCTACCTCTTCAAATACAATTCTTTATTCAAGAAACAAAACTAGATTTTATTGCTTTATAGGAAGAGAATTTAAAAAAAGTAAAATTACCGGAGATTACCTCAACCGGGCTTAGTATACCCCATGTCGAGTCTCCTCCTTCCGATGGTGCTCAGGATCTATGATCAGTATGTTGATTTCCCTACTATGGCTAAAATTCACTCAATGGCTTAATCTTCATCAAGCCTCTTAGTTTGATTTTGGAGAGATGAGAGAAGAATATGAAGAGAGAAGGAGAGATCTACTAGCAAGGGGTTCCACCCCTTTTCCACCTACAATGAACAGATGTGGTGCATACCATCAAAACATAATACAACTTAGGGAGAGATAAAATTGTGGCATGCCTCCCCTGTCGAAGAGAGGGGAATTTTCGATAGGGAGAAATAATTGTTAAAGAGGGAGAAGAGAATACGTATCTCATTTTATGAGGGAACACCTTTTATAGATTTTATATGTCATAGATTTTTCCTCAATTCCTAGGGTAAAATCTCAACCGTCGATCTAAGGAGACTTGTGGGGTGATAGATTTGAGTCATCCATTTCTTTAATCCACCATCAAGATTCATAGTGATGAGTTAGAGCCTTATCCTCCTTTTCTTAAACCTATTCCCATCAAATAAAGAAAGCTTATATTTTAATATATCAAATCCTTATTTATTTTGATCAATCAATCTTGATTCAAAGAATTAGTAAATATTTAAAATATTCAACCTTATCACATAAGTTGGCTATACCTAAAAAGATAAGTCAACAAGAGATAAACATTAACGTTACATGGGTGGCGGTGTGCCAGCCTTTTGGTGGCCACGTGTGGGCCCCACCTAATCCACATCCTTTTAAATTTTGGGCTCCATATTTTATGGAGGTCCCAAATATTTTTAGAAAATATTTTATTTCATACTTATTTTTAATTTATTTTTTAAATCTTATATTTTATTCAAAACATTAAAAAATTATTTTTTAAAATTTATAAATTCAAATGACAAAAATAAAATATCAGAATATTCACAAAAATTCAAATAAACATTCTAAAAAACACATAACGTAAAATTAATTAATTTTGATGGGAATCAGATCCGTTAGATCAAAGAAATTATCAATACATTAGAGCACTCCACCTTCAACTGTGAATCACAATTCGCCTAGCTTTTTCAAACTGACCCAACAGTTCCCATGACCCACAGTTTGCTGCAAGGGTTCATGATTGGACCACCGAAGTCAGCCAATAGACTAGGGGACGCAATCTTAGTTTATGGATTTCAAGTTCTCCCCTAAAGATAAAAATCATAATCCTCTAGACCATGATGCAACCATGACTCTATAGTGCATAAGGGTAATCTCTTGCATATGTACACGCTTCACTCTCATTAGTGAATCTCAAAACGGCTATCTATGTACATGTCGTGTGATGATATAACGATGAGGTTTTAACCCTGTCTCTAAAGGCTATTCATTACACACAATAGCCACACAGTCCCTTGGCTCTCATCTGGGCGTACTCTAACCTCATCAAGGGATAACCTAGTAAACCCTTCTCGATAGATCCCTATGCTCAGGTATTTTGGGTTTTTCCAAACCTCGACGGGCCTAGCTCTTCGAGCCTAGTCCGAGTATCAACAAATAACATTTGCCTAGTATGGTTTACAAAAAGGCCATACTCCCACTGAGTTTATGTTCCACTATATAAAATGTTCATACAAGCTCTCATAAGGTTTTTAAAGGCCAAACCCAACATAATATTGTATACTTATGTCACTTGCGTAATGATCGAGTACAAATTTAATGTTTGAGTCATCGTCTTTTTTTTTGTGCTTGTGCACAATTTCGCTCCTTTTCAATAATGAAAGAATACTTAAAAACTCCCCATTGTCCTTTGGTTTTCATATTTTATAAAGAAGTATAGAATGAGACTACTTACTTTAAGAACAAGGTGGTCACAATTAATCGACTATTGCATGTGAAATTGGATGGTTGTATTTATTCTATCGACCAAGTTCAAACTTCAAAAGAAATTTTTTTAACTTTGTAACGCATCCAATCTATTAGATTTCACATCTGGTTATAAGTAATTGTGATCTCCTTATATTAAAGGTAAATGCTTCATTATATATAACCTTTTTTATAAAAGTAATGCCACTTTCTCGAAATGACCAATACTTGCTTATCTTTTTTGTTTTTTACTTTTCCTTTGTAGATGTGCATCTAGGCTTGTATAATGCTCTTATATCAGATGTTCTCATCATCATCTTTTTCTTTTCTTCTTCTTTCACTCTAATTTTTCAAAACAAATATTCTTTACGATCTTAAATTAAGCATTGCTTTCATGTCCACTATGCAGGTGGTAAACATACCATGGCGCTTAACAAGTACATCAAGTATAAGAAGAAGAAAGGCAATTGTTGTTCTTGCATACCCAACTTCAACCAGAGGAGGAAGTCGCCGCCATTGATCGGTGGGCCATGTCGTGTCACCTCTCTTGATTCAGATCCTGACTACATCACGATCGAGAATTCCCCCGAACCCACCTTTGTTCTAATTGAGAAAAGCCTCAACAAGATGAAATTGAAGAACAAGAAACTTGAGAATGAAGAATTGGAAAAGTCATTTAATGAAGTTGCTTTAGAAGGGGCTAAGAGTCCATGTTTGCTTGTGGGTACTTCTTCTAATGCTGAGATTGAAATTGGCAAGGTTGAGGATGAGTTCTTGAGAATGCTTGATGAGAACAATAGTGAAAGTTTTGAAAAGAAGGGGAAAGAGAATGTGGGCTTTGATTTGGACTTAGATTTAGACTTGGATTGCATAATGAAGGCAGCTGAGATGGAGATTGTAAAGGCAATTCAAGCTTGCAAGAGTAAGATAGAGGGAACCATGGTAGAGAAAGCTGAGTGTGAGGAGTTGATGAAGAGATGGGGATTAGATGAAAGTGCCTTCCAAATTGGTCCTCCACAGGAGTCATGTATTGGGTTTGGAAGCCCAATTTGAAATAAGTGTGGGTTACCAAAATGCTTAGGGCTTGTTTGGCTCCATGGATTAACAAACCTAGGTGTTAAATTAAAACTCTATTATGTCAAACCTTGGTTATGTTAAAACCTGGTTAATGTTGTGGAAATTGTGTTGTAGCCTTGTAGGCATCAAGGAAAGAACATGGGTGTTCTTGCTATACAAATGCATGAACATGATTTCTAGGGTTTTGCCACCTGAAAGTCTATAGGTTTGGCATGTGCAGTTTGATTTCAAGTACTTACTTTACCATTCTTTTGAGGTAGTTCAGTGGTAGGGATCGAACTTGGGGCTCAGTGTTATTGTCGTCAACCACTACCCAAACAAACGCATGACCGATTCCTAGCGACTTAGGTCACCAATTCATCTTTGGCTATAATTAGGTGTAAATCAATTTTGAAATTTGTTTGGGATCTAGCTATAAGGTGCAAATAAATTTTGAAAAATAATGGAAATCAAGTTATAAGGTGTAATAAATGTGTTGGGAATCTATTTCTAGTCTTATTTAATTGAAAGTTCGCAACTCCAACTTTGTGTTTTTTCTTAAAAACAATGCCACATGCTTTAATTCGTTGGCAACTTACATGGTCATTTCAAACCAAATAATCTATAATTTAGAAAATGTTTTACTTGTCAATTGAACTAAATCATTTGAAATAGTGTTAATGGAGTTCAAATCTTTAATTTAGAAAATGTTTTACTTGTCAATTGAACTAAACCATATGAAATAGTGTTAATGGAGTTCAAGCAAGGAAAGCAATCAAACCAAACGAAAAAGTATAGACTCAAGGTAAACAAGACACTTGGTGGATTCTAAGTATCCTTCTAGCAGTCTATATTGAATCTAGGCTGAACTGAGGTTCATAAATTAATTACCTATTTTATTTTTATATTTTTACAAATTTTATTTTCATGAAAATTGGGCATAGATGAATCACCATAGAGCACACTCAATAAAAACTAAAAAAATCAAATAAAAAAATGACTAAGATACTCTCGAAACATTAAGAAGTATTTTGGTTAGTTCTTTTATTTAAAATATTGTTTTTTTATTATTATTATTGGTTGCTCCCTTGCTCGATGCATGAATGCCTCTAATGCCATGTTAATTGTCTATTTTCACCTCGAATGCCCAAATTTTATATGGGCCGTTGAATGGTGCTTTTGCATCCTTCGAGCATCCACATGATGTGGACGTTATACCATCCCCAATCCAATATGTTCCCAAATGAACCAACGGCTAGACTTTATCTAACTATTTATGAGTCGTGTAGCCGACTCCAATTAGTTGGGAAAATGCTTTGACGACGATGATGATGTTATTAACTAATGGAGTTTGAAGCTAATGCTATGTAAAGAGATTTTTTTACTTTTATTTAGATACCATTGTTTTTGTAGGATTTGCAATGAAAGAAATATAGAGAGAGAGAGAGAGAGAGAAGAAGAAGAAGAAGAATCAACATGACATATATATGGTTCGGCAATGTTGCCCACGTCCACGGAGGGTAAACTAATATCTCATTCATAGGGATTACTCTGATTTACCAGATATTTATAGAGTTATAGCTCTTGCATTTTAGAAAACGAATCTCATTACAATAGTAATCCCACAAAATAGGAAACCCAATATAGGAAACTTTAATATCTTGTAATATACAAGATTGAAAACTCAATATCTACTTTCTATAACTCTCAACACTCCCCCTCAAGTTGGTGCGTAGATATCAATAGAGCCCAACTTGGACAATATCTGATGGCTTTGGTAAACATATATGCATGTTGGTCTTCACTTCGAACATAAGGAATACCAATAATTTTTTATTCAACATTTTCTCTCACAAAGTGCCAACCAACTTCTATGTGCTTGGTTCTTTCATGAAAAACTGGATTGGAGGCTATATGAATAGCTGGTTGATTATCACATAACATCTCTATTGGATTAACTGTTGGGAATCCCATATCTCGAAGTAGGTATTTTAGCCACATCAATACACTTATAGTTGAAGCCATAACTCTATATTCGGCATCTGCATTTGATCGAGCAACCACATTTTATTTCTTCCTTTTCTAAGTGACTAAGTTTCCTCTGACCAATGTACAATAGTCAATAGTGGACCTCATGTCAATTGGACTGTTTGCCCAGTCAACATCATAATAACCAATAATATTAGTATGACCATTCCGTTTCAACCAAACACCTCTGTCGAGTGATGACTTAAGATATCTGATAATCCTATCGATAGCCTTCATATGACATGATCTAGGAGCATACATAAATTGGCTAACAAGACTAACCGTATACATTATATCTGGTTGTGTCACAATCAAATAAATCAATCTGCTCACAAGTCTCTGAAAGCGGCCCACATCTTCAAGATGTTTTCCATTTGTTGAATTAAGCTTGCAATTAATGTCAACAAGAGTGTCAACAACTTTGACTCCTAGTTTCCCAATTTCTTTCAACAGATCTAATACATATTTCCTTTGAGAAATGAAGAGTCACTTTTTTCAATGCTAAAAAAATATTTTAGTTGACCAAGATCCTTGATGTCAAATTTCTTCTTTTGTTTAATTTGCATACAAGACCTTTTTCCTTTTATTTAGAATGACCTAGAGGAAGACTTATATAGACTTATTCTTCAAGGTCATCATGTAAGAAGGTATTTTTAATATCTATCTGATGCAAAGACCACCCACAATTAACTGCGATAGCCGAACACTATTCATCTTGACAACTTGCGTAAAAGTTTCTTTATAGTCAACTCCACAAGTTTGGGTAAATCATTTGGCCACCAACTTGCTTTTATGTCTCTCAATAGACTCATTATTACCATATTTGATTTTAAAAATACATCTACAAACAATTGCTTTCTTTCCTTTAGGTAACTTGATAATGTCCGAAGTATGGTTCTTGTTAAGTGCTTGAAGTTCCTCTTTCATAGACTTCTTCCACACAGTTTGAGAAATGGCATCTTGAAAATTAGTTAGCTGAGAATTATTAGAGATAGAACTCAAGAAAGCAAAATAGTCAGGAGAGATATTTTTATAGGAAAGTTGACTTTGAATAGGATAAGAAATTGCATGGTAAGTATAAAAATCTTGGAGTCTAGAAGAAAGTTGAGAGATCCATGAGCAAGGGGGGGTCATGTAGGGCCACGATGGAGTTTTCTTCTGAACCAGCTTGATGAGTTTTAAAGGTATCTTCAACTTCGGTTTAATCATCATGACTTATTCCGGGTGTGTTGAGCACATCACTTGTACTAATATTAAGCAAAGGCAAACAACCACTTGAACAACCCCTCCTCCCCCCCCCCCCTTAGTCCTATTTTATAAACTATTATCCAATGGGTCATGGAAATAAGATTTTATTTCATCAAATTGAACATATCTAGAAATATGCATTTTTTTTTGTAGAGGGATCATACCATGTGTATCCCTTTTGAGTAGAGGAGTATCAAAAAAACATACATCTACTGGAACGTCTATCAAGTTTATCCCTGTTGTGCCCAGCCACATGAATATACGACCCGCATTCAAATACTCGCAAATGAGACAAATCAAATTTTCTATTTTTCAAAATTTCAAGGGGCGATTTATCCTTAAGAATTTTGCTTGAAAGTCTGTTAATCAGATAGCCAATAGTTAAAATAGCTTTAGACCAATAGATATTAGAACATGCATATGAAACATCAACGATCCTGTAGTGTAACAATCCTAAACTTTTGAAAAAAAAAAAAAAAAAAAGGAGAAAATATGCTTATAAATAGGTGATGTTCTGTTTGAGTATGATGGTCCTTGGGGACCATCACTGTTTTCAAAAACTTTTGCTTTGAATTAACTTTTGCTTTGCCTTTACTTTTTTCCTTTGCCCGCTATTGCCTCCTACTGCTTGCAGCTGGCAGCGTCCTTTAGCAGACGTGGTTTTCGTACGATAAAAGTCTGCTTTTAACGCGACACCTCAGGTATGAGGTAGAGCGTAAGAAAACAATATAATAATACGTTATAAGAATTTAAATAGGGGATGTGAGCACTCCCACCCTAAAACAAAATTTTGAGATCTCTCTCTCTGGTCGAAACACAGTGAACTTCTCTCTCGAACCGAAATTTTTTATCGGAAGCTCCCTCTCAAATAATTGTGGGTAAGTGACATCGTCTTCCTGAAAAATAGTCTGTTTTTAATAAATAGTGATATTTCCTTCCAGGATCTTTATTTTATAAGTTTTGTGTGTAAGTGACATCGTCTTTCTGAAAAATAGTCTATTTTTAATAAATAGTGATATTTCCGTCCAGGATCTTTATTTTATAAGTTTTGTGTGTAAGTGACATTGTCTTCCTGAAAAATAGTCTGTTTTTAATAAATAGTGATATTTCCATCAAGGATCTTTATTTTATAAGTTTTGTGTGTAAGTGACATCGTCTTCCTGAAAAATAGCCTATTTTTAATAAATAATGATATTTCCGTCTAGGATCTTTATTTTATCAGTTTTATGTGTAAGTGACCTTATTGTCTCGAAAAATAATCCATTCTTTTTAAAAATAAAATGAAATAATTATTTCTGCTTATTATCATGAATTTTAAGCGCGATAAATTTTATACGCACGTGACCTCATTATCTTGAAAAATAATCTTTTTAATAAAAATTGTGATATTTTATCTATGTTAGAAATTTTGAATGCTGTAAATTAGAAAAATAAATTTATTTATTTTTCTTGTCTATTGTTAGAAATAAATGTGATAATTCTGCTTTTCGTAAAATTGTGATATTTCTTTCTACTGTTTTGAATATTTAGACATTGTAAAATTCATGTGCAAATGACTGTCGTATTATTTAAAAATTGACATTTTTGCAATTGATTATAGTATTGTTGTAAAATGTTTATTTGTGAATTGATATTCCATAAATTGTGATAATTCCGTATTCTTGAATTTTTATAAGAGTTTTTCTATACATATTAAATTGGCAATTATGCTAGAATGCCTTTACAAACTGCTACCTTTCTAAATTTGAGCCCAAAATATTTGATTGGTTATTTTTGAAATGTTATAGAGAGTGATTGTTATTAATGGTTTAAGTGAAATTCATATTAATGGTTTCAGTGATATGTTGAGTACATGATATTGCTGCTTTCGAATGTTTAAAAAGATTTAGAAATAATTTAAGTATGCAAGTGGACTCATCCGGTTCGCAGGTGAGGTATAAGTGGACCTATCTGGGACGTCGGTAGGGTTTAAGTGGACTCATCCGGTACGCCGGTGAGGTATAAGTGGACCTGCAGGGATTAAGTGGACCTATCTGGGACGCCGATAGGGATTAAGTGGACCCATCAGGACGCTGATGGGGTATATAGGTGACCTACTTGGGACTCCAGTAGGGTATTTTGTGAAATCCTTTGAATTATGTACTGCCGTTAAAAGTGTTATAAGCATTTCAATTACTCGGATTATACTTAATTATGCATTTATTGAAAGTAAAACTGTTGATGCATTTCTGTTAATAGATCTCATTTTAGAAAATATCGATATCTTTCAATCATGATTATTTTTAGGATTATGATGATCACTTACTGAGTAGCCAAACTCATCAAACTATGGTAAACATTTTTTCAGGATAACTGCGGATTCATTTTGAGTGATAGTCAAGATCAACCTTGGAAGATACTGTTGTTGTACTAGCTTTCTTTATTTACTTTGTAAGACTTCGCCACTGTAAATTTGTCCTATCAATAGAGGTATATATGTTTTGTCCGTCACATCTCAGGAATAATAGTATTGTAAATTCTTGGGGTGTGACATGTAGCTTCCAAAAGGTGTCTATTTTTTCTTTCAAGAGTTTCATTCTGTTGAGGTGTTTTGCGAAAAAACTTTGTTTACATACTCTATGCCATTATCAATCCGCAGAATTCTAATCTTGCCATTGTATTAAGTGGAAATCAATTTGAAAAATTCTTTAAATACATGGAAAACTTCTATTTTTTATTTCAATAAATATACCCAAATAGCACGAGACTAATCATGAATAAAATTTACAAAATATTTAAAACTAACGTCGTAATAATCAGCTGGGGTTGGTCCCCATACATCAGAATGTATCAAATAAAATGGTTCCTTTGAAATATGCATAGAAAATTGAAAAGGAAGTCTTGTCAGTTTTGAAAATTTACAGACTTCGCAAGAATGAAAGTTTAAAGATAGAGATGACATTCAAAATTTTAAAACTTTTATCTGAAGGATGTCAAAATCTTCAATGCCACAATATGTTAATATCATAATTATCTTAACTGACAACCAAAACCTTATTCTCCTGATTGAATAAATAAAGCCCATGAGACAGTCTTCTTTCACCAATCTTCCTCCCCATGACACGGTCTTGGAAAGTCAAGAGTTGGGAGAAAAAATAACATTGCAATTCATACTTTGAATAATTTTACTAACAGACATCAAATTAGAGGAAAAAGATGGCATAAAAAAACTTTAGAGTTTTGGGATTTGGAGAAGAAATTGGTCTTACTAACACCATGGATAATAATCAAGGAACCATTAGCAATAATGTTTACACTCCGATCTGTGTCAATCTCTGAAATGAGATCTACTCAAATCTTAACAAAAAACTGAGTTATTTTTAAAAGGTTGAGAAAGTGGGGTCACTTGAATTATGGGCTCAGAAAAATCCTAGATCTATACAAACCCGGTCTTTTTTCGAGTCCACTGGCAGCGCCAGCTCCATATCCGTATTTTGATAATATTAAAAACGCTTCTAAATTTAACTAAATCTAACAATAAATTAATTTTCATAAAAAATAAAATAAAATAAGGAATTAAAAGAAGAAAAACAAACTAAATTAAGCAAAGAAAGATATACTTACCTCTAAGGATCCAGAACCCAGAGTTTTGAGCTTGGATCAGGTCGTTATTCCAATTTACGCCACCATTTCCTTTTTTGGATGTCTTATACTTGCTGGAATTGGTAAATCTAAGGTCATTTAACCTAGATAGAAAAAAAGTCATGAATTTTAGGCAGGCTCTACCTAAGGCTTTTTGGGGATTGGAGGATAATTTCCTTAGTTTTTTTAGAGTTTTAAGATCTCCTAAGGTTGAATATGAATTCTGTTATTTTTTACATTTTTTGATACTTTTTTAGTATTTTTTCTAATTTTTTAAAAAAAATTTAAGTTTTTTTTTTTTCTATTTTTAAGTATTTTTTAGTTGTTTTCTTAATTTCAAGAATTTCTAAGGGAGTACTTGATTTCTTTCTTGGTCTCCTTTTTGGGTTATGGAGATGGGGTATTTATAGGATAGAATTGGTAATTTTTCTTGATTTCTTTTATATTTCTCATTATTAGCAATTAGGGGATATTTTTCAATACTTTCTTCAATGGCTTGAAAACTAATATTCATAATTTTTTTTCCTAGTTATGTATCCAAGTTTAGATTTCCCAAAGCGAGACGAGATACAGCTTTCGACCTCAATATGTAAATGTTAACCCAAATATATGACAAACAAGGTGGAATAAACTGATGGATAGAACCTTGGGCCTTGCACTCTGAACACTACGCTGCCCATGGTCCGAATATATTAATCTTACCAAGATACATGATGGTGAGGATGCCCATTAAGAGTTTCATGAGAAATCTTTTTTGATAAGTCTTTCTTTCTCAGAAAGAGACCACTTGCCATATTACATGAGAAACTCGTCCATAGTATCTCCTAAAATGATTTCGGTAATAGAACCCCAAAATCTTTAGCACGAGATCTTGAAAATACAGTTGTTTTGGAGGCATGGGTAAAATACGTATTGAACTTCCTCTCTTTATCAATCAGTCGGCAAAAGATCGGCCTGTTCTGATACCATATAAAATTTGCAATAAAAGAAATAAAAACGAATGAGAGAGAGATAAGAAGAATCAACAAGGCATATACATGGTTCGTCAATGGTGCTTATGTCCACAGAAGGTAAACCAGTATCTCATTCATAAGGATTATTTTGATTTACAACATATATATAGAGTTACAACTATTGCTTTTTAGGAAACAAACCCCTTTACAATAGTAATCCTACAAAATAAGAAACTCAATATAGGAAACTTTAATATTTTGTAATATACAAGATAGAAAACTCAATATCTGCTTTCTATAACTGTCGACAGTTTTCAATCTATCTTATGACTTCTCACATCGAATTGGGTGATTGGAAAGAGTTTGTGAATATTTTCCATGACCATTTCTTTTGGGTGATTGAATTTCCCCGACTTATTATAACTTACCCATGAAATATTAAGCAAAAATGTATTTTCTCTTCTAGAACTTCGATTATCCGCTGATGTATTGAAAAATAAAAAAAATCAACTCCAATAATTTATTCAAGAAAACTCTTGGCTCCACATATTTATTTTCGAAATCTGTTCAAGATTCAGTAACTAATTCATAGTTTAGTATAGCTTAATTATTTTCTAATTATTTGATCATGTAATACTTGTTTCTCGTGTATTCACTTACCATTTACAAATCTAATTAAAAAAGAGCACTGCTTACCAAACAAGTACCTCAACAAAAAGACTCAAACAACGGGTGACAACACTAGTAAATTCTAGGTATATATTCGTTGTTATTCTAGTCTCTAAAAATTCAGGATGAACAAATTTGTAAAATTTTCATATGAATTATTTAATTGTGCATGGGAAGAAGTCACTCTGCCCCATGGTATCTCTTAACATGTACATATTGGTCTTATTTGGTCATTTTCCAAGATACAAAGCTGATAAGCTATTGACACATAGGACTAGGGTTTATGTTTTGTGCTTCCATATTCCTCTTTGGAAGTGATAAGTTGTTTTGTCTTTCTGTGATTCCTGTGGTAAAATTTTTGTTTATATATCATAGGGTGAAAGTGGACCCAAAAAGACTTGGGATCCGACAGGTAGACCTGACCTCAGGTCTAGGTCCAAATTTTGGACCCAAAATGTCTGGTCCGGGTCCAAAACCTAGGCCCGAATATTATTCGGATCTAGGTCTAGCCAGATCGGACCCAACTCGTATCCAACCTTAATAATGAGTATATGTTATGTATATTCACAAATGTTACCAATACATTTGTTTCTTAGGAATTTCCAATTATTAAGTAAAATGGTAAGGAATGTGGGTATTCATAAATGTTGTGCAATATTGTAATGTTGCCAATAATATGGTTAAATGATAGTAAAAAAAGGGGTTAAAAAAAGAAAAAGGAAAAGATCATAGTCATAGGGTGGCAATCGACCCACCCGTACCCGACCCACTGCCACCCCTAATATTTTCATTTGGAGGGTATAAAAGTAAAGAGCATGTATAGTATGCTCTTGTGGGAGCAACCTACATGCTCACTCCTTGGGGTGAAAAGCTAGGTAGGAGGAGTTTTCCTGATGAAATTTTGGAATCAGCTTGAGAATCATCAAAAGAATATTTTTAAGAAGAATTGAATTTTGAGTTTTTAAACACTTTGATTTGAGCATTCGAAAATTGGGCAATCTCTATCAAACTTAGTGTAATAATTTCTCATGCTGAGTGGTAGTAGATTTTTTCTTATTATTTGAGATTGATTTTTAGGTTGAGAAACTTTATTATCTTAAATTTAGCATCCTAAAAATGCTCAGGATTTACTTGAGGGAGTGAGGTAGATATGCTCATGGCTAAAACAGAAAGGGGAGTAACCAAACAACAGCTGACCACAAAAGAGCTCTAAATATGGATAAAAAGTAGGAGGCAAAATTACGGGGTAAAAATATGGATACATAAAAATTTAAGTGTCAGTTTGGATATACCCAAAATTGTAATATTTTTTAATAGCAATTCACAAATCTTGTGAAACAGATTTGAACCATTTGGACAACCTCAAGGTTTTATTAGATTTTTAGATTGAAATAAAAAATATTGTAGTGGCATAAGTTACTGTAATTGAATTTTTTTTTAGGAAAGTGCAGCTCTCTCACCTCGTACAAACATCAACCCATGACCCAACAACTTCGTGAAACTTCAGAAACCCCAAATCTACTATCTCTCTCTCATACAAAATATTTTCATTTTTTCTCTCTAAAAAACAAGAGAAGCTCAAGCCCCATTCATGGCAGCCCTAGGCGGCGTCTTTGTAAAGCCAAGACTATTTCTCTCTTTTCAAAAGACGAGTCTTTTCTCTCATACCACACCCTTGGGACTCCCATTCTCTTCATTAATAAGGAGAAGGTCGGGTTGAAAAATGTCAGAGAAGCTCAAGCCCCATCCATGCCAGCCCTAGGTAGCATATTTGTAAAGCCAATGCCCTTTCTCTCTAAGCGTCTTTGTAAAGCCAAGACCCTTTCTCTCTCTACAAAAGACAGACGAGTATTTTCTCTCATACCACACCCATAGGAAACCCCTTCTCTCCATGAATAAGGAAAAGCTCAAGTTACAAAAAAACTAGAGAAGCTCAAGCCCCATCCATGACAACCTTCGGCGATGTTTTTGTAAGGCGAAGTTTATTTCTCTCTCTACAAAAAGCAAGCTTTTCCTCTCATGCCACACCAATTGGAAACCCTTTCTCTTCATGAATAAGGAGAAGCTCGGGTTGCAAGTTTGCTTATTGTATGGAAGCAAATTTTTTACTGCTGCGAGAGACACATGAAAACCTTTTGTATCGACAAGAGAATTTTGGAAGGGTAGAATGCGACTTTGCTTTTAGTATGTTAACTCCATCCAAACAGTCCAACATAATAATAAAAAAAGATGGCAATGTTTCTTAATTGAAGATGATAAAACTTACCATTTTTTTAATATGAAGGTTTTTTGATCTGACATCCAAACTGACCCTAAAGTATCATTAATATTTCAGATTTGGCTCAAAAATACAAAATAAAAAAATTCGGATTTGAGAAAATATTATAAACTAAAGTTACAATCGGCAGTAGCTATGGACAACTAAGGCATCTATGAAATTAGGGTAGTATGGTAAAAATAATTAACGATAGAGTAAAACTAAATATTAGGGTTAATTTTTAAAAATAGGATTTTTAAGTTAATTTGATAAAGTCTACTTTTTTAAAAAAGTGTTTTTTTCTAGAAGTATGAGTCCTTTTATTTTTTGTAGGCCTATTTTACTTTCTTTTGCATGGTTTGTTTTTAGGAAGATTCATCTTCAAAGGGGCTTATCTCTTGTATTAGCTTGGGGGGTACAAAGTTGGTTCTATATCTTTGAGTTAAATGGATTTCAGTTTATAAAAGTTGGGTGAAAGGTTTTTTTCTCACACCAGGCATAATCTTTCTCCACACGTCAATACGGCACCCTACATGCACAAAAGATGGACCTCCATTTGGCAAAAGCTGTGTCAGATATTTGAGGCCATTATTTATAGCACAACTTTAGGAAGATCTTTCTATTAGAGAGGGAGAGGTTTCTCTCCCTAAAATATTATATTCATACCAAAATATAATGTCTTTTAAGGGGCGTAAGGAGGTTATTGTAGATCTGCTCCTGAGGGAGATTTCCTAGCCATCCATTGATGGACATTGATGGTAGAGATTTGATAAGATGGTACATATGATTAACATAACAAATATGTGCACATTATTTTGCTAAATGTTTAGGTGGTCACGGTGGACGGTATCACAATAGAACGTTTTTAGTTCTATTCTTAGTATGGGTAATGAACCATTTTCTAACTAAACTAAACAATGAAAACCTAGTGCTAGCCTACTTAGGCTTTGGCGTCCATTACGAGATGAATAGTAGATCTCCTTGGGAAATAAGGAGGATATGAACTATAAACATGGATCTCTCGCTCGCTCACGATATGTTTCTAATTTCCATCATTTGTGAAAACAAACTTTTTTATTTGGGTGAATTAGTAAAAATAAACTCTCTCTTTGACACACATTTATTCATGCACACAAATACATATGCACTCCAAAAGGAGCTGCATTTATTATAAGTACAATAGCCGACTTCAATTAATTGAAAAATAGACTCTGATGATGATAATGATAATATTTTTCTCTTACACACACATACACACAAACAAAATATCCACATTAATTACGAACACAAAGTTATTTCACTCTCTCTCTCTGAAGAAAGCCAAACTTCTCATGAATAAGAGACTAGCTGTCTCTTTAACGTCGCTTTAAGCTTGCTTTTTAGGAAAAAGTTTATATAAGGTTGCAACCTTAAAATGTAGAATTACGGATGCACCTCAAAACTCCATCATAAAATATTTTTTTAATGTTGAAAAAACATCTAATTGATCATCTCAACATCGAGATGTATGAATAAAAAAAGAAAAGACAAAAAAAAATTGAGTCCCAGAAATAATGCATCTTGCAATACATTATCTAGACGATCCACTTTAAATATTTTCATATATTTGTAGATCTACTTGATTTTAACCATTTTTTGAGTTTAAAATTTTATAATTCGATATGAACAATAGATTTTGAGATAATCCTAATAATCTTTTTCACTAAAATTACATAGATAAATAATTTTATAGGACCCTCTCTCACTCATGTGTGTAGGACCCCAAAGGATCACTATTAAATTTGGTACGGCTCGATAGAAAAGTTAAATTCCACATCCATGTGATAACTTTTCTAGAGATTTGTGCCAATTTGGTGATCCTTTGGGGTCCTACACATACCGGTGGGGGAGGGTCTTATATGATCATTACTCAATTACATATTACGATAAAGTGAAATGATCGTATAGGACCTTTTTCTACTCATGTATGTAAGATTTCAAAAGATCACCATTAAATTTGACACGGATCTATAGAAAAGTCAAATTCGTAATAAATTTTCTAGAGATCCATACCAATTTCAATAATGATCCTTTGGGACCCTCTACACATAGATGAAAAAATATCTATAGGATCATTACCATATGATAAATTTTGAAAGTGAGCCATAATTGAAACCTTGCTTTTATGGGTTCCCCTCTTACAAATAGACTCCATCCAATTCTGTCTCTCTAAATCTTATCTCTCCTCTCTCTAAAACTTATTTTTCTCTCTTTAAATCTTATCTCTCCTCTGTCTTTACTACAATGAGCTCTCTTTTACCAAAACCGTTAACATAATCCAGAAGACTACTTTAACGGCTGTGAGTCTCACTAAAAGGCGTTATCCTAAGAGCAATTAATCAATCAATCTTTGTCGATTTCTATGTAACTTCTCTCTCGCATAACGGCAAACTTAGGCACATACTTATCCATATTTTCTCTCTCCTCTTCCTCTCTCGACTTTTGAACTAAATGCTTAAAACCACTCTCTAAACTCTAACACAAGCAAAACTCACGTGCCATCCCTCTCTATCTCTCTCTTTTTTTGAATGTTATCGCTTTCTTTCTCTTCTACCCTGCTTACGCACTACAAAAATACTCTCTCTCTACCCTGCTTACACACTACAAAAATACTCTCTCTCTACCCTGCTTACACACTACAAAAATACTCTCTCTCTACCCTGCTTACACTACAAAAATACTCTCTCTACCCTGCTTACACACTACAAAAATACTCTCTCTCTACCCTGCTTACAAAAATACTCTCTCTCTACCCTGCTTACACACTACAAAAATATCTCTCTCTACCCTGCTTACACAGTACAAAAATACTCTCTCTCTACCCTGCTTACACACTACAAAAATACTCTCTCTCTACCCTGCTTACAAAAATACTCTCTCTACCCTGCTTACACACTACAAAAGTACTCTCTCTCTATCCTGCTTACACACTACAAAAATACTCTCTCTCTACCCTGCTTACAAAAATACTCTCTCTCTACCCTGCTTACACACTACAAAAATACTCTCTCTCTACCCTGCTTACACACTACAAAGGCACAGTTATCCCCCTCTCTCTCGCACACCAAAAAAATTGCGCTTAATCATAAACCTACAAAACTACTCTCTCTCCTCTCTCTCTTCTTGGGTGCCTATCTCCCAAACTACAAAATACATTTTTTTCCTTCTATGGTTCTCTCTCTCTCTCTAAAAATTTTGATGGTTGTCTCGCTCTCATCGCCCCTCCATCTCTTTCTCTCTAATTTTTTTTGATGAATATGGGAGTCATAGTCTATTTTTATGGGGTGTTTTATGCCTTGAAATCAACAAAGGTCTGAAAAGCATTTAAAGGAAAGATGAAAAAAATCACCATTCTTCAAATTTGAGGGTGAAGAAGATCCAGGCCCCCTAATAGTAGTAGTAAGTGCACTACATTTTTAGCATGTTGGTTTCATAAGCAAGATGCCAAAGAACCGCAGCTCCGTATAAGAGAGAGAGAAAGGACATGGTAAAAGGGGTTGCGGATTTTAGAGAGAGAGAGAGGGAGAGCAGGTTGTTAGTCTCTTTGCCCTACTGCTCTGAAGACGCGCTCATCGCAAATGCAAACCCTAAAGACTTCCGGTTTTTCTCCTCATTGAACTTTGCTCATCGCATGGTAAGTGACGCATTCTCTATCTCTCTCGCTCTCTCACATTGCTCAATCATGGTTTGATATTTCAAACTAGGGTTTAATTGATGAGGGATTTCGTACATTGAAGGTGAGGTTTTGGTGTTCTTGTAATTTGGGATGGAGTAGTACAGGAATGTTTTCTATTTCTGGGTTTTTACTGATTTTGTATGGGATCCTGGTTTAGGGTTTTCTTTGTTTTCTTATTTGTTTTGTTTGTCAATTTGAAAGAACTGTGTAGTAGGGTTTTAGTATACAGGGTTCTGTCCTGATTGCAGTGATGGGGTAGGGAAAGAAGGTTAATTTGGGTTTTGTGTGTGATCCTTTCATGCGAGAATGGAGAGCTACTTTTTGGTTTTTTAGGGTTTCGGATTGTGGGTTTGGCTAATCTTTTAAGGTTTTTGGGGCATCGTTGTTTGAAAGTTGGTGTTTTTGGGTTGTGGGCTTGGTTGCTGGGTTCAAATGTGATGGAAAACAACATGGTCCCAATCCAAATTGGTGTTTTCGGTTGATATACTTGCTAACGTCGAGGCCTTTGAGATTCAATCCTTTTTGTCATTTCAGAAGGCAGAGGGGATTATGTTTGTTTTTTTTGCTTTTTGTCTCTGAAGTTTTTTTTTTTTTTTTTTACCCCTTGAGAGTCTGGTTTTCTTCTTCTTCTTTTTTTTTTTGCCTTTTTTTTGGGGTAAAGAAGGGTGTTTTCTTGGAGTAAATGTGATTTACAGTCATGTGATTTGTGGGGTTAGAAGAGACTTGTTGTGCTGCTAATGTGGGGGCTTGTGACATGACTATTTTGTAAGACTCTTGCTTCCTCCATATCAGTATTATCCTTTTGTCCACCTAGAAAAGGGGGTTTTAGAAGAAATGGTGAACAAAGGCGCTACAGGGGGGCGAGATTTTGTAGCCGAGGGCTTAGCCAGGGCCCTTTTTGGTGAAGATATCGGCGGTAACAGTTTCCTTGATGCTAGCTTCGAAGGTTCCGCTGAAGAGCATCACATATTTTCCTCCATTTTCTTTGGAAAGGATCACCCTTTCAAGATGGTCCCTGGGAAATCAGGAAACTCTAATCCAGATACAGGGTCCAGTTTCAGTTTTAAGGAGCCACTGGGAACTAGTCTCATAGAGGCTGGTGCAATTAAGACCTATTCCCCATTGGCTGCTTCCAATCCTGAAAACACTATTATAATCCGTCAGTTGTTGAAGCCATTGGAGAAACTTTCTGGCCTTGGGAACCAAGTGGAGAGACCTGAAGGTCAACCAGAGCCGGTTCCTGGATCAAGCTGCTCTCAAGAAGGCTCGAGTTTGCTTGGTCATGGAGTTGGCATGGATTCTAACAATGGGTTGAGTTCGAAGAGCATGATATCTCATGACAGAAGATCTAGCTGTGAGTATTATGAGTCAAGTTCTTGCTTTGTTGCCGTGCCTTCTGGGAAGCTACCCAAAGTTCTAAACCAGAGAATTGAGGCAGGAACCAGTAAGGCAAGCCCTCAGTTCGATCCTTATGATAAAACTTGCAGGCTTATAACGAGCCCCATTGTTGAATCCTCTGGTCATGGCATTATATTGAGGCGCTATTTCTTGAACAACTCCACTAAAAAAGAATTTAAGGGCAGTGGTGATGCCAATGGGTGTTCTGGGTACATGTATCAGAAGCCCGTGGCCCCTTTGGAAGCTTGTAACATGAATTCTGCAAGCCCAGATGGTAGACAGAGCCACAAAAATTTCGATGAACAAAATTTTTCTGCTTCTGATTTTCAAGAGCCCTGTAGAGCTCTTGCTATTGTAAAAGAAACTGAGGACGTGAAACCCATTGATATTCTTCCGTCGGAATCGGATTTTCATAATTTGTCAGCACTGGAGAAGAGCTTTATGATATCAGATCTTCGCCAGAGGTTTCGTCAGCATCTAAGAGATTTTCTTGTGGATGCTGGGTGGGAAATCAGGCTTCGGGCAAGGCGTAACAGGCCCTCTCAGGACTCTGTGTATATATCACGGGAGCAAGGATCGGTGTACTTCGCTTCTCTTCCTAAAGCTTGGAAGGCATGTGGAGAGGGCTTTGGTTTTTGCTGTCACATGGAAACAGCTGAAGATAAGTGGTGTGACAAGAACAGGGTATGGGCTGACTTGTCTGATACGCTAAATTATCTTGAAAAGGAAGCACAGAAGAACAAGTGCTCTTCTTCTTTACCTTTGCGGTGGGATTTACTTGATCCTTTTGTCAGTGCTATTCTTATTGAGAAGCTTGCTACATTTCATAGGGACTGGACAGTGAGATCAATTGCAGGAGCATTGGATGTGGCTGAAGACAATGATGCGTCTGCTAGAGGCATTCATCACCACCCAGAGTTTGTGGCCAAGAAAGAGAAAGGGTCTTTGAGATTAACTAGGGCAATGAAGGGAAAAAGAAAGATGTGGTCTGATGAAGTTTCTGAATCCTTGATGAAAAGTGGCAAAAGTAATGGAGAAATATGGAAGCAGCAAGCTGTTTGGGATCCTTTGGCTTCTGGGGAAGCACCACTAATTGTCGACCATGAGGTTTCCTGTGTGATAAACCCAACAGGACAGTATTCAAACATGAGTAGGATTTTGCCAGGTAATTCCAATAAAATGGAACTCCAACTAAGAGAGAGAAATTGTGAGGTGGGACCGTCTCTATCATACGAGGATCCCAGATATTATGGTTACATGGATGGATCTCATACTGCTTCTAATGATATAAATGGAGAAATTTTAGATTTCTCAGCCCAACCAGAAGAAAAGTCGTTTCAATTGTTGAAAGGTCCATTGCCACGTGGGTCTGTTAACAACCTAAGAAGTAATTCACTTGTCAGAACTAGCAACTTACGAAAGAAGTCTAAGAAGGCATGGGCTATCGAAACAAGTGATCCATGTGAAAGACACGACAAGACTGATGGGTTTTTTGAGCTTGTAGATAAGGTCCGGAAAACTCATTCAGGTATGTTCCAAAAGAATGATTTGAATAAGTCCCGGAAGGGTTGCAGAAGGTCAGTTATAGGGGCTGATGAGGAGAATGGTCCAGGTGGGAAAAATATTGCAGTCCATGAAAATGGCCAGTCTTTGGAGACTCGGTATAGCAAGAAGGCTAAAAAATCAAATAGATGCAAATTGAGCAGTAAAATTGCAGGGAAGAGACTAAGATATGAGGTCGCTTCAAACACACCTAGATGTGAGATAGAGGATGACGATCTTTTAGTTGCAGCTATTATAAAGAAAAATGAATTTACCCCCAAAAGTAAAAAGTTTAAGCTTAGGGCAAGGAAACTGCCTTCAAGATCCACTAGGAAGCTCAAAAGTCAAAAGAGAGGTTGCAAGTTGCAACCTCGAAATCCTTCCAAAGGTGGCAAGGATTCCATGGGGGAATGCTGGTCCCCTTTTGGTAAAAGAACAGTGCTTGCTTGGTTGATTGATGAGGGTGTATTGTTTGAGAATGAGGTCATCCAGTATAGAACCCCTAAGGATAATGAAATAGTCAAAGATGGGTGGGTTACTAAGGATGGGCTGCTGTGTAAGTGCTGTCAGGCGGTTTTTTCTGTGTCTGAATTTAAAGTCCATGCCGGTTATAAACCATGCCAACCCTCTCTGAACATATTCTTGGAGCGTGGAAAGCCACTTACACTCTGTCAGCTCGAGGCTTGGTCAAATGAATACAAGGTCAGGAAAAGTGGGAAACCTATAGTGGAAACTGAGGAGATGGACCTGAATGATGATACTTGTGGACTCTGTGGAGATGGGGGTGATCTCATATGTTGCGATTACTGCCCTTCAACCTTCCATTTGGCTTGCTTGTCTGCGCAGGTTTGTCTTTGGCACACAATTTCATTCTTTGTGCTTTGTTTCTACCTAATCCAATGGAATATGGAATGAATGCAGTCTACTGCTGATCACTGCCCATTGACATGATGGACAGTGATGGAGACTTGGAAATCGAGTGGGATTCATCGTTGGGGTCATGTCCTGTTCTTTGTCTCCCACTCTCTACACCACAGTCTATCTTTCAATGATAGGCGTTGTTTCTTCTCCTTTCATTCTGTGTTTGTTTCCTTATGTGTGCTTCTTTGTCATTGTCTGAAAATGCATGTTGTTAGCGAGTCAGTGATCCTTATGGTTGGGCTTATTGCATTTCAGAAACATAGGATCCCTTCAAACATGAGTTTTTGTTATGGGTTTAACTTAATCATGGTGATTCAATGCTAAATTTAGTATTTACCCTATGGAAAGTGTTCTACTCTAACGACCTGAGGCTTTTTTAATGATCATTCTATTTCTCCCATGGGTTTATAATGATATGTGAGGAGGGAGACGACGAAAGGACTAGGAAAAAAAAGACTTTATGAAATTGGCTTTGTTAACATGGGTGAACCACTTTCTGTTATTGCATCTGGTTGCTCATTTTGAGAAGTTGATTTCAAACCAAAGGTTCTGCAGAAATGCTTTTTAGGATCTTTAAAATTACATAATATTTCCACCTTTATTCTTTCTCCTTTGGATAATTAACCATTGAATATATGAGAATGAAGTAGGCCTTTCAAAAGCAAAAAGAAAAATATATGAGAGACAAGTTACACTAAGAAATTACAAACAAATGGAGAGAACTAAAAATCAAAATCCTCAAAGGTCTTGGAGTTGGATGCAGCATCATCTTCCAAGTCATTGGACTCACTATAAAGGGGAAATTGATGTAGCTGCTTCAGAGAATCCTTTATAAGGTCAGCAAGGTGCCCCGATCAGGGAGAAGCTTTCGAACTCATCAAATGACAAAGAAACAACATGTTCAACAATGCAATCATCTCTGCTGTAAATTACCCTGGTGGTTTTGGCTGTGTTAGGGTCAAAGAGTGGACTCGCATAAAATCTCAATTGCAGGAGTTGAGGTTCCAGCAAGTTTCCTAACTGTTCTGACAAGTCCTCTAGGCTGTAAGTTACAATCATGTTTGCCAAGGTAAATCCAGATAAAACCTTTGGGATAGTGCATTAGCGCAACGGCTTTCGCACTTGGCTAGCCATTGCTTTTTGCAAGAAAATGGGTGCATGTTAGCGCACCGGCTTTCGCCCTGGCCGTTGCTTGTTGCAAGAAAACAGATGCGCTGACCCCTACGAGTGAGCAGAAAAGGGAGGAGGAAAGAGGACCTGGTGAACCAAAGTGAACAGGTGTAAGCTTCGCTGCTCAACAATATTCAGTCCTGACCACACCGAGGGACAGGCCCTGAAGCGAAGGACGGGAACGAGCAGAATCAATGCGGTGAAAGTAAATTGGTTTGCTGAAGGCATTGTTCCTCTCCTTTGCGGGCAGCGTTGTGCTTATTCATTCAGGTCTCTGCAATATTCTTATTTAATTTTGTGCCCTTCTTTCAAATGGCAATTGCAGTTTTGATAGATACAAAGAATATGTATGACATTATGGCAAGGTAATAGTGAAGAGACGAAATTTCAAGCAGCCAAATGGTAGACTGTGTGTAAGTGAGTCCTAGGAGGGTTGGGAATTGGGAGACTGAGCACAACTAACTAGGAGCTTGAAGTTAAGTGTATATCGCAGTCAGGTCTGGTGGATGACAACCTTTGGGTTAGATTCCTAGTGAGTATGGGGTAAGTGATGTTGGGCAGGGGTTGACGGAGCTGGTTATGTCTTTCAGGGACCTCGGGTCTTGGAGGAGTAACATGAACTGTGTCCATCGTACTGAGCTAGTTTTAGGTTTTGGGTGGGTACTGGGGAGCAGTGTTTTAAAACTCGGTGAGTTGACTAAGGACTCACTTGAGATGGCATGCCTTGGCCATCTACCAAATATGGATTGGTGATTGAGTTTTGGTCAAGTCTGTTGTGGCTCAGGTGAGAAAGCTCAAATCAGGCCAATCATGAGTCCTGATCCGAGACTGTGATGGGGAGAGAATGCAGTTCTTGTATGACACTTGGTACAAGGAGATCCCACTAAAATCAGGCTCTTGAAAGATTACGAGGTCACTATTCAATTTGTTTGTGTTGGTCCAGGATTATTTTCGATAGACGGTTGGGAGGGTAGTTTAGTGTCCTCCTTTGGGCTGGAACCTTAGGAATTCAGAGAATTATACTCCTTGCAAGTTTGTCTTGAAGTTGTGGGTTGTCTGGATCCTAAAGTATTTGAACTCATGTTTTGCATACCCAGGATATCATACACTCAGCCATAGTTAGCGCATTTTTTTGCCCCAAAGCAGGCTATCTGTGTACCAAAAAGAGGTCAAAACATGAGTTTGCTAAAAGAAAAAACGGAAAAAAAAAACTGTCATTTGTAGACCAAGTTTTTGGGTATGCATTGCAAAAAGACATTGGAGTGTGGGCCGCCCGTTTGGTCCCTCTCTCCCTTCCTCCCCCCCCCCTCTCTCTCTCTCTCTCTCTCTTAAAACCCATATCTACTCTCTTCCATCTCTCGTGTCCATTGAAGCACCATTCATCCTCCTCGAACCACCTTCTCTCTAACACATAGATGTATAGAACTTCACCTAATCATTAATCAATCTTGAACCCCATATTTTTCTCTTCACATTTGGACTCGTTTTTACTTGTTATATAGCTATTATTTATTCTCTTGAAAATGCGAAAGCCCCCTTTTTTCATTTTATTTTTGTTATTATTCTCCTTTTCCTACAAAATAAGTTGCAGATTTCTTCTTCTTTTTTTCTTGGTTTGGGATTATATCTTTTTTGTCCTTTTTCTTTTTGATGAATCATCCAGTATCCTCTTAACTGATTTTGAATCAATCTTTGCCATTCGTTTTTTTTTTTGGTGCTAGCAAAATGAGGTTTAAAGCATTTACATATTATACTATTTCACTTAGCAAAAAAAAGGGTTATTGTTTAACAATAATGATTCAATTTTTTTTCTTCTTTCTATTTAATGGAATCTGCAAATCAGAGATTGACTTCTGTTATTTTTTCTATTTAATGTTTTTATGTTTTACAGTTTACTGCAAATACCTTATTGCTCTATTGTTTTTTCAATAATTACAAATGTGGTGATTTCTTGGAATTCTTTCCCGAGTCTTGCTAAATCATTCTTGCAAAGGTAATCTTATTCTGGTTTCTTGTAATTTGGTCTTTTCACCCAAGGTTCTTGAATTTCAGCCTTGAGAAATGGGTCATTACGATAAACAAAACAATTTGAATTTAGTTTCCAGGGGTTCTCTTTACCTTTCGGTTTTCAGAATCATGTTATTTTTCTCATAAACTTTACCCATATGATCTTCAAATAATTAATATCAGGCAAGCTGACAGCGTTTTTATTTTTACTCACAACAAAATATTAATTAAGAATCCCAAGTAGCTCATAACTTCTAGAATACGAGTATAAAGGAATCCAAAAATGAAAATAGGAAACATGAGAAAACCGTTTTTAACATGGAAATAGAATGAAATTACAATCCTATGTTTTACAAACATATCACCCACACTGGGGATTTGCATATCGTATGTTCCCTCCAAAAGCTATCCAAACAGCATTGTCCCAATAACAATGATCTTCATACCAGGCTTTTGCATAATCCTAATATAATCAAAACTTGGTTTTGCATACACAGGGCACCAAATGAGTATTAGTCTTTGTTTTTCACACTGTTGTTACTCGTGGCAAGGTTTATGGTCATGACAGTAATGGGAAATTCTTATTCTGGTCATTTGACTGAGTCCTTTAGAGGTCATATTTGGAGATGCATCTTGTTTGATTGATTTGGTCCGTTCCAGCCTTACTGAGAGCTGTAGCTTGTTATTGATTTTAGGTAAAGTCCTAAATGGTGAGCAATTGCACCATCCGGGCCTTTACTCCCTATGTTATCTATCTGTATTGGGATGTTGAAGAAACTATGGACCATTTATTGCTGCCAGTGTTTCAAAAAGCGCTAGGCGGCACCTAGGCGGTCGGGGGGTTCAGGTCGCCCAGCGCTTAGGCGGGCGCCCAGAACTTGGGCAGCCCAGCAATTTTTTTTTTTTTTTTTTCTCTCTCTTTAAAATAGCCTCTAATGGGTTTTAGGTTAATTTGAAACCTAAAACCCACCATATTAAAAAAAATGACCCAAAAATGGCCTCAACGAGCGGCATTTCTGCCCTTGGGCGGCCGCCTAGGAGGGTTCCCGGGCGCCTAGGTGGGCGCCCGAGGAAAGCCGCCTAATTTTGCCGCCTAGGCTTGGGCGATGCGCCCAGGCCTTTTGGACCGCCTAGGTGGCCGCCCAGGCGCTGGGCAGTCTGCTTTTTGAAACACTGATTTCTGCACTGCACCTACCATCCACATGGGTGTGAAGTTTCTTCCTGGATATACTTGAGACTAATTGGGTTATGCTTTCCTAGTAGAAAGGATCTCAGTGTTGGATTGGTTTCTTACTATGTATGTTGTGCTTTCTGACTATCCTTGGTGTTTGTGGAAGGAGAACAAGAGTAGGATCTTGTTGTGTTGTTTAGGACATTACTTGTGGCAGGAATGAGGACACGGTTGTCTCCTGCACCCTGGCTTCTCCTGCTTTCCATGGAGTTGTATCCCAAGACTTCCTAAAGATTGGGCCATGAATACTCATCATTCTGTACATCAGTCCAGGATGGATGCCTTGTGGTCTTCTCCACCAACTTGTTCCAAGTTTAACTTCAGTATGAGATCTGCTGAGTCCATATCCGACAGGGATGAGAGGAGTCTATATGATTGTGTATGGCAGGTCTGAAAATCATTTTTGGGCCTATGTTAGGGAGTGACGCTCATTTATGTCTAATGTACTTTCCTTCACATTTATAGAAATGCAAACAAGTTGTTGATAAGCCTCCCAAGGAGGTATGGTCCTCAACATGTAATGTTGAGGACCCATTGTCTTTGCCTTCTTTTTTTTGTTGTTTTCCTCCTCCCATCACTTTGTTTTCCCTCTCTTCTAGTCTTAGCCACTCGTTCTCTTTCTCTTTCCCATCACTCTTCTCTTCCCTGTCTTCATTCTTTTTATGTTGGTTTGTATAATTTCTTTGAGTATTCCTTGAAGTACTTTCTTTTTATAAATTTTCGATCAATGTTAAGAAACAAACAAAAAATAAGAGTAGGTCCTTCTCAACCTTTCCCGATGGACACTGCAAAGAGGGGGAATCTGACCAAGTGGCGAGAATTTTCCCACAGATGAAGACAATTAAAATTACAACTGCTGTGTTTTAGCTCATCGTCCTTCATTAGCCGACATTTTGTTCAACCTTAAGGCCTATCTGTACCTGGTGCAACTTGATATGCATGGAAATGTTTGGAGGGGGGTATGTTTTGCAATAAAGCATAATAGCCCTGGGCCACTTCTGCTGGTTGAAAGGTTATGGGTTTCCACGTCCTTATGTTACCAAACGGATGCTCAAAACAACCTTTTTAAGCCACATATTACAATGGTGATGGAAAGAATACTCAGCCCTATCTTTCTATTGTATGGAGAACAGTGAGATGCCACAGGCATCAAAATAGCGATTGTAAAAGGTGGCCCTACCAAACTTGTCCTCAGTGATTTGATCAATGAAACTCCCACATCAAAATTAGTGATTAAAAACTCAAATGCAACTCTGAAGAACTTGAGGACCCGACTTACCCACTCATTGTTTTACAAATGAAATATTGGATTTGCACAAGTTCTATCATATTAGTGGTATTTTGACGGGGTGGTTGGAGTGTGGTGTCAATTCCCGCATGTTCCAGGTCCGATCCCACCTAAGACATGTTCCTTTTAATAGCTCTTGATACTTTTTGTAGTTCGTTATTCAACTCAGCAAGTCAAATCATTTTTGATAGTTCACAAGTTGGCTATCCAGTTTGAGTTGTTAACAGCCTATGTACTTGGTTTCTGGTCTTTCATGAATATTCCCTTTCCACTTCGCCTTACATTTCCTCATATCAATATCCGACGCATGTTGCATAGTCCCTTCCAACCTTTGTGTTTTCTTCTTCTTCATGTTTTTTCGTTTTTGTTGGGATGAGTGAGAAGTGAGTTTCCACTTTGCTTTACATTCCGATAGACATCCTGCATTTTCAATGTTGGATCCAAGTTGAGTGCTTTGGAGCCTCGTCCAACTCGCCTGTCCAAAAGATTTTTCCTTTCGCAGGTTGTAGTGCCCTATCCTCATTCCTCCATCACCAAAAGACCCTCAAACGGGGTAAACCTGGGGGAAAGTGGTTGATTTATCAACATTAAGATTCTATTTTCTGGAGATCATAATGACGCCTTCATATTGATAATATGAATTCATCAACCATTTTTCTTTGAAGGTAAGCCAATAGATGCCTTTCTTCTTCTTCTTCTTTTTTGGTGTGTGTGTGACTATTCTTCTTTGTTGTTTGATTGCAAGACTTTTATATATGGGAAACAGTTGGAAATGGTTCTGGTGGTTTTTATAGATATCTTGGAAAGAATGTGCAGTAGGTTTGGCCCTAATTTTTTCTTTTGAAAGTTTACATGCGAAAAGACATTAGAAAATTGATTACATCAAGCTCAGCTCTAATTTTTAATGGTTAAATGGTTACTTTCCCGCCCCCCTAATTTGCCAAAAGAAAAGGTTGTCTAATAGTATAATTAGAAGAAATATACTCTTGAGTTTCATTGTCCTCCATAGTATTTCTCTTCGGTGGCTCCCTTTAAAACCTTGCAGTAGGTTCCTTTTCTTTGATGAAATCTCATTTGCTAAAGGATTTTCTGTGTATGTATACTATGCTTAGTACTTTGGCTTATTGAAATGAATATTGTTGCTTGTGTTGTATATGTTTCTGGAGATGTAGGAATTTCTTACTGTCTTTGTGATATTTAGGAGCTCCCTGAAGGAAGTTGGAATTGCCCATACTGCACCTGTAAGATTTGTGGGAGTGTTGTGTCCCATAAAGAAGCTTTGAGTTTACCCGTTGTATTGGAATGTTCACAGTGTGAACATAAATGTAAGCGGTTTACTATTTGTTTTGAATTTCATGACATTTTCTTTTATTTTACCTCAATTTATATTTGTTCATTGTGATACTCTATTTGTCTTGTGCTTCTTATGATCTCATTATGCACAAGATGTATTTTGTGATAACAATATATTCTTTTTAAAACAGATCACAGTATTTGTGTGAAAGGAAATGGCACACGGGGAGAAGAGGAAGTAGTCTCAGATAATTGGTTTTGTGGACAAAGCTGTCAAGAGGTGTTGTTTTTTTACATGGGCTGCTTGGTTTTTTTGTTGCATGCATTTAGGATGCATCCTACACAGAAGTTCTGTTTTTTTATATTCTTGTGCAGGTTCTTCTTAGAATGGATCCTTTGCAGCGTGTAATTATTATTAATTTGTTAATTGCACTTGGAAACCTTTTGAAAGTATTAAATGGAGTGTACCTTTTTTATTTTTTTGTCTAAGCAAGAGAAAAAAGAAAACTAATCCCCACATTCATGTGTATGCAGTGATTATGCATGTTTTACTATACAAGATTAATTAGATAGGCAAAGGGGGCTGGCTGTCCCCTTGGCAAATTGTGTTGATATTTGATTAGATAGCGGATATTCTCTTCCTGTAGTCTAATGAGGAGGCAGATAGTCTCACTAAAGCGTGTTTCATGCGATACCCTTCTGGTTGAGGCTGATGCTTTGACTCACCGAGATGTTGTGTTGACATATCTTTGATGTCAATCCCTAGCTTATTCTACATATTTTATCTAATTAATATAGTTACTGTTACGAAACAGACAAAAGAAACTCGAATTAGTAATTTGATGAAGTTTAAATGATCCTCAGAAAGTTTAATTTAATCTTGTGAATAAATTTTTTTTTTCACCTTTTCGGGTGAGAAGTGGTATATCAGGTCTGGTAAGCTCCTTTCTAAATGAAATATCAGCAGGTTCAGTCTCTCTCTCTCTCTCTCTCACACACACACACATACACATACACACACAGACACACACAAACAACACACGTGGTGTGTGCTACTAACCACTGAGTTCTCCTCCCATGCCAAGCTTCTATGTCTCATGTTCATTGTGAAATGATCTTCCTGTGCATGGTTTTGTCATTTATTTGACTGTAAGAAACTTCTAGTTTTTGGTATGGCTATTAGTTTTATAGATTAGTTTGTTTTCCCTTTTGCCGTTATGCCGAAATTTTCATTAGCAAAATATTAATTTGCTTATGAGATGTTTTATTTTCTTTGCCCTATAGCAACTTATATTTATGGGTTTAAATGTAGGTCTACTCAGGTCTGCGTTCTCGTGTTGGAGTGGTGAACCACATTGGGGATGGGTTTTCCTGGACACTTCTTAGATGTATTCATGGTGATCAAAAGGTCCACTCTGCACAAAAATTTGCGCTGATGGCGGAATGTAACACAAAGCTAGCTGTTTCCCTAACTATCATGGAGGAATGCTTTGTACCAATGTTAGATCCTAGGACAGGCATAGATATGATTCCCCACGTCCTATACAGTTGGGGGTATGTGTCAAAGACTCTCTCTGTGGCTTCATGCTCCGTGGACTTTATTATGTACTTCGGCATGATATGCAAACATTACATACTCATTTTTATGGCACTAAATATCCCATTAAGTGTATGACATTTCATTTGTTGTGTGTTACAGACTTATAATGATAAAGAGGGGTGTCATTTTATGATATGTGCCTATATTTCGAAACAGTCCCTCTAATAATGCTTTTAGTTGTAAACCTGGAAGAATTTTTTAATTCCAAAGACTTGTAGATCTTCTTGGTTGCGTTCTCAGCTTAACTCTTTAACTGTCATATGTTTGGGAATTCACTTCCATACTCTCTTTGAGGAATTCATGGAGGAATGTTTGAGGAAAAATCATTCACGGGATTGTGTTTTGAAACTGAGGGGCTCTAGAAGTTGCTCTCATTGGGAGTAGAAATGCGAAAATTGAGGACTGCATGAGGGAACATGCTACAGTCGATGAAAGTTAATAAAGATGAGGTAGGGGATAGCATGAGGGATGATGTCATCGTGCGTGAGAATGATGGAAGGAGTAGATGTGAAAAATGGATGAGTAGAATGGGACGTGCTAAGAAAAAATGTTTTGAGGGGGGCATAAATACGTTTATGGGGACGAAAGACGTGAAAGAGGGTGCTATGGCGATCTGTATCATCCTAGCAGAGATCGGCTGTCTGAGGGGCACTAGAAGTAGCTTTCATTGGGAGCAGAGAAATATGGGAAATTTTGAGGGCTACATGAGGGAACATGCTACAGTAAATAGAAGGCTAATAAAGAGGAGTTGGGGATAGCATGAGGGATGATGTCATCATGGGTTCAAACAATCTTGTGTGAGAATGATGGAAGAGGTAAATATGAAAAAAGATTTCAGTAGAAAGGGCTAAGAAAATTTGTTGTTTGGGGGGGGGGGGGGGGGGGTGGGGGCGATGTGCATGAAAATGCATGGAAAGATATGATTGGTTTGGATAAGCGGCAGCAATATAACCACAGTTTCTAAAATAGTTACCCCTGGTGGATGAATATGGGGCAAAGAGATGGGCCATTGGGATAGTTTAGTGCTGCATGTTGGGAATTAAACATTACAGGTCTGAATGCCCTGGATCAGGAGGAATTCTAATTGGCCACATGAATGCAGCAGGAATTGCTGGCAGAATTTGGTTACTCTGGGGGTATATGCGGAAGTTTGGTGGATGATAGGAAGTGGTTTGTTTTATTGAGATGGACCTGTTGAAGATTTCATTATATGGTCGATGGTGGGAAGATACAAGTTAAGCATTGAACATGTGTGAAAATTGAAATGATGTGTGGTGGTGTTTTGGTGGGGATTTCTTAATGCAATCCAGCTGCATCATAATTGTAGCTATAGATTCATGTGTGTGCTGGACCCAAACACTTCAGACAACATGCAAAGTGGGGCCATGGAACCGCAGTTTCTATTTATTTTTCTTTTTCCAAAAAACAAAGATGTTGATATCGTTTTGGAAGTCATAACCTTTTTGTGGAATGCTCATGGCCTTGCCTCTTGCCCTTTACCAATGTTCGTCCTTGTCAAGTCCCAAAGAACACAATATTAAAAAAGAACACATTTGATTTTTGGATATCTTCTATCTTTGTCATGGTTCTGGTAGTATGTGCGACTGATTTAACTGGTCTTGCTTTTGCTATAATAATTATTCTATTTCTCAATATCATTTTCCTTTGCCATGTTTCTTGTGTTTGGTAAAATGGTTCTCGCTTGCTGTGCAGATCGGATTTCTCTCGCTTGAATTTTCAAGGATTTTACACAATTGTCCTGGAGAAGGATGATGAACTCATATCTGTGGCTACCATCAGGTATAGTGTGATGCATCCCAATGACTTCCCTTATTTTGTAGATCAGGTTTTCTGTCAAAAAATGATTAGATTTTTTCAAAGTGTCCCCCATTGTAGACTTGTTTAGCTTGATTTATGATATTAATACCTATTTTATTTTGGCATGACTAATATCACGCCTTCATGCATTATGATCATCTTTCATACTCCCTTCCTTGCTCTCTCCATGGACACAAGCAAACCCAATGTCTTCTAAGGCACTAGCAGTGAGGGGACTGCCTTGCCTAGGTGCTTCAGATGGTCACCGTATGCCGTGCCTAGAGTTCTTTGGAGATGAATATTTGAAAATTGTAAAAAGTATAAAAATAATTTTATACCTATTTTGTGATTGGAATGTGCAATAAAACATCATTCATCTAAGTTCATGTCAATTTTGAAAATAAAATTTTAAATTTTAGATCACACTTCTCGGAAAGAGTGTATTTCTCCAATTTAGAGAAAACTCAAAATTTAATGCTAATCTAGGTTTTTGTACCAGAAAATAAGGGTTTGCTTGAATGTTGTATATGGAGGGACATCCTGCGCGGTGAGCGATCGTTTGGTTCCTTTCTAAATCTTTGATTTGATTAACCAAATGGTGACAAATTTCTAACCGAAAATCCATTTGTTAGTCGTGCATCTCATTTGGTAAATGATGCATCTCATTTGGTAAATGATGGGGTAATTTCTATAAGGATATGTTTAATAAAAACTTCTTCTCCTAATTCTACTAGTTTGCTTCTTTGAAGGGTTCATGGAGTCACTGTTGCAGAGATGCCCCTTATTGCAACTTGTAGTCAACATCGGCGCCAAGGAATGTGTCGGCGTCTCATGAATGCACTTGAGGAGGTTTATCTCTTTATACCTTTAGCACACTTCAACCTAATCTTATCCATGAAGAGCTATTTTGCTTTTATTTATGCACGGTCCGGTTGTGTCTCAACTTGATTGTGCTTTGAAGTAGAATTTGAGGTTATCATGTTGTTGGTTTCACATTTGAAAGTCCTTATTACTGAAGGATAAGAACGTCTCATCGCAATCAATGTTCTTTTTTACTTAGCTCGGGCTCGGAACTTGGCCACTGATCTGACCAGGTTACTTAGGCAAGTAGGAGTCAACTTGTTTGAGACGAATCCCGGCCACCTTATAAGCCCAAAAAATGAAGAAAAAAGGGGGAAAATCTTAAAAATCTGAAGATAGAAGAACAGAAAAATTGTTAACATCTGAGAAAAATGAAAACGATATGAAATTTGAAACTAATGTGATGATAATGAGATGTAAAAGCTTATTGATCATTTATTTGATAGATTGCAATAAAAATTTAACAATAACTAAAATAATGCCGGATCAAATAAATTAACACTTAACAAAAAATAAATAAATGCTGGATCAAAAAAAATGTTCAAACTTCAGGCATATATATGAAGTTTAAAGTGAAAGAAAAAAAGTTACGAAAAATCTGGAGCAATGTTCATGTATATGACGTCTTCGTGCTTGATGCAAAATGACTTCTCCGATTCTCATCAAAGCTTCCTAAGATGATTACAAACATACTTGCCAGGATTGGGTTCAAACAGATCTGGGGGACTGAGACTGTAGGATCATTACAAGCAGAAAGTTCCCTATAGTACGGATCATGTTCAATTCTTCTATAGTATACTATATGCTGCTATATTTAAATTTATTATATATGGCTATGTAATATATAACATGGCTATATATTATGCACTAGTATTCTATACCACACTCCTAGATTGTAATTTACTGCTTTGCTTTATTTTTGTACTAAGTTGCACTTCTATATTATACTATACTGGTTTACGATACTACAATGTAGGGAATCATGATCCTTGTAACTCAGGTTCACGATCCCTAATAGGAAGGATTGAGATTCAATGGTTTAAAAACCACAGAGTGAGATTCCCTTCCTCTTGAGTGCAGGAGCAAGATTCTGGAGCGGAATCGACCCCTTGGTTGGAAGGTCTCGACAACTAAGATAAATGAAACCTCTATACCAGTTTTGAGTTTCCACTTTGGATTTGGGAGATCCGCGCTCTTAAAAAATTCCGATTAATTCGGATGAATAGTAAATCCGATTTTCAATCTCTCTAATACTAATCTTTTATAAGATTTATAAAAACAAGCCTTTAGGTCGATGAAGATCCCAGAGGTAGGTTAAGATATCAAATTTCATTGAAATTGGGTCATCTAATGCGAAGAATTTACAATTTTTGGATATAAGAAAAACCCTTAATTGAAATCTTTGATTTCTCAAACCCATCGAATTTGAAGGATTTTTCTCAAATTTAAATAGTCCTAATTGGTAAATCAGGCTAAAAGAGGGATAAAATTTTGGCTTAAACAATCTCTCTAGGGTCCTCAATGCCCCGCCCCTCCCCGGGGCCCAATTCTATAAAATACAGTACTTGGGCGGGTATCGTAGCGGATCGTCTGAGTCTTGTGAAATTCAGGCAAGTCAGCCAGAGTTTCACAATACTGGTGTGAGTTTGTATAGTGCTTGCTGAGTGCTGTACACTTCATGTAGTGTGAAACACCCCACAACCCTCCCATCCCCCTCTGCCCTATATGCGAGTCCGAGTTGGTCTCACGAGTTTGAAAAGCCCTGATCACAATAAAGCCCTTTGTAATTCATTGCAAAATTGAACCTATTCTTTGCTGATTGTACTATGGTGAGCTCATAACATTTCTCAGCAGGTCTGTTGATATAGTTTCTCTTAAGTGAGATATGGTTAAGATAAACTAATGACAGATAAATGCAGTGTGGGTTTCAAGGCGGCCTGACTAGTGGCCAACTAAAACATGCCGGATTGCATGTTTTCCATTATCGTATCTGTTTGTCATTAAATATGGTATTTTTTATGGAAAATATTAGGTTGAGTTGTGCCGATTTTGTTTTGGCACCACTGCATATTTTACTGGTAAATCATCAATACTAGGTGCCTGGCCTATATTGTGTGAATCTTCGATCCATGGGGCTCTCATGTTGGAATCTAAATATTACAAGTTGTTGGGATTCAAAGAAAATAAGCTGATTATGATTGACTTGAATAACACATTTTCATGGTTTGGATATCCACAGAATGTCCTTGGGGCATGAGGTTTCCCCCTCTATTGCCTCCAAAGTCGGCGAACTTTCCTACGAACTGGTTGATTCCCTATTGTGAAGATCCATACCCACATTCAAAGACTTCCATGTTCCAATAAGCATTTAAATATTGATAAATGAGATATCTGGCCGTCCTTGCCTACCTTTATCCTCCCCCTTATTTACTTGATGGCATTGGGGACATCCGACTCGATAAGACAATAATAAAATCCTACTAATGGAATTCTTAAATTTGTCATTCATGCAAGGTTTGCGAAACACATCATCTCTCTTATTCTGCAAAAATATGTTAGGGCCAACACTTATCCCTAAATCTTCCTCTGATGGAATTTATATTTTTTCCACGAATATTTACGAAACCATAAGTTCTTGAACATAGCGTTGCATTATTTGCACATATTGTTGTGGAACGACAAACGTCTCCATTTCATGTGGAAGTCATTCTAATTCTTGTCCTGTATGTGCTGCAAGCCCTGTTGTGGGATGTTCATGTAACACATCTCTGAAGATTTATGGTGATGTTAAAAAAAATTTGGGTTCAACTAATGACCCTTCGTCAATAGGCTGATAGATTGTCATAAAAGAAAATGAAAGGCTGATTTCCGGCATCTGGCTAGATGGTTACGGTGTTGGCAACTATGTACTACCTTCCAGGTTTAAATCCCACTGCCAAACTACCCAAAAATAAAGAGAAAAGGCTGAAGGAGTTGGTAATCCCAATGTGCACATACAGTCTTCTAATTAGGCATGCATACCTTCTCAGTTCTAGTGCTCTCACTTCCTCCTTTACTTAAAGCTTCCTCTGGGTCTCATTTCCATTCAGTGGCTCTAATTGATAATTGTACATGGTGACCAAAGAGGAGAATCCAGAGGCAAATTTGTGAGAGCCATTCCACCATTTTGTCTTGGCCAATCACTATTTAACCAACTCTTGCAGATAATGAAACTTATTGTTGTCTTCCATACAAGAATTTGTAATGTTGAGGAATTTTAAATAGCTTGTTTTAAAATTTGCAATGGTTTTCCAAGTGATTATAAGACTATTTTTAGAGGCATTCCAATGTTTCCTCTTGACCTCGTGCTACACAATGAATCATCGCTTGTACAATAAGTTGCTATTTTGTATCAAGAGTTTAATGGGCTGCCGGATTCACTTCAATCTGTAAAGTTACTCTTTAATATAAAACTGTAATTGTGGATAAATTTGTTTTGACCTCCCTGTATCGTTGACTTTTTTAACTTTGCTAATGTTTGTTATATCTGCCAGCATCAAAATGTTGCATTTGGCTGCACGAGGTGCTTAGTACTTGAATATCCAGCATTACAGCTATCAACACTTTCCCTGCTGTTATTTATAGAAAAACTTTCCCAGCACTTGCACTGTTATTGCGACCTATCTTCCGTCAACTATTTTAACAACTAACGTCAACGTGACTACGCTATGTTTGTTCCTATGATATAGTTCTCTCGATGTCATGATATGAAAAAGAGCTTTTATAACTAGGCCAATGGTTGTTGGGCCTCAATTATGAGGATGAAGAACCAATGAATTGATGATATTACGACAAGATAAGACAACAAGATCTATCATACCTATGCTTATAGTAGTTTATCAAGACTATTCTGTTGAGCATAGAACTCACCTCTTTAACCACTTTTTGGATTTCCTTTCCCTTTGATCTTCTGGAATACCTTCATGGTTGCTGCATACGACCAATTTTTTAAAACAAGGAATCACTCTGGGACTTGGTGGGTCCCTTGCGTGAGTCAACTGGCGGTATCCCAAATCAGCTCAGGAAGGCTTGTGGCAAGTCTCTAGGAGCCAGACAATTCCCCAGAAAATATTAAACAATAAGCAAGAAGAATCTGAAAATTAAAGAAAACCTAGGAAAACTAGTTAGAAAAAACAGAGCAAAAAAAAAGAGGTACCTTTAGATTTTTGCTGAAACCAAAAGATTATATGCTCCAATGGGGGTACATCTTACATTCACTCCCTTGGGTAAGGCCCTATCTAGAGTATTTTCAGGACCCCACAATTTGGGGATGTAACCTCAATGTCTACCACCCTAAAACAAAAAGGCAATTCACTCGGGTAAAACCCTATCTAGAGTATTTTTTGGACCCCAAAGTTTTGGGATGTAACCACAACCTGACTACCAACACTTGAAAAAAAAAAAATATTTCCAGGCACGCTTTGTATGTGCCTAAACGTAAAATATCATCCTAAATGTTTGGACACTCAGATCTAAATGTTTAGGAGCTCAAAATCCTTTTTTTTAAAATATTCATATGGTAATTTTAAAGTGGATCCCAAAATTTTAGATCAAAATATCCTCTATAGGAGGTCTTTTGTCTGAGGGAGTAAGTGTACAGTGGCCTCCCAGTGTAGTATGCTCAATGCACTTTTGCTGAAAACCCTAGATCTGGTGAGATTAGAACACCTTTCCTAGGGAGAGGAGTAGGCTTTCTTTGAAATTTCAGAATATGATATGTTTCACTAGGTATTTTGGTAGTTTTTGAAGTTTATCTCGATATTTTTGTTCAGCGAAGAGGTGTATGAAAGGAGAGGATTTACGGAACAAACCCTTGGTCTCTCTGGATCTGAAGATATTTTTTGCTAAAATTATTTCAAGAAAAAAGATGAAAGAGAAAACCAAAAAATACATACCCAATATTTGGGAACCACCATGGGCAGTTGATCTTGCAATTTCCTTCTACAATCATGTGTAAGACAAAATACTCCTCAAGTCCTTATCCCAAACTTTGGAGATGATCAGATTTAGGATCTGTGAAAATTGGGGATTCACCAATCTTTCTCTAGACTAAAAATCTCAAAATATATAGATTTTTCTGCTAAAAGTGTTCCACCCACCCCTACCCTCTAAATAAGAAAGAATTTGCCTAAAAATAGGAACGTTATCTTTCGGTTCCGGAAGGAAATATTATACTTAAAAAGAAATGTGTGCACCGTGCGAGTCCTCAAGACTCGCTATAGACACGGGGCTTGCGTGAGTATGCTAAGAGACTTGCCTGTGTTTTTGAGAAAAATGACATTTTTGACTTGCCTGTGTTTTTTTTGAAAAATAAGATTTTTTTTTTTTATCATTTTGCCTAGTTTTACACAAATAAAAATGGGGACATGCCTGAGCCAAGTGGGTTCCCACTACGATTCCCTGAGTTGTAAAATATTACAGATTAGTATATCTTATCTATGGCTGGTTCTTATGGTACATATTTCTATGCTAGTGTAATCGGCAGAGTTGGATAGGGGATTTGGTTTCTTTTACACTATGTAGTATTTTTGTTTTTCGCCGACAATTTCATCAACGGCAGTCCATTTTGGTATTGAACTTCTTTCATAGTCTTGTCCTACAATTGTTATTGAACTTGCTTGCGTGGAATACTTTGTTACTAATTTGGCCTTCTATTACTTATTATGTGATGCAGATGCTGATATCTTTCAAGGTAGAAAAGCTGGTAATATCAGCTATTCCTGATTTAGTGGATACATGGACCTCAGGCTTTGGATTTAAACCCTTGGAAGATTCAGAAAGAGAAGAGTTCATTGACATGAACTTAATGATGTTTCCGGGGACAACTTTACTAGGGAAACGCCTTTCTGGATGTAAAGAAGTGGAAAACATAGAAGCTGGTGAGCATTTCTTTCTTGTGGTTCTCTCCTCCCTGGAATGTTTATATGTGATGAAATATGGGAAACACTTAGTCCATGTTTTCTTCACTGGCCAATGAAATGATAGAGGATGTAGATAGAGTGGTACAACCATAGAGGTCCAATCCTTTCCTGGTGGGTCTCACTCACTCCATCACCTTCCATCATTTCAGTGGAAAATGGTGACCCTGTGGACCAAGGTATTTCATTGAATAATACTATATTTTATCTTATATGGTTATAATCCTGTTATCACTTAGTTTATGTCGATCTTGAACAGCTCCTGAAGAATATTTGTCATTGAAAGCAGATGAACCCAAGGAAGTGGGTTTCAGTGAAGATAGGATTGTTTCTGTTGATGAAATGAATTTAGGGGTCAACTCTGGCAGAGGTTTGATTCAGGAATTCGAACATGGTGAGACTGATAGTTCCAAATTGTCTATAAAGAAAATTGTTTCTTCCTCTGTAGAAAATGAACCAGAACATATTGACTGCAATGCCATGAGCAAATGCTTGGATGCCTCAGAAGTAATTCCTGTCAAGGAAAATGTTTCTGGAGTGAATCATTTATCTGCCAATAACATGTCTCGTGGTACGGATGTATACTCTAATCATGTTTCTAGGGGACCTTTGATTGGGCAAGATTCTGCATGTATGGATCCAAAGTCCAAATCAGATAGGAAAATCAGCTATAATGCCCATGATGCTAATGATTCATCCATGGGAGGCATGAATGGCATGACCAACCAAGAAAATTGCATCTGTGATTCAGAATATTCCAAAGGTGGCACTTTTACCAAAACAATTAGTACTGTTATGGGTCATGTAGAAACAATTTCGAACACAATCGAGGAAAAGAAGGATGATGCTTCGAGTTCCCCTTTGACAGTTGATAAATATGAGGATTCTGAGGTATTGTCCTTAAGCAAGCCGATATCCGTGGAGTTTGATTTGGCTGGTGCTCCGGTAGATGTTTCATCTACTTGGAAGACCCAACTTTCTTCTAGCAAATACTCACTGGACGGATTAGAAGAAAATTTGCAAAAAGACATAGCCATTTCTGGAAAGGAGTGCTCATGCATGAGTGAAAAGTCAACTGATTCTTGTCTGAAAGAAAATATGGATCCTAGAGAACCCGTATCAAAGGATTTGACTGAGAATGCCAATGGTGAAATGGGTATTTTACAGGAAATTAGAGAAGTTAACTGTCAACTGTTAAAGCATGGGAAAGCTGAGAATCTTAAAACAGAATCTGTTTCTAATGGGAGCCCTTCTCTTTCTTCTGCAAAAGGTGAAAAAGATGACATAGATGACATGGACACTGAACTGAAAGATCTCCCTTCCCATGTTTCAGGATGTGTAGAACTTTCTGAGAGTACTTTTACTGGAAGTGCAATAAGCAAGACATCTGATACCCAATTGGATGGGATTTTTCCTGGTTCTATTTTAGTGTCCCTGGCTGCTCCAGTTGAGCCTCAATTTTCAGCAGCTGCTCCAGACATTAGCCTATAGTAATGGCTTCGGAGATGGTAAATTTTGTCTAGAGTTTTTGGCGGAGAAGAATGTCCAGTCGCTTTTGACTGGGGCTTCCCAGATGGGTTCTCAAAGTTGCAGAGAAGGCAGTAGTTGGATTGAAAATAATTCAATAGAATACCTAACTCACTATTCACTAGTTTGGAGATATTTTGATGGTTGGGCTTTCTCCTGTGGGAAGAAAATGTCATTCCCAGAACCAGCTTTAGAGGCTTATATGATGCAAATAGCAAATGGGAAGCACTAGATTGGGCCTCAAATGATGAAGTCTGTTGCTTATAATTAATTGCAAAATTTTGCTTACTCAAGAGGGCTGTGTATAAATAAACTATGGATGCACACAGGTGTTTCTTTTGAAGCACATCTATATCAATGGGATGCTTGGTTTGGAAGCATTAAATTTTGGTGGTATATGTGAATTTGGAGTAGCACAAGATGATCATTCCTGATGATGGCACAAACGATGAGAAAAACATTGTGTATACATTTCTGGTTTTTATATAGAATGTAGATATGCTGAGAGAATGCCTTGTGTGGAGACTGTCAACTCACCTTGATGAGGCAGAAGTGATTTAGACATGAGCCCTTTGGAACCTTGAATCCAGACGATGAAGCCACCTGTCTTATAATGAATGAGGAGGCCACATATTTTGGTTGTTATCGAGTCTGTTTCGCTTGTTACAACTTGCAAATTACAAAAGTGTAGCTAAGCGAGAAGATTCATTTTGAATGTCATTGAATTCAGTTTGGTTTCCATCTTTAGCAAAGCCATGTGAATCTTTTGAAGTTTTGTTGGCAAATGCTTGTTGCCTAGGGATCTTGCAAGGCAGAAGCCTCTCTAATTTTTTTGTTAAAGCTCAGGTAATGCATTTATGCTAATAAATAGATTTACTTTGTAATCACAGTAGTAATTTTATAAATTTCTATCAGAGAGCATCATGTTGAAGAATATTGAAAATATTGGCGTAAGTATTATATTATCTAGATGACCATAGAAACGTATCTGGTGAGTATCATTTCTGTTCAATGGATGGATGGTGTTGGTGAGAGGTATCCACCATTTAGTATGATCCAAGTGGTTGGTCCCACTCTCTCTCCATCACTGCCCATCCAGTCATTTGACAGTGATAAACAGTTAGTGGCCATTGGTTCTTGATGGTCAACTGGATCATAGTATAATTTCCCAAGGAATATAAATGTTGGCTATGTGTGTCTATTTGTTTCTAAACTTTATATTTTATCATTGTGTAAGCTACACTTGTGAGAAAATTTAAGTCTTATATCTCTCAAGTCTCAACAACTATGGTCCCCACAGATTTAACCTTGAATGTGGTGGAATGCTTGACCCTATGAACATGATGCAATACATGTACCTGCAAATACATCTCTATGATACTTGCAAATACATCTGTATGAAACTTCCCCAAGTACAGAGTGTAATGCATAACTAGCTTGTCCCAATAAATGACACTGATGATTTCTGGATAAAGTACTTGTCAAGACATTGTTCTAGCACTTTAAGTAGAGGAATATATAAGGTCAGATATCACCTTCAACAACTATTTGATTTGCTAAAACTATAAAAATCAATCTATGTCATTCGTTATCACTCATTGGTTTTCCACAACATAATAGAAAGAAAGAAAGTAAAAAATTTAAATTATTCATCTAACACCTGGTCCTGCACTTGTTCCTACTGCCATTTTGTTGCAGCTTTGCGGTCAGCCTGGCGTGGGAATTGAGAACTGGTTTCTACTTATTATTGCATGGTAAAACTATGTTCCAAGATTGAGCATGATTTACTACTAGACTTAATTGATAATAAAACAAAAAGATCCTCCAACAGACACACATGAGTGTGTGTGTGTGTGTGTGTGTGTGTGTGAGAGAGAGAGAGAGAGAGAGAGAGAGAGAGAGAGAGAGACCCTTACAAACACTCATGAGTGAATTTCTGTAGTATTTACTCATAGCTCATCACCATCTAAAGTGCATCATAAGGCTATGATTATCCAATGGTATTTGAATTTTAATGCTTTTTTTACAAGTCCAATTTATCTGAAATTTGGGGCATGTGTACATCTAACCACCTTGTACAAAAATAAAATATATAAAAAATAATTATCAACAAGTAAAATTACAAAAAATACCCCTGAAATATTGGGGGTGTAATTCGGTCTTTTTTATTATTTGAACAAATTGTTTATATTTTATTTAGGTGCACCTCACTGGTGCACACACCCATAAAAATCAAGGTCAATCCGCTTTAAAAAAAATTATGAAAATTCAAGTACTATTAGAGAATCGTGACTGTTTGATGGACTTTGGACGGTAATAAGTCATGAGTGAAATACTATAGAAGTTTAGTCATGAGTGTTTAAGTGTTTTTCTATATATATATATATATATATATATATATATATATGTATGTATATTATTAGTTTTGTTCACCCATTCAGTGGAAAGGTAGATATATAATCTTATTCAATTTTTTATTTTTAAGTGTATGACATCTGCCAGTTGACCGCATGAAGGAATGTGCATGTCATTTGAACTTCATAACATGCTTCTCACAGGAAAGGTTATGATAGACATAGTTCTTCTAGATTGCCTTCTTTTATGTGAATGAGAATCTGTTATGGATTTTATGTGAATTGGAATCTGTTATGTAATCTTTTGCTGTTTTTCCAACCTAGATTATTTTGGGATTAAAGGAGCTGTAACTGTTATGTATTGGCCATAGGGCTGTCAGCATTATGAGTCTGCTAAGCCTTGGAAGTTGCCAAAAGTACTAAAGTTTTAATGAATTTTCGCTTCTTAGATGCACACACCCAATTTGTAATTCTCATAGAGGAAAACATTATATGCCCAGGGGCCCATTTCAACTTTGCAACTTAGTAACAAAGTGGTCAGTTGTATCATTGCCTACCATCCTTGCACAATTTCAAGCCAAAAGACTTGTTTCATTCCAAGTGCTCTGGGTTTATGAAATTTAGATGCTGGCCAATACTAATAAGCCATACTTGGCTGTCTTTCTCTGAAAACCTTGTGAATTACCATTTGGGTTTATTGACATCTGAGTTTTAGTATTGCGTGCATCACCACAGTAAGTCATTCAAGTGAAATGCCCATGATGGGTTTATTAATATGCAGGTTGTTTCACTCTATCTGACTGTGGGACCAAACTGAGGAGATTTGAACTCTCATGCCGAATGAATTGGATTGTAAAGTTTGTATACTTAATAGAAGTTAACATTCTCCAAAAAAAAACATGCAGGTTGTATGAACACATGAAATCATAGATGCCCTCTTATAAGTAGTGTGTTGATTATTGTACCAAGCTCTGTGTGAACTATATCCCATTATGCCTGTGATTTCTATACTGTGAATTTGTTAATGGTTCTGAAAGTGGACAGGAAGATGATCGAGTTGGAGGTCTGGACGTGAGAAACTATAAATAATTGTTGATACATCAGCATAGAAGTTGATTAACCCAATTTCAGATGAAAGTATGAATCCTCAACTCTTCAAAATTTCATTTCGGATTTTAGTTTCCTCGTGCTGGCTGCCACAAATATTCTCATGCTATTTGTTTTTTCATGGTCCAAAATGTGTGGTTTAAAAATATGACACAAGAACTATAGTTCTTTAGGCAGCATTCTCTTCTTCTTGTCTTGGGTATATGCAGTAATTATCTAATAATTCTTAGTCCATTCCATTCCAAGTTATTTATTTTTGGAAATTTACAACAATTTGTTGTACCTGTTAAGATTCGAGAAAGTCCAATTGGCTCATCACCCAATGAGATGATGCACCATGGATGGAGAGCGGAACCTGCAGGTGGCATCATGTCATGTTCTGGTGTACCTATGTCTCCATCATTATTTATTTGATTAGATGGTGATGACCCTCTTCCCTAAAAACCAGTTGGTTTTGTGAAATTGGATACATTGTTCTTAGAAGGCTTGGTTTCATAGGAATGTTCTTCTTTTCTTAAGGGAATTAGGGATTGATGGAATGAATTTGTTTTTGCTGTCATGGTTCCGCCTTCATCGTGTACTGCAACTTAGGTGTTGGTAGGAAATTTGTTTGCTTCCAATCTTGTTTCAAAACTTTTATAACTGCAAATCTAAATTTGTGGAACTGCATATGTTATACATCTCTTCCTATTATGTGTTGTAATCTCACTTAATATACATCTTACCCCTATTTCTGTGTGTTTCTCCCACTATTTCCACTTTTCCTGTGGATTCCTTGCAATTGTCCCATGTTTCCCCTTCATTTATTGTGGTAATATGTTTCTCTTGTGCTTATATTGATTTCTGAAGCTCTTTCTTTTTCCTTTTCCTTTGGTTGCCTTTTATGTTTTGTATTTCCCATGTATTCATCAAGATACTTATTCTTCCGAATAGTTCCCCTTCTTCTCGGGGTTATGCATTTCCCTCGCGCTTGCGATTCTGGGAGCACCTCCTTTGTTTTCCTTTTTTCTCCCCTTACCCTATATGTGTTTTGCTTCCCCTTGTATTTGTGATAATTTATTCCACCAAATATTTCCCCGTCTCCAAATATGCCCTTTGTGCAACTAATTTTTCACTGTTTTTTGCATGCACTTCCCCTAATGCATGTAATTTGGCTTGACTGTGGTACCTGAGAGGTAGTTAAGATTGCAGACCTTTGAGTTCCTTGAGCTTTCAGCCACTGATCTTAGGTTTTATACCATGTGAAAACAATTGTATTGACATGGAACTCAAGTAGTGATGAATAAAGGAGTATGAAGGTTACTGTGATGCCTTGATTTCTGTAGCTCCAACTCTTCTCTCTCTCGCTCTCACTCACTCAATAGTGAGACTGAGAGAGGAGTGGGCACTGTAGCTTCTCCTGTCTTCCCCTCCATTTTACCTGCAACTCCCCAACAACAACCATATAATCAGCCCTTTGCCCCTCAACATTCCCCTAGCAAACTAACTCCCAAACAACAACCATAAATAAGCCCTTGGACCCTGTGCAGTCATCTAACAAACTCTCCCTCACACCTGATTTCGTCCTTCCTCTGTTACATGACCATAATCCACACCAAATATGTTGCGTGAGGCTGGTATTCTATCAGAAAATCTTGCCTGAACCAATTCCTATCTCATCTGCAGAGCTATCTTCTTCCCAAATATCATAACCCTTTTCCTCCTCTCCTCTCTGCTCTGCCGACCAACAGCCCTCTTTCGATGGATATCCTATCATTATACCCAGGAAGAACATCAGCTTAGAAAGAGAGGAACTTCTGCAGTGCTCCCTGGTTGGTTTCTTCAAGCCACAGAGACATGAAATAGAAGGTATTACCTTGTGGGCATGAAATAATACGCCACAATGGAGTTGCAGAGTTGTGGAAGGTGCGCGACAATGTTTCTCTCTGTTCCTCTCCATTATCTTGCATTGGAAACCCTCAGGTTAAATGGGGCAACTTTAAAAGGGGTGAAAGTCAGTTTGTACACCATGTTACTTATTGTTCCTTCTTAAGGTTGACTGATGCACTATATTTCCTTCATTGCATGGATCTCTCAACATTTGGGCAACGGTTCCTCAGTTTCTCTGTGGATGTGGGGCTTACAATTATGAGTCTGGTGACTATGATTGAAGATGGTGGGAAGATCAACGAGAAGCAACTAACACACCTCTTAATTTTCTGCTTGATCACATTAGTTCTTATCCATAAGGTCGATAGTTGTTTCTGCCAAAAGCTCTCTTAGGAGAATTTGTTCCCCGAGAGACCTTGCCTCCCCATTTGGGATATTACAGAACGATCCAAAGAGGGTCATAGTTTATTCAACTCGTAGTCAATCAGGCTATATGATCTTTGCTTGCGGAATTCCCAACTATTCTGTTAGCGTCTTTCATTCAATGAATCACGCTTTTTAAAGCATTACTATTCTTGAGTGCAGGTCCGGTAATTCATGCCATGTTGGATGAGCAAGATATGCGGAAGATGGGGGCCTTGGCTCCTCGTTCTCTTTTACCTATGCTGTGATGGTCATGGGCAGCTTATCTTTAATTGGATTTCCTTTTCTAACTGGATTTTATTCAAAAGATGTGATCTGAGAGCTCGCTTACAGTAACTATACCCACTGACAATGAGCTTCCATTCCTAAATAGGTTGAATCCACCTTCTCCCCCAAAATGCATCAAAATGCATTTAGTGCGCCCTTTGCATGCTTTTCCCCATGCTACCCTTTTTCATTAAACAAACATGGGAAAGTGATAATCCAGCGGGAAAGAGGAGTTCTTTCCCACAAACTAAATGTGCCCTAATTGATCAAACTATGCCCCAGCCTCTCTACTTCCTTCATGGTATCCTCACTTTTCTATAGTAAGCATCATTCCAGAGGTGGTAACTAGGATTTATAAAGGACTTTGCAGTGGTCCCCAGGGGCAGGAGATGCTTTGGTACTTATACAGGTGCAGGATAAGGACCTTGTGATATGTGCTGATTCTGCAGGTGGAACTCTTTCCTCTTGTACTTGTCTCATTGTGAACAAAGTCTTATCCACTGACTTAACTGACAGATGTCGGTGTCAGAGCACATTGTTCATCAGGAAATTCTTTGCTGGTACAATTTGGGGATTACGGCATATTGGTGGCCATTGCCAACCTCACACTTTAGATGAGAATAGGAAAGATTTATTTGCACATTGTGATTTTAAATTGATTCTGAATAGACAAGAGGAATCTTATTAATCCTCCCCAACCTATTGTCTTCCGTGTTTTGGTTAGGCATGACCACTGTGAATGTTACTTCCCCAACAGAGTGTTCTGCTAGTTCTAAATAACGGAAAATGACCTTATCAACCACACGCTTACGTAGCACATCCCCTTGCTCTATAAATTTTCTCCTTGCTCCCATGGTGCCATATGGTGAAAAATATTTCACATCAACTTCAGATCCCTGAGGAGCCAAAGCTGTTAAAGTATAACTCCTGGTGGCTTTTCGTGAATCCTTGCCCTTTCCTTCCAAAATGGCTTGAGGAGGACATGTCACAAGAGGAAGAATAAAGGAAGAGAGAAAGTACTAATGATTTTGAGGCCTCTAGTATGATGGTCCAGGCCTACGATGATAAAGATATATTTGCTGAAGGCCCAGAAGGATACAACTAAAGTTAAAGGATTATATCCATTGAATGGAGATACTTGCAGAAAAGGAGCTTTAAGAACCTAGACTCTCTCTTCTTCAATTTTATTGTTTTACAATTTTAAATAAGTCCCAATGTACAAAATTTAAGTGGGATTGTGGACTTTTAAGGATAGAGTTGTCTCATCCCCTATAAATTTGGAGATTGGATTTAATAAGCTTCATTCCAAAGTCAAAGCAATTTGAATTAATGGGGGAAATGTTTTTTTTTTTTGGAGACTATTGACTATAATGAAGGAAAAGTTTAAAAAGAGACCATTTACTTTTGGTACAGGGAAGTTACAAACACTTGTGTGGTTTGTAAGATTGTCATTGACTATACTCAAAGTTCAAAGACAAAAAAAAAAGGAAATTTTCGAACTTCATGACACGCCCCAAGCATCTAAGTTGTGACATCCAATGTCTAGGCATAATTCTGACCTTGTAACAAAGCTAAATGGTCTCATAGCCTACAATCCCATTAATGAACCAGACTATTTTATGATGGATGTTTAATCTTTGCACAATTTTTCGAATTCCTGTTATAATTGATAAAAATATAATGTTTGGTGAATAATACACGAAGCACAGAGCTAGTGAACTACCTAAGGGCTTTGCGTCCCTTCCCGAAAGACGTGTCATTGTGTGACACATGATACATGTGCAACATCTGGTGTGGCACATGCCACATCTGTTATAATTTGATGTTCTTCTATTTGTTGTTTTTCTTAAGTGATATTTTACATGTTTGTCGATGGAAAAATTTTGTGAATGTTTACCAGTTTGGGCTTATATCATGTGAGAACTTTGAATTAAATTGATATTTTCTGCATATTTAGATTGCAAAACTAAATTCTATGGATATTATGTTATGTGAAATTATATGATTATTTTTTTAGATTGATATCTATTATGAGATTTTTGTTGGATGGGAACACCAAATATTATGTAATTTTTTTTCATATTTCATTTGGTTTCCACATATAATGAAGTTTCACATTTTGATTGGTTTCCAGTTTCTACATATTTTTAATGGTCTATTCTAGTTTGTTTTCTTTACTTCGTAATCTTCATTTAAAACTTGAATTTCTTTTCTTGATTTTTTTTTAATTTTTTCACCTTGTGTATTTTTCAAGTTTGTTGATTAGGTGATACTCTGTGAATTACTATGACCCAAATCCCATTGACAAGAATAAGGCGGAGTGTAAGTTTTGCAAGAAATCATATAATGCCGGTATTAACAGATTAATGAAACATTTAGTCGGCATTAGAGGGAATATAGCCCCATAAACTCAAGTGCTAGCTGAGGTTAGGGGAGAGATGTTAAAGCACTTCAAGGGGGTTAAAAACAAGAAAGAGGATGTGAGGAAAAGACATGAAGAAATTGTCAGTAAATGTAGATATTTTTCGAGTTTGGGAAGAGGTAGAGGATAATATGCCGAATTTGGATGGAGATAAGGTAGCACAATATGTGGCCAGATGATTCTACCAAGCAGGCCAGGTATTTCTTTTAATGCTGCTAACTTGAAAAGCTTTCAGACAATGTTGGAAGCATTGGGTCAATTTGGGCCAAGGTTAGAGCTCCAACTATTTATGAGCTTAAGGAGCTATTGCATAGAAAATACGTTGAGCTTACTAATAGCACGTTTTGAAGACCCATAGGAACATATAGGGGATATGCGGTTGCACTAGTATGACTGATGGTTGGAATAATAAGAGATATAAAAGTATTATGAACTTGATGGTGAATTGTCCATTAGGGACTTACGTTAGGGTCTATTGATGCTTTTGACAGGTGTCATGATACCTTCATTTATGATTTGGTGGACCAGTGCATAGAGGAGGTGGGGGAGGATAAAGTGGTCCAAGTAGTGACCAATACGAACTCAGTCAAAATGGCAGCAGCTAAGTTATTGGTGGCAAAGAGGCCGCAAATCTTTTGGTCGCCTTACACATTACGCCGCAAAGATCTTGAGGCGATCGGTAAGAGGAAGATGATGAAGACAACCATTAAAATGTGAAGACCATTAGAGTCTATATATACAGTCCTACAAGGTAAGAACGTGAGTTTTGTACTATTCTTTGTTGTTAGTTGTTTTGATTCTTTTGAAAATATACAAGTTATGTGATGTCATTGTAAGTTTGTAACTTACGGAAATATATGTGGCCGAGTCTTAGTCATGATGAGGAAGTTCACTGAGAGACTTGGTGAGAGCTGGGATGACTAGATTTGCCACATCCTACTTGTCCATGCAATCTTTGTATGAGCAAAGGGAAAAATTGAGATTCTTGTTTAAGTCCAAATGGGCGAAGAAATCAAATGGGAAAGTATCACTGGATATTGTCATGGACTCACGATTTTGGAATGGGATTTGGTATTTGCCATATATTTTTCAGCCATTAGTAAAGGTACTCAAGATGGTTGATGGTCTCTTGGAAAGGAGCTGGCAATAAGGCAGAGGACCAAGATCTATCCTGGTGAATTTAGAACTTCATTTTGATTTCATGATTTGAGTATAAAATTTAAATTATATAGATACCTTATGTGTTGCATTTACATTTTTATGTGAAATCGTTGCATGGTGAACAAACCATAAGGGAAACACCCCGCGTTTAGGACAGACGACCATGTGTATATTGAATTTTATGTGAATGCAACTTCAACACGTTTGAAATAGTAATATTACTTGGCTAGTTTATTAGTCTAACCTATATAATGTTTTCCTAAATTTTAATTGTTTATTCAACATATATCTAATAGGTCCATACAAAGAAGAGGAATAGACTTGAGCAAAAGCGACTTGAGTGACCTTGTCTTTGTTTAGTATAATCAAGCTGCAGGAGTGCCATCAGGAGTTGGAGCACAATGAAAAGGAGGCTATTGAAGTTGATGATGTGGATGATACTTGTGGCTAGCTGGTTGATGCTGGGCAAGATGAGGTATTCCCTGGAGAGGGATTGAACCGGGGCCAGGTTCATGAGGCTACTAGGACACCATTGAGCCCTGTGTGGACCACTTGATCTCATCTCAAAGACAGCAGAAGGGGAGGGGGATGGCACAGGAGAAGGGAAGAGGTTGATGGAATTAAGGGAGGATGAAGAGTATGAAGCAGATTCAGATGAGACAAGGGATGATGCTTAATATATAGAGTAGGAGGATGACTCTCTAATGATGATGGCATGAAATCATCATCATATTCTATATGGGGTGAATTGTCATTTTAATTTATTGAGTAATACATCACATGTGGGCAGTGGACATCATGCTTTAGTCCTTTACTTTTGATGGTTATTTTATTAGTTTATGTAAATGTAATATGTATTTTGAGTTCGTTGCGATTTGATGATGTCTGTGTCTCTGTAATTCTTTATTTTTTTTAATTTTCCAGGGCTTTGGGGCTCTAAACCATCCCTAAGAACTCCCTAATAGCTCTAAATGCCTGCCCTAAAACCTTCTCAGCTGCCTAGCCTATACTTGTTCCTGGGAAACTGCCTAGGCGGCAGTTAAGCGCTTAAACCGCCTAGGCGGATGCATCCGACTTTTTTAACATTGATCCAGTGGTGGACTAGTCTGCCAATGTCTTCTGGGGGTCTTGCATTTCTTGATTTGAGGTGGGATGTTGGAGCCAACCATCCAGAGAGGTTGCTTAACCAGATTGAGCATCTTTCGATGAGCCCCCTCTATGGGGAGTTGTTCCAGCTATCGGATGTTGTCTCACATTGTCAAGGTTACCTATGAGCGGTTTGCTGCTTTATGATAGCTTGGAAGGAGTGGAACTCTCACTTCATGATGGGGTGGACTAAATCTCTGACTACCTTGGCCAGTATGTTGAGTACTCCTAGCAAGATGCAGCGTCACCTTTCGATCACGTTTTAAGTGATCATCCTGAGTGTCAGGGGGTTGCATGCAAGTCGTAGAGCTGGTAAGTCGCACACTTTGAAAAGTGACGGACTATGGAGTTCATGCCCAGGCAGTGGATGGCTGGAAAATATATAATGAATGGTGGCCAATGAAGATTTAGATGCGGGTGCGCATCGAGCTAGATCAAAGTGACAAGGTGGACAAGTTGAGTCAGCAGAGCAACGATGGCAAGGGTGCATGCAGGCACTAGAGACAGAGGTGTGGCTGGCAAATCCTAGCCTTCATTGACCTTTTATGTCATTTCCTTCTGGTTTGGCTTTCCCATACTTCTGGTGTTCTCTTTTTTGGCTCATCTATAATTCTCTATGATGACGACGCTACCATTTGAGGCGGCGAGCACCATTGACAACATATCATGAAGACAGTGGTCATCGTGGAGATGCCAAATAGCTATTTGAAGTGGCAGACTGAGTTGGAATCGTGGCCCCATCGAGCTGAGGAGCCAAGTAGGTGGCCTAGTAATGACTAACCTTTACATGTGTGTTGCTTTTGTGGCTGTGTTTTTTTTTTTGGCTGTATCAATTGCGATTTGGGGTTCTACCCTTTGGTGAGAATGGAGTCCGAGATCTCATTCATGGGGCTTGGTGGTACTACCATTGAGGCCCCAGCCCAGTCTCATGCGTTTGTAGCTGTTTGACAATCAAATGTGACGCATGCTCATAGACAGACTGATGAGTTATATTTTTCAAATATATAAAAGTTGCTCAGAAAATGAGAGAGAACGTGGACAAGAGGTTAAGCTCTTGTTTACCTCAAGGATTTGAGTGAGAGAAGAAAGCTCTCATTGATCAATTGTCATCATAAGTAACCTTGACTTGTTATGTGGTTAGCAGTTTAGATTCATGCAACTATGAAGTGTCAGCTAAATTTATGACCTCATAATAAGCTTAGAAAATTAACTTCAAAGCTGGTTATAGAGTGTATGAGGCAAAAGTTGGTGAGCACGCAATTTTACCTCCTGCAGTCGTGGACGAAGATCCAATGGATGTATTATTTATTTATGATATATTTGAAAAAAATATGAGGTTTTATACTTTTCAAAAACCTTTACAGAACTCTTTTGGACATGGCCCGCTCATTGTTTATCCACTTGTAGCTCCTTTCGTGGGTATATGAGGTGTAGCTTAAGGAGATTTTAATATGTTTTCATATTATCAGGAGATATCATTGTGCTTATGAGAATGCAAGACAAGAAGCCCACAATGCTTCACTTCCTTGGGGACTTGAAATTCATGGTCGCACAATAATGGCTGAGGATCTTGGAATTTCTTCAGCTTCTACTCTTGGAGCATGAGCTTGAGCGCCATGTATCAGTTGCAGAGATTAATGGTTGAGGTAATTAGGTAGGTTGTTTCGCAGCTGGTGCAAACTAATGCCTATGGCTAGTGAGCTCATGTCCCTTCACAAGTTTTTACTCAAGCCCCTGGGATGTGTCTCTGGTGAAGCTTCACCTCACCTCATTTATTTTTGCAACTTTTTTTATTTGTAGCATTTTTGCTATGCATGATATTTTCCTCCTTTACTAAGTGCCTGTGAGGGTTTTAAAGTGATTGGGCGGCTCTTTTGATCATGCTGATTTTTTACATTTCCCGCGCCGAGAGCTTTTTTTTATATATACAGCATGAGGGGTGTGCTCGACCGTAGAAATATTATCGAGAAATATGTTGCAGATATGTGAACACTTATTTTTAGGGTAAAATAATTTTTAGGGTAAAATAAACAGTCTAGATGATGTATTATACTATACAATAGGGTTTGAGATCTTAACTTAGGTAATGTATTATACTATACAATAGGGTTTGAGATCTTAACTTTTTCACAACCATATTGTCAAGGCTGAGATGATGGATTTGAAGTTTTCGACATCAGAATTGCAATTTTTTGAGTTTTAAGGTGAGGTTTTACTTATTTTATTAGGGCTGCAGCCCTATTTTGTTTTTTTAACCAAGAAATAAGCTGATTTTTTAACAAAGAAGCCGCGTAATTTTTTATTTCATTGAAGAAGGGGTTACGCTTGATTTTTAATATTATATTAATTAACAATTACCCTTGACTACGAATAGAAAACTTAACAAGCGTAATCAAGATGATTTATTTGATTGACATAAATGACTTGCTTTTAAAAGAAAAATGAACATAAACGTCTACAAAGAAAATGAACAAAATCTCATATTAACAAAAAGTAATTTTTCAATAGAATTAACAAAATGGGATATCAACATAAACAAAATTAACAAAACGGTTATATTAATGACAATACTAAGCACAACAGTTATATTAATAAAAAAAAAAAAATTGCAGCTCAAGGTTTAGGATTGTTAGGAAAAATATATCCTTAGTACAAGATTGCGAATTAACAAAAACATAAAACCCATTAAATGTGAAACAATGGCCATTCTAAATTGTTTTGTTGTACACATCAATGAAATAAAAAAGAAAAAAGAAAAATAGTGTAATTAATCAAACTTTTGTATATAGAGAGCAAGTAACAAAAAAAAGGAAAAAGGAAAATAGAGTAATTAATCAAATTTTTGTATATAAAGAGCAAGTAACAAAAAAGAAAAAAAGAAAAAAAATTTTGTATATAGAGAGCAAGTAACAAAAGGATTACTTAGTACTGAACAAATTGTGCATGCAAACTAAAACTCAAATATTTGAATGTCACCCCATAATTCCATGTTTCCTAAATTTTTATTTATATTATATTATTAAACCAGAGTTAAAGGGTGGACACATATCGGGAGAATAGAAAGGTATCTTAAAATAAGGTCGATGTCCTAACAATAAAGGATTTTAAAATAAAATAACTACTCTCTAGAAACAATACATATTAATTAATTGGGCAATGATTTCATACAAGTGTTGTATAGTAATATGATGCAACAACCTTAAAAAATCATCTTTTAGCCATTTGTTTGATCCAAATTTTGAAAGATACACTCTTTTCATTCTAATGAACAATCACAAAAAAAAGAAAAAATGGAAAATACAACCTAGAAAGTATTTTTTTAACCCAATTAACAGAGGTAGTTCATTTTGGTGAGATGTTTAGATCTAGGCCTTAGAAGGATTTTTTTATTCTCAATTTTTTTTGGATGGCTTTATTATCATTAGATGAACAATGTTAAAAAAGAAAAAAAAAATGATTTTGAGTTTATAAAGGCTAAGATCTTAAAATTCACAAAATGAATGGTCTAGATTTGTTTTTGAAGTGAGACTCATTTTGACCATATCTAGGGTTCAAATTGAACTCTTTTTTTTTTTTTTTGGGGGGGGGATTGATTATTTAGATGAAGATAGTGTGTGTGCAAAATTTAGGGTCATACAAATACCACAAACATGTGTTTTAGAAGTATCGTTGCATTATACTATGATACAACCGTTGCATTGGATCATTGCTCTAATTAATTTATTTAAGATTACTTTAAACGTTTATACTTTCTAAATCAATAGGAAAGAAAATTTAGTAAATCCCTATTGTGATAAATATGATGACGGAAATCATGGGCTTTAAAATACTATATGCTCCCTTAATAGATTTGCTAAAATCCTCTAAATCATGAGATTCTCTTTTTAAATCATTTTGGAAATTTATTAAATCCACTAAATAAAGTACTCTCCCCTATCCCGTTAATAAATTTTCCCCTAATCTTATTAAGGGGGAGAGAGAGGCCATGGAGACCTAGAGAGAGTACGCTCAGAGAAAATATAGAGAGAGACGGGGAGAAAATCAAGGAAAGAGATTATTGAATATTTATAACAGATAAATATGTAAATTGTTCTTTTAATTTTAGATAAAGATAATATATTCCTTTATTTTATTTATATCTCATTGAATGAGTAAACTACACCAAAGAAATAACACCCTCGTAGAGAGAGCCAATTTAAGGAAATTTTTCTTCTGAAATTTTCAAATGTCTCAAAAAACATAAAAAGTTATTGTGAAAAGATAGATTTGGGGGGAAGGGTTGGGCAGGGCGTGATACATAGAATGGGGCGTGAGAGAGGGGGAGCGCCCGAGAGGTGTGAATTTTGAAAAATGGTGTAGATAGAGTTGATATACAAACGCTTAAATTTTTTGGAAGTAGATGGTTCAAATAATGCATTGCATGATTAACTATTTATGAAACTTGAAATCTTTTTTATTTTATTTTTTATTTTTTTCATATCCATACACTTTAAGATCAAATTGAATAGTTTTATGAAACAACCTTTTCTTGGTGAGTTTTTTTATACTTTCTTCTTGAAAGAAAGAGAAGTCATATTCTTGAAAGCATCAGTTACTTTTATTATAATTCAAATATAAAAAAAAACTAGTGTTCACAAAATCAAACCAGAACGATTAATCGGACATGGGGTTGGGAGCGATTAGAATAAGAACTGGACTAACCGATCAAGTAGATATTTTTTTTTTTCAAAAAAAAAAAAGTCAAAAACTCCAAAATAAATAAAAAAAAGTAAAAAACAGAAAAATTTAGATTAACTATATAATATCTTATTACATAAATTAATCTTACAAAAAAAATACTTGAAAGAACTTTTTGTATTAATTAATATTTGAAGACTATGGTCCTGTGCATGATCCCAAGTAGGTCGCATAAATCTTTTTTGTCTTAGAATGAAGTCCGATAATAAGTTTACAATACTTTACCAGAAATGTAGGCAGAAACATTACATTAGTTTATGCTTATTACTAGATATAAACACACATATATGTTTACGCACTCCAGTTTCAAGTTTTACAACACTTTAAAATACTGCTAATCATAATTAGATACAATGGAAAAGAAATTGATCTACCAACTTTTACATGTCCATCTAGATTTTTATTTGTAAAAGACAAGATGTCACAAGATAAAGAATACTGCTAATCATAATTAGATACAATGGAAAAGAAATTGATCTACCAACTTTTACATGTCCATCTAGATTTTTATTTGTAAAAGACAAGATGTCACAAGATAAAGAGGCCGATACATATAGGTTTTGTCATTACTCAAAACAATATATTTTTATCAAAATAAATAATTTTATCAATAAAAATTATTTTATTAAGAAAAATAGAAAAACAATTCCCATATTCATAAAAAAAAATAATCATTTTATTAAGCAAAATAAATTACTTTTTTGAAAAATCAATTTCTCAAAAACTCCTTAAATCGAGCAACATTTAAAGCATAAACAACTTTCAATGTTCAGATAATCGAACAAATCACCCTTTCAAATGCACCAAAAGTCATAAAAAAAATATTTGGTATTTTTATTTAATTAAAAAAATCGTGAAAAATTCAGATATCTAAAATCAAGCAAGAAAAGAATTCATATAAAAATATTTAATTTATAATAAATAATGAAGCCTTGATGATCAAAACACACCAACCAATTTGTTAAAAAACGTCTTAAAAATCGATCCAAAATTTGTTTTTTTGGATCAAATATAAGTTCTTCAAGCAACATCATTTTGGGCCAAAATCAACCCCCCAATATTTTGTTGTTTGAACAAATTGAAAGATATATATGGTAGATAATTCTATTAGGATTAAAAACCCTCAAATTTTAGCAAAAACCATTGGCTATTGAGATGGTGGAAATTTCAAAAGGCATGAAATTCTACTATTTCAATCCACAAAATCTCTTGATTTTTGAATATTTGATTCGAATTTGCTTGTTCTGAAGACAATGAATAGTATTTTACAGCCATAAAGCATAAATCTTTTTATTTTTCATAGTCATACATCTCGATGTCGAGATGATCAATCACAAGGTTTTTCAACATTAAAGCAACCCTTTTCGATGGATTTTTGAGTTACATCCGTAGTTCTACATTTTAAGGTTCCTACCTAATTATAAAAGACCCCTCTAAAGTCCAAACTCTACTTTCACACCCAATTTCTTAGTTTTTTTTTCTCCTTAAAATTGCCCTTTTTTTGGATTTTAAGTGTGAAAGTTATTGGAATTTTCAATATTCAAAATCCGAAAATGTACTTGCCCCATTTGTTTAGAGTTTTTCTCCAAAGCAAGGTCATTTTCGGATTTTCAAAATACAAAATTTTTTACTTTCTAGAAATGCTACTAGAAAAAAAAAAAAAAAAAAAGTCATTCTCCCAATATTTTTAGATTTTTGAAATCCAAAAATTAAGAAAGAAATTAGATTTGAAAAATCCGAAAATAGTCAGGAAAAAATGCAAACACATCGTTAACTTTAGAATTGATCAATTTTGGATCTTGAAGATCCAACTTGTGGGCTGTTTGATCATCCTAGAACAAATGCAAACATTCGAATGCAATAACACAAAATATTTAAATAGATATATGCCCAATTTTCACAAAATAAATAAATAAGGGGGCTATTATTAATTTAAACAAATATCTAAGACACCAAGGCCCCTCTTGTTGAGACCCCAGATTACACTATAAACCTGTAAAATTCTTCATGTCAATATAAGAACCCTGATAAAAACAGCTAAAAAAGGATAAAAAAAACCAGAAAAATCTCCATGTTCAGCATTCAGAACCCTAAAAAATTCCCAATTTTAGCAAGAAACCCAGTTCTTGTGGGTGCTAATAATGGCCGACAAAAGACCAGCAAACGCTACAAAAACAGGCTTAGCCAAAAACCCTCTTCCATCTTTAATATCACCAAGCGCCATTAAAGCATCGGCAAAATCTTGAACAATAGACAGCCTCTTCATCAATTTCTTCTCCTCCAATCTCTGCAACTTCTCGGCTTCTTCATCGAACTCTTTCCCCTGCAATTTTAGCTCCTCCAGCGCAGCCCTTAACCCTAACTCCTCTTCATTGATGGCTTTCAAGTCTAGGGTTTTCAGGGAAATGCTCCCAATATAGCCAATAAACTCAGCCCAGGCACTAACCTTCTGCAAATTTTTCGAGTAGTGGCCACTGATGAGGCCCGCTTTCGATAACCAGAGGAATTGCTCAACAAAATAGTAGATTCCTTCTCCGCCGTAGGCTACAATCCCTAATTTTCCAGCCCTAGAATCGAAAGCAACCTTCTTCAGAGCGTTCAGATCCTGGATGAATTTGCCCAACCTGAAAGCTTTTCTGCTTACCCCAACGCTCGATTCGAAGCTCTTCAATCTCTGGTTCAGAGGTGAGTTTTCAGGTAAAATTGCAGAGGAGATGACGATTTTTGAGGCGTACCTTGAGATCTTAAGGAGCTTATCGACTCCATCTCTCTTGGCTAAGTAGACCTCGAAATGGTCCGTGAAATCCCGCTCTGTCTTGCTCGTCGCCATTGCCCCCCTCTCTCTCTCTCTACGTGCCCTAAACAATCTCCAGAGGCACAATACCTCTCCCTGCAAATATATGTTCTCTCTCTAACTCCACCTTGAGGTCCTTTCTCTCTCTCTAAAAATGCAGTTTTTCTCTCTCTGAACGCAGGTTGTTTCTCTCTCTAAGCGCTTGTAACGGCCCTCTCTGGAGGTGCGTCAGTGGTGGCGTAACGTTGGTTGGTGGGCGTGCCATAGTGGGCCACTTTTATCTGGAGACTTAACGCCGACCCGGCTCGGTCCCTCTGGTCTTTATCACCATTTATGGAACAACAAAAAGCAAGGTGCCTCAAGGTTGTTAACTGTTCTTAACTTAATACAAGGCCAACTTCCTTTTTTTGCCCCAAATTTTGATTACTCGGGCGAGCGAACTCAACTCACCTTATAACTCGGACTTGCCGCCACCTTGGCCCTTGGCTAGCCTAGAATATCCCCGAGTTAGGTGTTTCAACTCGGGACCTAAAATTTTTTTTTTTAAAAGAATTATAAATTCTTTTCAAAAAATAAGAAAATTATTTGTAATATATATATAGAAAAAGAAAAATTTTTAACAAGGTTGCAACCATAAATATAGAATCATAGATGCACCTCAAAAATTTATCGGAAATATTTTTTTAATGTCAAAAAACCCTCTAATCAAGCATCTCGACATCGAGTTGTATGAATATGAAAAAAAATATTTTTGAGTCCCGAAAATAGTGCATCTTGCAACACATTATCTAGAACGTCCTCAAGATTTTCATATATTTATAGATTTACTTGATTTTAACCATATTTGGATTTTAAAAATTTCTAATTAGGTACGAAAATAGATTTTAAGATAATACTAAGAATTTTTTACAAGAAAATTACATGTTATGATAAAATTTTAAGGTGCACCCTAATTGGATTGTTTAAGGTTGCAACCTTATAGAAACTGCACCCAATAGAAAAAGACTACGCAATGCCTATGGGCGAAAATGAGTAGTGTTTTTGCTCATAAGCTCATCACCGTTCAAAAAAATTTGGACGGTAATGAGCCTGACTTGACCTGGTGGTGGGTTGGGTTTTTTATTTATAGACCCAGATTTGACTTGACCCGGTGGTGGGTCAGGTTTGGGTCCAATTGACTTCCACCCAATATGTTCGGACCAAGGTCCATTTATTACCAGTCAGGTTGGATCCTGGTCAGGTACGATGCAAACCCGACCTAACCCATCCCGACCAGAGCCATTCCCACCCCTGCAAGTTCTTAAAATATTTAGTTTTGACTGTTTGAAATTGAACCGTCGCCATTGGTCCTTGTGATGTTAGTTTTATGAGATCCTTACAGGTTTTTGAGCTTGGTCTCTAAATCTAAAATGTCGCATCATTAAAATTCCCAAAGCTCCTGGTCCACGAGGCTACGAGACCAAAACTTGGGGGTGATATACACACTTTGATTGTTTAGAACCTTGGCCTCGTACACCCTCAATAAAACTAATAGAAAAATACTCTGAACAAACAAAAATCATCTAAAATATTTGTTTGAGGGGTATTCTAGTTAATTTTTTGTTCAAAATTATTTTTTTTATTTTTATTTAGTACAATATATAGAAATATATTTACATCACAAGTTTTAGATAAATATAATTTTAAATAAAAATATAGAATAAAAAAATTTATCTTATAGCCTCTAAATACACCTATGTTTAATCTAAACCGTGAGTGCACTCCTAAGGTTAGCATAGGGAAATTACAAAAAACCTCAAGACCATATTTCTCATGCAACTTACCCCCAAGCTAACTTTTTCTCTCACTTTTTTCTCAAAACAACTTTGTATGCAAATACCCCCAAGGGAAAAAATTTATTTTTTAAATGGAAATGCCTTCTTGTATACAAAAATCATTTTGGACAAATTTGACGGTACCTAGTAGTACATTACCGGACACCATCACATTGTTGGAGCCCCGGACACCATCACATTGTTGGAGCCCACAAGTGCTGGACTGCCCTTTGCATTTGCTAGACCGCCCTTTTCAATTGCCAAACCGCACTTTATACATTGTCGGAGCCTTAATGCGGAACCAAACCTTACACAGTGTCGGACCCTTACTGTTGGACCGCACTTTACAGCATGCCGAAGCGCTACTGCCAGACGTATACGGTGCTTGAGCCCCTATAACGGTGGAATTGAGGAGAGAGAGGCGTGGGTAAAGTAAAAGTAAGGGAGGGTAGTTTAGGTTTTTTTTTATTTTTTATTTAGTTGACGGGTTTTTAATATAAAGTATAGTTTAGAGAAAAAAAGTTAGGTTGGGGTAAGTTACATTAGTTTTGGTTTTTTTTTTGTTTGTAATTTTCCCTTTATCTTATAATTTTTAGATTTGTCAAAAAAAGGTTTGTAACGTAAGTTTTGAAAAAATGAAGCGATCCGAAAATTTTAATCTCGGATTGCAACTTAAGTTTTGGAAAAAAAAAAAAAAAAAGTTCCGAGAATTTTAGCCTCGGACTGCAACTTAAGTTTTGATAATAAAAAAAAAAAAACAATTGGAAAATTTTAACCTCAAACCCCAACTTAACTTTTGAAAAAGTTCGAGAATTTCAGCCTGGAATAACGTGGTTCGAGAATTTTAACCTTGGACTGCAACTTAAGTTTTGAAAAAAATAAAGCAGTATGAGAATTTCAACCTCGGACCGTAGGGGCAAACTTGAAAAAAAAAGCTCACTGACTGATCTTTTTGATAATTTATGGTTAAAAAGGTCGCATCTCGTATTGTTTGTATTTTTTTAGGGTCCTAATTAGCTCTTTGTTTTTAGGAAAAAGTTTAAATAGAGCCGAGGCTCTAAACAATCAAATTAGAGCCCACCTCAAAAATTTCACTCGGAAAGGTTGTTTTGATGCCCAAATATCCTCAAATTGATCATCTCGACAACAAGATGTATGGACATGAGAAAAAAAAATGTATTTCAAGTTTGAAAATGGAGCATCTTGTAATTCAATTTGGACCGTCAAGTTTCAAGATTTTCAAGTTTTCATAGATCTGTTCGATCTACACTAATTTTTAAGCTTTAAATTTTATTATTAAAGATGAAAATATATTTTAAGGCTATCATAAATATTTCCAGTATTGAAACCACATTTCTCAATACTATTGAAGGTAGGCTTTACTTTCATTGTTTAGAGCCTCATACAAACCGTACCCTTGTTTTAATTTACTTTTTACTTCCCCTAGAGCATAAAACTTATATACTTCCCCTTATCCAACCCTCCATTATGAATGGAGGGCTATAATCACAATGTCACATCTCTACTTTATTTTATTTTTAATGTTTTTTCTATAAACTATTTTAACACAAAATTTTGGACATCCAATCCTCTATTAAACTCACACTAGAAAATAAAAAATAAAAAAATCCAATAAAACAAAATGACCAAAATACCCTTAAAATTTTCAAGGGGTATTTTGGGCATTATATTTTATCAAAAAGTTATTTTTAATATTTTTTATAGGTGCGCCCCAATGAGAAGATGGCACGTACCAAATTTCATATTCATACAATTGTATGAAAAAAATCTAAAAATAAAATACTTTTAAGACGTCGAATCTAAGATCAAACGGTGAGTGGATCTCTCGATCAAAATTAGACAACTGGATGGCAGGGGAAGCATAGATCTTCTATGTTGTAGTGGAAGTATATAAACATTTCCCTTATTTTATTGTTTTCCTATAATTTCTTGTTTTCCTATAATTTCTTATTTTTTCTAGGGCCTTTGGCCCTTGGCCAAAGAAACTTTCTAGACACTTATTTTTTCATTGTTTTCTTTTATTTTATTTTTTTTAAGTATTTTGGCCCATGGCCAAGCCGACCCCAATTAGTCGGGGATAAGATTTAACGATGATGATGATCCTCTCAAATAACCATATATCTTCCCCCTGAAATATCTATACACCCAACCTCCTTTGCTCTCAAACATAGAGAGGAGAAGGCCTAGAAGTGAAGACTCCCCACCTTTTGAGCCAAGAGAAGTGGATCTCTAAGTCCCTCTCTCTCCTCCCTTTACTCCCCATAGGCCTTCTCTCTCTCAAACCCCACATCCACCACAAACGTCTCTCTCGTCCCCCTAACTCCTGTACATCGCCTGAACCACACCAAAGTTCTTGTTGCCGAGGTGTGTCGCTGCATCGATCGGCCCATAACGAAGAGGATCAAACGCTGTTGAGGATGCTGAATTCAGAGTATGTCACACCAGAGTTCCCTTGGGCTAGGGATCGTAGGGCTGCGATCCACCCTCTCAAAGAACTCTGCCGCCCCAAGATCAAGCATGTTCCCGGCAAAGTGTATACCTAGCACTGCAAGGAAGAGGATGAGCTAGAAATCCCAATCCAAAAGAATTACTCTTATTTGATGCGCTTTATTGAATGGAATCTCAATGATATGAGGGAGCGAGCACCAAAGCAATAGATGAACCCGAAGCTCTTCAAGTTGTTGGGTTTACGTGACATTTAAAGGCCTTATGAGTGTAATGAAAAACATTTATTATAGTAGAACATAAACTCAGTGAGAGTGTGGCCCATCGGACACCATACTAAACAAATGATGTTTGCTGATACCGGACTGTGCTCAATGATCTAGGCCAGTCGGTCAGAAAATCAAAGGTACTTAGGCATAGAGAATAAACCAAGTAGGGTTATGGGTTATCCCTTGATGAGATCAGAGCTAATGCTTGGATGAGTGAGCCGAGGGACTGGACTGTATGACCCTTGTGTGTGATGGTAGGCCTACAAAGACGGGGGCCAAAACTTCATCTATGATCCATCACACGGCATGCATATCGATAGATCGTTCGGAAAAGTCAGATATCCACCTTTGGGTGAAGCGTATGCATGTGCGAGAGATACCCCTATGCACCATAGAGTTGTGGTCGCATCAGGTCGTGGTGACCTTGACTTGTCTCTAGGGAGGACCTGTAATCCATAGACTGGGATTGCAACCCTTTGGCTCATCGACCAGACTTTGGTGACCCGCTAATTAGCCTCTGCTTAGACTGTGGATCATGGGAAACACTAGGTCGGTTCGATAAAGCAAGTGTGGTTTGTAGTCCACAGATTGAATTCTTAAACCATATGGATCCATTTCCCATCAAATTAATTTAATTATGTTCATTTTATTATAGAAATTATTTTAGATTTATTATTTGACTTTTTATGAATCTTTTAATATTTTATTTATGATTTTTTGACTTATAAAAATGAAATAATTGATTTTACAAAAGTATAAAATTCAAATAAGGTTTTAAAATTATTTGTAAAATCTCATGGGGGACCTAAAGTGCACATGGGCCCACCATGTGACAAGTGGGTGGGGCCCATATGTTCCACATATGGGTGGCACGCCCCACCCCTTGCATGTTTCCCTCTCATTGCTTTGAAATCAAGAAATCTAACTTTGGTAATTATATCTTGATGCATGTGGTCAAATTGAAATATGATATATTTTGACCATATCTTATCTAATTGAGATAGCAAATATTAACTTGATATCTTTTGAAATATTTTTACAGAACATATGAGATGGATTATGCAATTTTATGGAATGCATGATATTTTAATAGATTTAATTTATTTAAATCTATTAATGGGAAAATGGTTTAAGGAAAGGGGGATAATGGTCTATGCACCTTTCATAATGTTGATGACCCCATTTATAGAATGGATGGCTCAGATCTCTCACCCTACAAGACACCTTGATCAACGGTCCATATTCAATCTCAAGAAAAAGACAAACTGTGAGAAACCCTAAACTTAACTTTGTACTATAAATAGGGGTGTACCCTCCTCTACTCTCTACACCTTCTCTCTCCCACCACTCTTTCTCTCTCTCTCATCTCTCTCCTTAGGGTTTCTCTCTGTAACCCTCTCTCTCCTAAAGACTTATAGGGAGTACGCCCCAACCCTAGGCCTCCTACTCTTTCTCTCTTGACCTAAAGATATTAAGGGTTGGGAAATTAGAGTTAAGCCTAAATTATCGCTATGCCTCATACTCTCTCTCTTGATAAGCCTAAATTATTTTTGGGGTTAGGGTTTTATAGAGATTTAAAGGTATTTACTCAGTTTGACGGAAATTGGCTTTCCCAGTTTGAGATTGAAGCTAGACCGCTGATCTCGCACCATCGGATGTTGGTGACTCGGTGTGGGGTGTAATAAGCCCGGTTGAAGTAATCTCTGGCATCTTTTTTTATTTCATGCAAATTTATTTTTTTTCTCAAGTATAGTGTTTAGTTGTATAAATGACATCAAGTGGTTGAGTTTTATTTTATTGTTAAGTTGCCTTTATTTTGAAATATTTATTGATTGTAATAAGACCATCTGTAAGTGATTTTTTTGGCAAAGCAAATAGGGTGATTAAAATAAAATAAAATAATATATATATATATCTTCACCGACAAAAGCTCACATAGGTCTTACTTTCACAACTGAGAGCTGACAGGACGAAGTCGCTAAGCTTGTTTCTAAGAAGAAAATTAAGATTAACTGGCTACTTTTGCTGTTAACTCAATCCTTAGGACATTTAACCTTGGATCACCTTAAGTACTTCTTCAAGCACAATAAAAAGCACAGGACTGGGGCCAAGGATTGAATTGTGTACTGGACCTATCTTGGTTTGTTGAAGCAGCTTGATTCGACGTTCAACTGTGATCGTATCTAAGGAAGTGTGTGCTTTTTTTTTTTTTTTTAATATCTTGTACTTTATTAGTGTGATTAAGTGGGATGGGTTTTTTACTTTCAGGGTTAAAATTTTGGTTTTGAGTATTAAAGAATCTTAGTTTGAGGAGTTTTGATTTTGGTTTAGATTGTTCGAGAGATTTGGATGTCTCAGATGGAAAAGATAATGCAATGTTGGTAAGTTTCTCTCTCTTTTTTCATTTTCTTTGTGGATTGTGTGTTTTTTTGGAGAACCTGAACTCAGTTCCCATTATTCAACTAGGGTGAACAGGGACTAATGACCCCTCAATGTTCAACTAGACATGGCTGGAGTGAATAGGGACTAATATTCACCCCACACTGTTGGGGTTCTAGGAATCCCCATGGTTGGAATTGGGGTTGGGGCGATTTTTCATGTAGGGAATATTTTTCCAGCAATTGCAACCGGGTGGCCGGCGGGTCAATTCGAATTGGGTCCAGGTTTGGGTCCATGTTTTGGACCAGGTGAGTTGTGTCTAGGTCCAAATGTTCAGATCAGCTGGGTCTGGGTCCAGCTTAGATATTGTGATTGGTTTGTATAAGGTTGTAACCTTAAACAATCCAATTAAGGCAAATCTCCAAATTTTATCATAATATATAATTTTGCGATAAAAAATTCTTACCATTATTTGAAAATTTATTTCCATCTCTAATTGTAAAATTTTCAATTAAAAAATAGTTAAAATCAAGTAGATCTATAAACATATGAAAATCTTGAAAATGGACGGTATAGATAATGTGTTGCAAGATGCACTATTTTTCAGCCTCAAAATCTTTTTTTTTTTTTTTTTTTCATATTCATGTATCTTAATGTGGAGATATCAATTAAAGGGCTTTTCAAAATAACCTTTTTCGATAGATTTTTGAAATTCATCTTTAAATCTATAATTTGAAGTTGCAACCTTATATAAACTTTTTTCATACATAAATTATATATATTTTTGGGTCTCTCTCATTTAAGGTTTGGGGTTTCTTAAAGGCCAAATAAAATTGAAGAAACCCCAAACCCTAAATAAAGGGTTTTAGTCAACTTGGAGTCCCTGCAAGGGATGAACAGATGAACGGGGAATAATCACCCTCATAGTTCAAACTGGGGCGATTTTCATGTAGGAACGATTTAAAATTGGCGAGTCAACTCGAAATCACTCGAATCAGAGGCGGCTTCCATGTAGGACTATTTTTTCTTTTTAAAGAAATTTATGAAGGAAAAACACCACAAAGATGAACAATTTAACTTTTTACCATTCTCTTATTCAATTTAATTTCAAAAAATCCTTCAAAAAACATAATGGTATATTCGATAAAGAGTTGACAAGTTAGCTTCATTTTAATAAATATCCATTTATTTTTTATAATATTTGTTTTTCTTTTTCCCCATTTGTCTCGGAATCGACAAGCAAATGATTCCATCGTCTTAAACCTAAGTTCTCCTCATTTAGGAGAAAATCAATTTATTTAGCGTTTAGGATTTAGGGTCTACCTCATTTAGGAGAAATCACTTTATTTAGGGTTTGGGGTTTCTTCAATTTTAGTAGTATTGGCTCCAACTAGGTACGCATAAGAGTTAGATTCATTCAGCTAAAATTCAAATGCGTAAGTTTCGAAATTAGATGGATTTTCAAGTCATAGAACTTCAATCATATTGTTAACCAAATCAATTGGTCCTTGATTTTTTTGAGATGCAATCCAAATTTGTTGCTAGTTTTTGAGATGCAATCCAAATTTGTTCTTATAATACAGAACAACTAGACGCTACTTAATTTAATTGAAGGAAAATCCAAACCAGAGCAAAATCCTAAATAAAGGGTGCAAAAGAATTTAAATTTTATTTCAAAAATTTCAAAATTTAATTATTTTTTTCACATTCATGATTGCCATAGTTTAGATTAAGAATCCCTAATTTTGATCCAAAATCTATAGCTTTTGTGTAAGCGGACTCAAGTAACCCAACCTTAATTGAGAAGTAATTCTATTACTATTTAATAAAGTTTCCCACCCTTAATTGATATGTGATATTTGGGTTTGTTTGGATGTACTCGTTATCTATGTTTCAATGAAGTTGTACTAGTTAAGTTTTTCAATAAAGTTAATCTTTATAACAAGTTAATTAAGCTAATCTTGATAACAAGTTATCTATTGTTTGGTTGTTTCAACATAAAGTTGTTTGAGGCTTATAGGCAGTTTTACTTATGAATTTATCTTGGATACAACCCAAACCTTTGACCAATCAATCCCAAACCCTTAACCCATCAATCCCAAGCCCAATCTCACCACAAATCCCAATATGGTGACAAATGAATTAAAAACTCAAAGATAGTGGATCTAGACTGTGGGTGTATGGTGTAATCCCATGGGCTCGGGGTGAATATAGGTTGGGCCCGAGTCAGGCCCAACCCACACCTAACCTAACTGGTTCCGAATTGAACCTGAACCTGAGTTGGGTTTAGGTCCTTGGACCTAGACCCGCATGACTCTGTCCTAGTTAAACTTAGACCCAATTGATCAGGTCGATTTTAGTCTTAGTCTAGAAAGAAAAATATATAAATTTTATTGTATATATTTTATACCTGATCTTAAATAGTTGGGAAAAGCCTATAATGATGATGATGTATACATTTTTTAAGATATACAAATTTGTGTGTAGTAGACGTATATATGGGTGGGTCAACTCTGAACGGGACTCAACAATGTAAGAGATGGACCCAAACATAAATCCGAGCAAGGTTAGGTCAAGTCAAATGAACCTAGGCTCGCACCCGACCCATGAGCTCTAGTATATGTGTCAAGATCTGGATCTGGACCAGTCAGGCCGACCTGATTGAGACTCCTAGGGAGCAAACTATCCACTTTTGCCCTTGAACAAAAAGACATATTTAGAAGAATTTTCCTGATTTTTATCAATTTCAGAATGGGCTGTTAAAAAAGGAGATAAACTTCGGATGGATCTTACTATCCAAGTAATGGATCCTAAAATTACTAAGTACCGAATTTCGGTTGGTAGTTAGGTTGAGGAGGTTACAACCACGCCCTCACTAATCGTTTTAAATAGGCTCTACTCTAAAACAAAAAAAAAAATAGATCGGTACAAAAATTGATTTTTTTTTTTTTTTATGTACTTTCAGTTTTTTAAATTTCAACTTGCAGGGGATTTTATATTTTGGGAAGCCATTAAAAACAAAAAAAGAGGAAATATGTCCAGGACATGCTTTTTGTTTTTAACTTCTTTTTTTTCAATTTTGGTTTGAAAAAAAACAAAAAGAACCACAAAATAGAAAAAGAAAACAGAAAAGAGAAATAAAAAGGAAAGTTGGGGTTTTTTTTTTAGCTTTCCATTTTTGCAATTTTTTTTAATAAATTGTGGTGGTGTACTTAGTTTCTCCCAGCTTACGATTGTGGTTCGTGTTTAGTGTTTTTAATATTGTTATGAGCTTTTTGTTTTGTGACATCTATACAAATTTGAGTCATTATATTGCTAGTATTTATTTATTTTTTAGATTTTTCTTATTTTTCTTTACTTTTTCTATTTTTCCCATTTTATTATTTTATTATTTTATTAATTTTAAATTTCTTAGACCGGTCAAACTAGTGAACAAGTTTGATTTAACCGGTTCAACCATACTGATTCTCTCATCGATTCGGTCATCGGTCCTGACAAAGTCGTTCTAAAATGAGATACGAGTACCTAGTCGTTCTAAAATGAGATATGAGTACCTAACACCGTTAGTCAAACATGGTCCCGGATTTGAGTCATAAAACTCTATAGTCCCTACCATGGTTTTTTGACTCACCCTAGTAAGTGGACTCGGACGAATAACTTGGCCTTGCCCTAATAGTGAGGTGAGTTGGGTGCCAAATCATTTGGGCTCTAAAAGGCTACCAAAAAAAAATGAAAAGTAAGAAAACACCAATATGTTAGTTAGTAATATGTTTTTAGATTATTTTGATAGCTTCTAGGATATTTTGTGAACTTTTATATTCTTTTTTTAAATTTTCTGAAACATTCAATGTATAAATCAAGTTTTTTAATATCCTATTTTTTATAGATATTTTCAATTTCTTCAGTATTCTAATGCACTCTATTACCACTCTTTCTTTTTTTTGATTTTTAACTATTTAAAAAAAACAGAAGTAATAAATACTATCTATAATTTTCATCCTTTTACGATTTTCTTAGTGGCCTGATTCGGCTAAGCCCACTCGAACTCGGTTGAGTTAGTAGCCTCAGTTTGGTCCCTACTTCTAAACCCAAACACGACCCACCAGGTTGGGAAGACAAATCCATTTGACCCAGTGGTCTGCAGGTCAACTCAGCCCAATAAGAAGCCCTAATCCCGAATCTTGATCTACAAGATTCAACAATTTGATGAAGGCATGGATGTAAAGCAAGCCATTTTCATATTTTCCTCCATGGGAACTCTTCTGCATGCTTCTATGTTGATGTCGTATTTCTTTCCATTCAATGCTATATTTAGAAGAAAAAAATTATATAGAGCTGAGGCTCTAAACAATCAAGTTAGAGCCTACTTCAAAAATTTCACTAGAAGAGATTGTTTTGATGCTCAAATATCCTCAAATTGATCATCTAGACATCAAAATGCATGGACATGAGAAAAAAATGGCTTTAAGTTCGGAAATAATGCATCTTGTAACACATTTTTGGACCATCAATTTTCAAGATTTTCATGTTTTCCTAGATTTGTTCGATCTACACTATTTTTAAGCTTTAAATTTTATAATTAAAGATGAAAATATAATTTAAGGCGATGATAAATATTTTTAGTATTGAAACCACATTTCTTGACACTATTTGAAGGTGCGTTTTACTTTAATTGTTTAGAGCCTTGGCTCTATACAAACCGCACCCATATTTACAAGCGCCCATGCAAGGCGAAATTTCGTAGTAGTTAGTGGACGGAAGCCAAGAGTTCCTGCACTCTGTGCCTCCATGCCCATAGCATGCAAGGGTAAGAACCAAGAACCCTGGCATTCGAAAGAAATAAGTTCGGGGTGTCGGAAGTGGCAATATGCAAAACTACCATTTCTGATTCAAGAATGCATCATGGCGGTGGTAACTGTGGTTATGATGTGGGACTTCTTTCTCAAGTGAGGCTTGATATGCCTCAGAGTAATTGCGACCTGAAGTGATTGTGACTTTCTGATAGCCAAATGTCATCATCATCATCAAAAGCATTTTTTCAACTAATTGGGGTTAGCTACACTAATCATGATCTATCATTATGCTTTATTAAGGTCGTACCCTCAGTGAGGTCATAAGTCATGTATCTTCTCTAATAGTAGTGATTTTGACTTTTTTGTACTAAAAAAGACATATAATATCATTTTTTATGACTATTACTAAAAAAAATTATATTAATTTATTTTTAAATTTACTGTGCATGAATTTAGTAGTATGAGCACATATACTCTGGTCCCATGAGAGCATATTGTTCATCTAGGCCCTCGGTTGGAAGACCTACTTGGGAGGATTTTTTTGCTCTCGAATTTTGGTAACCACTTAAAATTCTTGATGATTAGTTTCACAAGAAAAAATTGAGTTTTGAGCAGTGTTAAAAAAAAACTGACTGCCTAGCGGTCCAAATAATAAAAATTGTATAAGGTGTAATTTTTATAAAAAAGATACCAATGGGGGTATTAGCTGATTCAAAAAACACCTTGCTGGTGTTAGAGGTAATGTTGCTTCTTGTACAAAGGTTCTTGAAGCAGTTCGGGATGTGATTAAACATCATTTGAATTTAGAAGAATCAGAAAAGGATGAAAATATACCCTGTTCTATGGAAGTATCTTCTTCAGGTTCTAGTCAGAGTGGTGATCCAGGTTGGAAGTACGATTATAACCCAAATCCAAGTGATAAAAATCGTATTAAATATAATTATTGTGGAAAGGATAAGAATGGGGGCATTTATCAGTTTAAAAAACACCTTACAGGTATTAAGGAGGATGTTGCCCTATGTAAAAAAGTTCTTGAGGCTATCAGGGAGGAAATTATACTATATTTGAGTTCAGAGAAGCACGAAGAAAATGGTAAAGCAGCCAAGACTGCTAGGGCTTCATCGGCACAGACTGCACATATTAGTAAGAGGAGGGTAGAAGAAGAAGAGGAAGAAGAGGCAGATTCAGAAGAAACAGAGGAGGACGAGCGTTACATTGAAGAAGGAGATGACTCTGATGATGACGGCCTCAACTTTGATGTATATGATGATGCTTGCCCTATTGATATTCCTTTTAATGTTGATGATGATGAAGACGATTGATGACTATTGTTTCTTGGTGCCGAGTGTTGACTGTTGTGTTGAGTCATGAGTGTTGACTTTTGTTAGATTGTATACTTTTTAAATTTATGTATATTTCTGTTGTGTTGAGTGTTGACTTTTATATCTTCCACTTGTATGGTTTTACAATTTACTGTTTTAACAATATGGATTATCAAAATTCTCTTCTCGACGTCTATCCTTTTTTTTTTTAAAACTTGGAATATGGTATATTGGTATGTTTTTTCAACTAGGCAGCTGCCCAGGTTTTGGGCACCTGCCAGGCGGCCTAGGACACGCCTAGCGCTTGTTGATACACTGGTTTTGTGTTTTTTGACATTTAGATCTCACATTTAAAAAATTGGACATTCTCTATTCAATATTGAGATTTTTTTTTTCTAATACATAGAGTGTTATATTTAGAAATTATTTTTTTAAATGAGGTTAGTCTATGGGTTAAGATTATTGACACTGAATGTATCTCCTTATGTACCACGCACTAGACATATTTTTTTAATTATAATTTTAAAAAAATGGGCTAGTTAGTCCTGGAGATTGGTGGATGAAATGGGGGCAGAAAAATGGTACGATTTACAAATTTGTATATTGAACTCTTTTTGTTTCCGGGCACGCATGAGAGTTGTCTCAAAATGATACTTGCCCCATTTCGATGTAGTATTTGTTGTACATAAGAAGGGCAATTTGTCCTCAGGATACATGAAAACAAAGAGTTCTTATAGTAATATACTTAAGCTCTGTACACCCGAACTTGGAACCCACACAATAGACACCAGAGTATTGATAGTTTAAAGAGAGAAAGAGATAAAATCGAGTAGAGAGAGTTAGCTAACTGATTTGCTTGCTGGAATTGCAGAGGATGGTCTCTTGAAAGATGCTAAAAAATTGTTCAAAGTGTGTAAAATCGTATGGGTAATGAGCGTTATCTCAAGATGATATTTGCCCCATTTCGATGTCGTATTTGTTGTGCATAAGAAGGGCAATTTGTCCTCGGGATACATGAAAACAGAGAGTTCTTATAGCAATATTCCTAAGCTCTGTGTACCCGAACTTGGAACCCACACAATAGACACCAGAGTATTGATAGGTTAAAAAGAGAAACAGATAAAATCGAGTAGAGAGAGAGTTAGCTCACTGGTTTGCTTGCTGGAATTGTAGAGGATGGTATTTGGAAAGACGCTAAAAAATTGTTCTAAGTATGTAAAATCGTATGGGTAGGAGGGCTCTCCTTATAGAGTACCAAGATGCTGCCCAGTTGTGGTGGTTACATGCATTACCCATCAGCTACACGTTATATGAGTTACGTACACTTGATGGCTACTGTTATAAGCCTCTTTCTTATGAACGGCTAGATGACCGTTGGATGTCCTATACTCATCGACAACTCACTGACTAACACTCATTGACGGCTAGATGACTATTGGATGTCCCACACTCATTGACAACTAGATGATCGTTGGATTCCTCTATGAGTTTAAATCCAACGAGTTTGGATTCCTTCTTTTTGTTTAAATCTTTAGCAACTAATCTTGCTTTTTATTTATTAATATCAAAATTCATTTTTCTTTTAAAAATCCATTTACAATCAATGGGTTTAGACCTTGTTGGAAGATCTACTAATTTCTGAGATTTATTAGCTACTATGGAATCCATTTCATTATTAATAGCTTCTCTCCAAAAAATTGCATCTTGAGATGCCAAAGCTTTATTTAGAGATGTATAATCTTTCTCCGCATTTGAGACTAAAGGTAAAGAATTCAAAATTTTATTTTGATTAGCCTAAGCATGATAAATATAAAAATCAGGTCCAAAGTTATAAGATGGATCACCTCTAATTCTCTTACTTTTTCTTGGTTCTATTATTTTAGCATCATTATTTTCTCTGTCCTTTTCATCAACATTATGAATATTTTCATTTTGCATGCTACTTGATTCATTCAATTCACTTTTACAAGTGAGCTTTTCGAAAAATTCAATATCTCTAGATTCCAAAATTGTGTTAGAATTTAGATCCAAAAATCTATAAACTTTTCTATTTGGAGTATCCCACAAAAACACATTTACATGTTCTAGGACCCAATTTATTTCTTTTAGGATCTAGATGTTTAATATATGCAAGACAACCCCAAACTTTAAAAAAATTCAAAGAAGGTTTTTTTATCAAACTAAAGCTCATAAAAAGTTTTATCACACTATTTATATGGAATTCTATTCAAAATAAAACATGCTGATAATAAAGTTTCACCTTATAAAATTAATGGTAGTTTCACCTTATAAAATTAATGGTAAAGAAGAAGAAATAAGCATAGCATTCACCATTTTTGCTAAAGTTCTATTTTTTCTTTCCACTAGTCAATTTTGTTGAGGGGTATAAGAAGATGTCACTTGATGAATAATGTTGTTATTTTCACAAAATTCATTCAAGTCATTTGATAAATATTCTTCTCTATCACTTCTAATAATTTTGATTTTCTTACTAAGTTGATTTTCAACTTCCGCTTTGAAAACTTTAAAATTTTCAAAGCCTCATCTTTATGTCTAAGTAAATAAACATAAGAAAATCTAGAAAAATCGTCAATAAATATAATAAAGTATCTTTTACTACCTCTAATTAGAATATTATTTAAATCACTATGCATAAGTCCTAGTAATTCACTATTTCTTTCAATTGAAGGAAATGATTTTCCAGCTATTTTTGCTTGACTACATACTTCACATTTTTTTTAAGTTAATTCATCACAATTAGAAATTAATTCTAATTTAACCAAAGATTTAATTGAAGCATAATTAATATGTCGTAATCTACCATGCCATACATTTCATGAAGTAACAATATACGCAGAAGACATATTCATTTCATTAATAAGGTCAAATTTGAACATCCCATCACATGCATACTCCTTGCTAACAAATACACCATTTTTTGTCAAAATGATTTTATCATACTCAATTACCATTTTAAAGCTATTCTTATTCAAGATACATCTTGAAACAATGTTTCTTCTTAAGTCTGGTACATAATACACATTTTTCAAGGTGGGTGTATTGCCCAAACTAAACTTTAGCTCCACCATACCGTTTCCATACATATTGGTCATAGCTTGAGTTCCAAGTTGAACTAAACTACTATCACCAACTGGTTCAAAAGTCTTAAACATGTCTCGATTATTAGACACTAAATGGTAGCGTCGGTATCGACCTACCATCCATAGTCTTTATCGATCATGTTTACTTCGATTACCATCGCTACAAATTTTGCTTTAGTGGTCAAGTTCACTTGGTCTCTCGGCCTTTTGAGCTCTTTTCAGTGTTGGCACTCTCTTGAATAGTGTCCTGGTTTTTCACATACATAACAAGTGACTTTTTTATTATTATTATTAGCAATAGACTTTTGGTCCTTATAATTTTTATTATGAACCTAAGAAAATAAAGGCTTCTTGTTAGATGGAGCATATGATTTTTGGTCAACAAGGTTTGCCTTAGAGTGAAAATTAATTTATTCATCTTTTTTTTCCCTAAGCCTATTCTCTTCTTCAATTCAAAGAGATCTCTAAAATTGAACCAAATCAAGATCAACTTTCTTGTGTTTCATCTTCTTTTAGTGCTCTTTTCAACATAGGGGTAACTTATGAATTATTGAACCAAATAGGAAATATTCATCTAAAGAAAAACCACAATCTTTAAGTTCATTGACCATAAACTGCAACTCAAATACTTGAGAGAGTATATGTTTGTTTTCAATGAATTTAAAATCTAAAAAATTAGAAATCAGAAATCTTTTGTTACCAGACTCTTCCGTGAGGTACTTGGTCTTAAGTAGTTTTCATAGCTCTCTCCTTATGCCAATGGAGGCATACATGTCATAGATCGCCAAGGTATTTAGGATATGACCCTTGCATATATAGTCATCCTCCATCCATCTCTTGTATGATTGAGTTTGCTCGTCGGTGGAATCATCCAATGGTGGCGGCAGTATAGGAATTTTGACTCGGTGACAATGTAAGCCAATTTGAGAGTAGTAAGCAAAAAGGAAACATTTTACTGTCATCTCTTGAAATTCAGCCCATTGAAGCGTTCGAGTCGAGTAAAGTCGTAATTCATGAAATTCAAAGAAGTCATGACAGTCTCCTTTCTTTCACCTATAAAAGATCGTCTTGAATTGTAAGAGATTAGTGGGTGAAATAAGGGTAGAAAAATGGTACGATTGTACAAAATTAGATCTCGAACTCTTCTTATTTTCGGGCACACATGAACACTATCTCAAGATGATATTTGCCCCCATTCGATGTAGTATTTGTTGTGCATAAGAAGGGCAATTCGTCCTCGAGATACAGGTAAACAGAGAGGTCTTATAACAATAATCCTAAGCTCTATGCACTCAAGCTTGGAACCCAAACAATAGACTCCAGAGTCTTGATAGTTTAGAAAGAGAAAGAGATAAAATCGAGCAAAAAGGAGTTAGCCCACGGGTTTGCTTGCTGGAATTACAGAGAATGGTATCTTGGGAGAGGCTTCAAAATTGTTCTAAGTGTGTAAAATCGTATGGGTGGGAGGGCCCTTATTATAGAGCACCAAGAGGTTGCCCATTTAGCTTTGTGGTGGTTACATGCATCATCCAACAGCTACAAATTACATGAGTTACATGCACTTGATGGCTGCTGTGACAAGCTTCAATCTCATCAATGGCTAGATGATTGTTGGATGTCCCACACTCATCGACGGCTAGCTGACCGACACTCATCGATGGCCAGATGACCGTTGGATGTCTCACACTCAATGACAGTTAGATGATCGTTGGATTCCTTTACTAGCCGGGCTCACAAAAAGATAATGAGCCACGAGCCCGACCCGCACACGTGCTCGGGCAGGGCGCCCCATGCGCCGATGCAAAGTGTGTCATCAAGCCCCCTTGCCCCTATGCCCTCGCACTCACACACGCACACGCACGATCTCCCCACATGTGCCGTCTCTCGCCTTTATATTTAGAACAAACTCTCTCCTCTTCAATGTGGGACTCAAACCCATATCTTTCTCTCTCTACAAAGCAATTTGGGAAAGAACAATAAAACCATAATCAAAGCTATTTAGGAAAGAATAATATACCATAGTGTTGTTTTGAAATACATATATGTATTTTCAAAACAAAAATACTAACAGTTTGGCCACCTACGTTCCAATAATCTGTTTAACAAAAGAGTGTGGTAAAATCAAAACTCATGTTGTTTTGCAATATAGGCTGGCTCAACTTGGAGCCGGCTGCTTAAATCGGAACTGGGCATGGGCCGGTTTCGATTTTGGCCAGTTTGGTGATTAGGCTGGCTATTTGAAAAAAAGTTATGTAAAATCCAAAAAAAATAAGGGATTTGTTTGTAATACGGTTTTAATTTTTTTTTTTTTGTAAAGATTGGATAGTGTTTTGGCTATGAATACTTATTTTTACATTTTTCATCTTTTTGAAAATTTTCAAAATATCCTTGGCCTCAAATTGATTTTTTTTAAGTACTTTTGTTTTTTCTACCAATTTTCAACTTCATTTGGATGTGTTTTTTTTAATCATACTTTAAATAGATTTTTCATATCTCTTTAGATTTGTTTTATATTATTTTTTTCTAATACTTTTTTTGACCATATTTCTTTAGATTTGTTTTATATTATTGTTTTCTAATACTTTTTTTGGCCCCTCGAGACTTGCCTAGTTAGGCCGGTTTACTGATTACTCGGAACCAACCCTGGGCCAGTTTTCGATACGGTTAGATTTTTCAAACACTAGTTTGCAACAATGTATTTAAATGATGGATCAACTCAAAGTCGAGTAGCATGTGCTACTATAAGAGCATATAATGTATTCATTAGTAAATAATCACTATCATCATAATAGCTTTTGTCTCAATTATTTGGAATCGGCTAAATTTTTCTAAACTGACTGAACCTCTTATTTTAAACTACTATTATAAGGTGGTCCTAATTGAGAAATTTCTCTTAAATAAGGTTTTTTTTTTTTCCAACACCCTTCTTCTCAAATCATCAAATTGTGGATTGAATTGTTTACTTATACCATTTTTAATAATTATTTTTTGGATTATTTGCCCATAGAGACACATGAGTTGCCGAATGAGCGAAGATTGTATACAATGAAACCGTTTTACCTTCGATGCAAGGAAGTCACACTTACTTATAACCATCCGATGCGAAATCTGATAACTTGGGTGTGTCACATCGCTCAAGAAAATTTCTTTTGAAGTTTGAGCTTGGTCAATGAAATAAATGCAGCCACCACCCAATTTTACATCTAATCCTAACCACTTTGTACCAAAGGTAAATAGACTCATCGTATACTTCCCAAAACAATAAACAAATATTGAGATTGTCCCACAAAGAGTCTCTAAAATTTAAACATTATTTATATTCTAAAATTATAAAGGAAAAAGTTTAAATGAGGTTGCAAGTTTGCAACCTTATACTCTAAAAGCAAGATGTACAACAAAAATTAGTAGAAACGAGTATTCCGAAGTTGGAAAACATTCTTATTGATCATCACCACGTCAAGACATATAGAAATAAAGAAAAAAAAAAACATAGTTCTAAAAATAGTGTATCTTGTAATAAGTTACATAGACCGTCTATTTCAAGATTGTAGATGTGTTAGATTTGCACGATTTTTTAAATTTAAAATTTCATAATTAGAGTTTAATATAGATTTTAAAGCCATCATAAGATTCTTAATGCCGGAAGTACATCTTTTGAAAAAATTTGGAGGTGTCATCAAAATTTAGAGTATAAATTACACTTTGTTGAATTCAAGTTTGCCATATTCTTATAATATCAAATTATAAATGATTCCACTAACACGGTAGAATGCCTATGTAAAAGAATATATTTTATACAAGAAATATATTATTGTATAAAACATATTTATATTTTAAATTTTAGGTTTATTAAATATATATATTTTTAAAAAAGCGTTATATGAGTCAATAGACGCAAGAACCCCTTAATTCACAAACATCCATCATAAATATGTTTGTTGTACAAATTATCCATAGGTTCCATATAGACGGTGCACCAAAATATATCAAAAAAATTATATTTATAATTTTAAATTTTTGTTTGCCTTTTCATACTTAAGATCATCGGCTAAATGATGAATCTCTAATAATAATAATAATAGAATTGATAAAAAATCGTATCTTTAAAATGGATTTTAAGGTTGAAACTTGAAAGGCTAGCATCCATGCAGTAAACTCCTAAAATGTATGAGCATTTGCTGCACTCATACCTATTTTGATTATAGAAAAATATTTAGGGCATCTTTGGTTATTTACTGTTCGAGGAGGTCTTCAGTAGTAAGGGTTCGATTCACCCTAAATATCCTGTTTCGAAATTTTATTTCTATATTTTCCGGTTTTTCTCATTTTTCTGGGGTTCTTTTCTTCTAAACTTTCACCTTCTCCATGTGTTGATCCGAAACTGTGATTTACAGTAATGGCGCTAGGCCAAACCTGGAGATCATGGATTTCTCTGCTCCTAACACTGAAACCCTCAAAACCCATTAATTTTTCCACCATTTCTCCAGCTCTCAGGCAAAACCCAATTCCCATTTTTCACCGTTTCCATTCCTCCATATTGGGTTCCCCCAAAACCTTGAATTTTGATACTAAAGAAGTGGGTTTTCCAAGTTTGAATTTTGGGGTGGTTGGTGTGAGGTTCTCCTCATATGAGAGAGTGGTTCAGGAGCTTCTTGCTGAGGTAGAGAGAGAAAAGCAGAGAGAAAGAGAGGAGAAGAAAAGGGCCGGGGAACCAGTAAATGATGAAGACGAGGAAGAGGATTATATGGGTGTTGGGAAGTTGATAGAGAAGCTTGAGGGTGAGAAAGTAAATGAAACAGATTTAATGAGATATGAGGAGTATACAGATTCGGACAGTGACGAGGACGAGAGGCCATCGGCCGAAGAAATGAAGAAGCGAGTTGATCTGTTTGAGAAGAAGTTTAAGAGGCATCAAGAGCTCGTAAAGAACTTTGTTTCAGCAGGTTAGAGGTTTTCTCCCCGGTTTTTAGTTCCTTTTGTTTGGTGGGGTTCTCGTAATTTATTCTGGGGTTGCTTGATAATTTAAAAACTCGACAATTTTAGCATTTCATAATGCGATTTTGGATTTGTTTTAGAAGCTTATTGTGGGTAATGTGTTTCATTATCTGTGTGTGTTTAATTATGTGTATGGCTAGATTCTGCTTCTTCTAAAATAATGTCTTTGTCAATATCGATTATGCGGGCTTTGAAGTGAGACTGATAATCACATGCTAATTTTGCTTTTCTTCCAATGCCTTATTCTTCTTCTATGCTTTTTTTTTTTCCTTTTAATGTGTGTATTGTGCAATTTGTGTGATGCTTGCCATTCTAGTTCTGCAAGTTCCTTCTTTTACTCTTTTCTATTTTACCCTTACAACATGATCATCAAAATCTTTAGCAACTTGTACCTAGTTTCATTCTGTTTCATTTATGCAGAATGATAAAAGATGCAATTTTTCTGTACTTTCCATTTATTTGGTTTGGAACTGTACTTGGAAGAGATTTCTTTTTTCTTTTTTGTTGAGTTTATTTAGTTTTTATCAAAATATCAAGATTGTGCAGTTCAAGACTTAAAAGTGCTCATTATGATAAAGATATTGATTGAAATAGAGGTTTTTGTTGATTGTTCTAGTAGAAGTTAACATCTATTAGGTAAAGCTTTTCACAACACTCTAATTTAATTTAAATCAGCTGGGAAGTAGAATCAGCATTTAAATCATTTAATTTCCCTGGTTACTCCCCGAATGTGATACATTACCTAATGTTGCAAAGTTTGTCTATTTCCATTTTTGTTTTTATTTAGTTTGTGTTTTAATGTATTTGGAACTCTTCAACTGGGTTCGGCTCACAGTTCCTAATGAGTTGTAATTTAATTGCACTGACATGTATTAATATTTGTTTTCTAGTTTCTGTTCAAATCACATGCTGCCCTAAATATTCTTTAATTTTTTGAGTGTAGATTAGTATAAGCTGATGCAGGGGCTTGTGTTTGGCTTAATACTTATTTACCTTGTGTTGATTTTTTCAGTTACCATTCAGTGTACTCTAATTCATAGTAGTAGATTTTATTTGCAGAGACTCTTGACGATGCCTTTATGTGGATGAATAAGATTGATAAATTTGAGAAAAAATACTTGAAGCTGCGCCTCGAATACAGGGTTATAGGTGAGTTGATGAATCGCTTAAAAGAATCCACTGGCAAGGAAAGATTCATTCTTATTCAGAAAATTAATCGTGCTATTAGATTAATGCAGTGGAAAGTAAGCTTTGATCCGAATAATCCTGCTAATTATGGTGTGATCAAGCATGAACAAGGACCTTCAGAAGAAGGGCCTTCAGATGATCTCTTAGTTGCCAGTTTTGATAAACAGAAGCAAATGCTTCAAGGTGACGATGAAGAGGAAGATGAACATGATTTCAATGAATCAAAGGACAAGGACGAGATTTTTGCAGAGAAGCTGAATGCCATTGACAAGAAACTCGAGGAGAAGCTTCAGGAATTGGAGAGGACTTTTGGAAAGAAGGGCAGAGCTCTAGAGGAGGAGATTAGGGACCTTGCACAAGAGAGGAACTCATTGCTTGAGAAGAAGAGAAAGCCTCTGTATAGGAAAGTAAGTGCAGTCCAATATTGCTTGTTTATATTTGTTGGGGTTTATTTTGGAGACCTTCAATAAATTTTCTGGTGATGCATGTTTATTCAAAGTTGTAATTATGCTTTTAGTGATTAATAAGATACTTAACCATTTATTGTCACCACTACCCAGTAGAGCTGGCTCTTAAACATTGATATTTTGCACTGTTTGCTTTTATTAATATGATCTCTTGCTTCTTATAAAAATCCTGACTAAGTTGAGATTTTCTATAGTGAGCTTCAATCAATTATCTATGAAATGTTTAATATGCATACCTCAAAGGTATCACTACAGCACGTCTTCATTTATTTATCCAAAACCTAGTATAGAGAAGGTCTTTTTATGTGTATAATTCTGCCACTTGTTTTCATCTTTACTGAACTGCGTTCTTGCTTCTCTTCTTGAGCTTATAACAATACACACTTTCACTTGTCAAAGAAAAAAGAAATACATGAGTTCTCTGCCATTCTCTGTTCCACTTTTTTCCTATTATGATTTCTTTGCATCTGTAATTTGTAGCTGAATATATTTATTTGCCAAGAGGCTGGTTCTGTTAGCTGCAGTGCTTTATATTCAAATTTTCCTATTTTTCTATTTTTCTATAGAGCACTTTTCACGTACTTTGTTTTACATACACACAGAAACACACAAACGAACACTCACTCTCAAAGGACTTTCACCTTGCTTGAGATAAGATTAATGAGCAAATTGTTACATCTTACAAGTGAGAAATATCCTTTAGAAGAAAGAAGTGTGTAAAATAATACTTGGTCATTCAATGATTTAACCGGAGATAATGGTAATCCTTTCCTAATGAATTCTCACTTCTTCAATATAACCATGGTTGAATGTGAAATTTATGACGGGGAAACGTATATGTTTTTGTTCTATCAAAGTGAAGAAAAATGAGAAAAAATGGTGAAATATATTTTTGGTGTTTCATCTTGTCCATTTTACAGGTCTCCATATTGCTTCGAAAATTGTTTTTTAGTTTTTAGAGTCTTAGTTTTATGTTTTCTTTAAATCTGTCTTATGATGCCCCTTATTGTTCAATATTTCTTACTGGGGAATTACTTTAGTTTAATATGCATATTGCTGTTATACTGTGGCCAACCTTAACTTTGTCATGCCAATTGGTTGCAGGGTTTTGATGTGAGGCTAATAGACATTAATAGAACATGTAAAGTTACAAAGGTGATGCTTGTTCCTCTTCTTTATTTTTTTCCTATGAGATTATCTTCATTACTCATAGTTCTGCCTTTTCTGCTGTTGTTGCAGGGAGGTCAAATCATAAGTTACACTGCTTTGCTTGTTTGTGGTAATTACCATGGGGTTATCAGCTTTGCAAAAGCGAAAGCTCCAGCAGTTCCGATTGCATTTCAGAAGGTATCTGACATTTTTCTCTTCATTCTGTTATAAATATTGTTATAAATCTTCTGGTACCATGTTTAGTTGACTGCTTCATGACTAAGCATATGCTTTCATATTTAACTTTCACACATTGTTGCTTCGGTATTTATTTTTCACCTCTTAGTTGCTTATTCAATCTTTGAAAATGTATGTGCAAAGCACAAACTCATTTGCCTGCACATATGGGTCCCGAAACCCATGTGTCCAGATAGCGGGAGATCTTCAAGGAGTATATGGTTGTGGTGGACCCATGGGTTTTATACAAGGTTCCCTTAAAATTGTTATGCATTGCCAATTTGTCATAGTTTATTAGGAGCATTTATAAAAGAAAAGAACAGTCAAGAGGCAAGTTTCTTTGAGCCTGTAATATTCAATTGCATGTTGTATTTTTGTGGATAACTTTATTTAGTTATTTCTGTACTTTTAGTCATGTTCAGACCTTACATTGTGCTGAGCCCTTTGATGACAACATTAGTGAATCAGAAACTCTGGGGTACATTGCATTCTTATGCATCTGTGTTTTGTTCAGTCACCTGATAATATCGAAAACAAGCAAATTCAAAGTTATTTGACTTTGATTAATTAAATTAGTAAAAGCATGCGCTGGAATGTTATTTCCCACAGATTTTCTTTGAACTTGAAGCGTTTATGGCATTAATCATGTGTTTTTTTCTCGTATCTTTCTCCCTTTACAGGCATATGAGAAATGCTTTCAGAATCTCCACTACGTGGAAAGATACGAGGAGCACACCATTGCCCATGCAGTGCAAACAAAATATAAACAAACTAAGGTCTTTCCTTTATGGTTGTCTTTAAAATTTCACCTTGTCAGTTTATTATCTCTAACACTCGTTTTCCCCATCAGATATACTTGTGGCCTGCTCCAACAACTACTGGTATGAAGGCTAGCAGAACTGTTGAGACAATCTTGCATTTGGCTGGATTCAAAAATGTCAAGTCGAAGGTAATTGATTCTCTTCTACCCAGTAAATGTTTGTTCAGGTCTGTACAGCTCTTGTCATTCTTCATGTGAGTGATGATAGATAACTGAAAAAATATTGAAGGCCTGAACAGGAGCTAATAAAATATCCCTAAGCCATTTTCTTCCTCTGGCTCTCTTTCTTTGAAGGCCTCACCTTTTGTCTCATTTACTTACCCCAATAATTAAATGTCTCTTGTTTTCTTGATGCTCCCTCCCTCCCGCTTTTGATTTATCACACTTCTTTTTCTCCCTTATGACCACTATGTTCATCTCTAAACCTCTTGACTCACTTTTTTTTGGTAAATGTCAAACACTTTACTCTTCCTGGTCCCATCCTCTCCCTTTTCTGTTCTTTTCATGGATATTTGATGTCCAATCCTAATCTTTCTTTTGGTTTCTAGCTTTCCTCTGATCCCCAAACACTAAGGGGTTTTCCTGTGTCATCTCCATATACCACTTGACGCTAGTTTATTTCCAAAAGGAAACTAGCCGAAAAATTCCGAAAAAGGAAAAAGAAAAAGCAGCATAGAATTGCAAAGTAATGTGATTTACCGTCTTCACATTGGCATTTTCTTTTGACATTGGTCATGCTAATCATATCATTTATTAAAGTAACTGGTTCCAATCACATTATTTGGAAAAAGTAAATCCTCCATGCTTTTTACAGCCTTAAATTTCATAGGTTATCACATATTCCAATAATATTGAATCAATTGTGAGCTCTATTGAAGGACAATCTTCTTGTAAACAATTAATCCAAACGAAATATCATGCCTTCATTTGGAGCAGACCAATCTAAAATTTCTCAATGAGATGATTCGGGAAGAGCCTATAGCCCAGTAATTGGGCTGAGCCCGACTTTCTATTTGTTGAACCATGGTAACTTTCACACAATAGTTTTACAGTGTACCCAATTACATTATGCAATACATTGATGATCAAGAGGAATGCCATTACTTGGGGCTACAGTTATTGGTAGTGCAAGGAGTAGAATTAGGCAGTCTTTGTTGACACCCTAGTCAAAACTTTCCATGGCATTCAAAGCAAATGCTGTTTCGCTATCCCATTTTTGACAATGTTAAGGTTGTCATTTTTACTCTCAGAAGGCTAGGATGGAACTTTTATTTCTCCTCATATCCTGTTATGAATACGAGTACAGGGAATGGCAATGCACATATCCTTTCTTAATGTTTATACCAATGGAGGCCGGAGAGTGGTTGGTTCTTCTATCATATGAATGTTTATATTCATATTAAGTATAGAGATGGGGTTTGACAGTCTTTCCAGTCTTCTTTTTAAGGGATGTGCGACATTTGCTTCCCTATCAACAAAAAACACGAGAGAAAAGACTTCCATTCATTTTAAACAGAATAAAAAGGATCCACTAGACGCGTATCTTCAAAATAAGAAGAATCTATTAGTGAATGAAAATGACAGTCTTCCCAGCAAGGACGGTTTATGTGCTCAAAGGAAGGGCGTGCATTCCTGAGAGGATGGGTTATATTCTCAAAGGAAGGCCATGAGCTCCTGAGAGGAGGGGTTTGTAGTCAGTTAGATGCATGTATCTTGAATGGGAGGAATGGCTTCCATAGATGGATCTGTTCCTGAAACTTACAATTCTGGAGTAGGAATGCCAATCCCAAGTAGGAATTTTGTAACTGAGGCTCAGTGTTCAATGTTAGATCTAAAGAATGATGCCTTACTGTTGTTCCCTAGTGGCCATCATGGGGTTATGGTAAAAAACATTGTATAGGAGGGTCTGAAGTCACTATCAACGAGACCACTTGGTAAATAGATCCCAAGTCCGAAAATCCTTCATTTTTAACTAAATGAAGTGCATGAGTATCTATGGAAAGTTTCTGCATGTGTGTGTGCTGCTGTGTGTGCACATGAGAGAGAGGAGGGGGAGTCACGGAGATTTATTGATGCCAAATGTGTTACTGTCTGTGTTCTGATCTAAATCTTGCAGGTTATTGGCTCGAGAAATCCCTATAACACTGTTAAAGCTCTTTTCAAGGCTCTAAATGCAGTAAGTTTCTATTTTACGATGAATTCTTCTTGATGTTCTTTCACGAAGTGTTCCTGTTTTAGCCATGACAGGTCTCACCAACATAGACTTACTGATCTTTCTTTTTCCCTTATTTGCAGGTTGAAACACCTAAAGATGTCCAAGAAAAGTTTGGCCGAGTGGTTGTTGAGTCATATCTGCTTTGATTGGTTCCTCCAAGGCAAGACTCTCTCTCTCTCTCTCTCTCTCTCTCTCTCTAATGCTGCTGGATTTGGATTGAGGGAGTCGTTGAAGAGTATCTGCTCATTCATATGATCCCTTTCAGTTGTTGTATTGCTGCAATGGGGTGACCAGAAGAGGAAGCGTATTCATACTGGATAATGCAATTTTGACAATGAAGAAGGACTTTATTTCCTTCATAAAATAACCACAATTGGATGCATCAGTGCGTCGGATGTATGAAAAATTTTTAGATTTGGCAATGGCCATCACTCTCTTCTTATTTGAGTTTATAAAAGATGTGAGAATTATACCCGTTTTTTTTTGTAAAGGCCTGTGAGTTGTGCCCCATCTTCCTGTCAAAGCAACGAAATTTGTCACAATTTCCTCCCATTTCCAATAATTTGTTCATGTAATGAGATTTCTATGAGGAAGAAAGTTGTGCCAGAAATATAAATATATAAATTCTCTGGAATTAGAAATAAATCGAACACTAAGATTTACGTGGAAAACGATTCAGGGCACCACATATGAAATTTATTATGTAGAAAAAATAATTACAATATTTTTTTCCAATTTAGGCTATGTTTTGTTGTACTTAAATATATAAATTTGAGTGATTAAAAAAAGGCATAATCCTAAAAGAACAAAAACCATGTTTGATTACCCAAAATTGTATCCCAAAATATCAAAATAAAGCCCTGAATCTATATATCCAAAAATTTAAGTTCAATTTTCGGTGATATAACTTCTCTGTCAAAAATATTGTGTTATAAACACTCTCTGCCCTCTCTGTATCTCTTATCTAACATGGGGCCTTTTGGCCGAGACCCTCTCTCTCTTCTCTTCTCTCTTCCTTCCCACTCTCTCTCTATCTTGTCTTCTTCTCTGTCACCCTCTCTCTATATACCGTCCAAAAACCCAAGTGCTTTACTCTTTTAGCCCAGTCCCTCTCCCTCTCCCGCTCCCTCTCCCTGTGTTGAAGCTCAACTCTCTCAGCCCAGGCCTGAGATGAGTCTGAAAACACTGATGGCAACAAAGTTGTTTTTGGAAGTTATTTTATGACGGGGATTTTCTGTCTAGAGCCTTTAAGAAAATTCCAGTTATACAAGTCAGGATGGTTATGTTTGCGTATCTGAGGCTGGATTGGTCACACTGCCTGTGAACCAGCAAAGTTGGGTTAAATCATTGTGTTGAGTTGCCACTCAGTAAGTTTTGTTCAGGCATTGTCTTATGTTTCAAGATAATTGCCTATTTTTAGTTCTTCTGGCCATTCCCTCTCCCTCTCCCTCTCTCTTTGTTGAAGCTCGAGTACAAGATTTAACAGTGGATCATAAGAGAGCAAGCCAGATTCTAAGCTTTTTCAAGATCAGTGTCAATCTCATAGTATCTTGGAAGATATCAAGCTTCAACATGACCTATTTTAAAGACCAATTTAAGATCCCAATCTAATACTCGAAGCTTTAACACAACCTATTTGGATCACCATTTGGAAAACAGCGTACAGATAAAAGAGGCAACTTTCTACTAGTGTCATTTGTGATTCTACGGTGTCTTCATGTTTTTGTTTTCTGTTAACAATTTGAATAAGCTCAAGCCTTGAGTCTGTAAAGATTGTTAATGATTATTGATTTTTATAGGTCCATTTTCTTGTGGTTTTAGAAGCAGTTAGAATATACAGAATGAGAAGAGCGATTGAGATTTGATAAGCATCTGCCCTTAGTGGACTTGTGTCTCTATTTTACTGCTGATGTGGGTTTTCTCTCTACTTTCTTTGGTGTTAATGGACCCTTGGTTTGATGCCCTTGAATGCAAATAAGGTTTTGGGTATGGACCCTATTTACAAGTGGGTTGGATGCCATGCCCTCCAATGCAAGTGGGGTTTTGGTTTGAGTTAATCAGTACTATAAATTGATATTGGAAAGGGGGTTGGGTTTTGGTTTGAGTTAATCAGTACTATAAATTGATATTGGAAAGGGGGTTGGGGGTATTGGTAGCAAGCACCTTCATACCCTAGTCATCACGTTGTGGTTTCTATTTTCACTTACGCCACCCCATTAATACTTTAAAAAAACTCTCCTAAACTATTTGAAAAAACGTGTAGGGGCGTATTTTCTCCCACTTATAATTGATGCTTGTACCATGGAGTGAAAATTGCGAAAGGAATGCACTATCATAGTGATATATAATCTAATTATATGAAATACGAGCAGTACCTACCTGGTTAACATTATTGAAAGGGTAACCATTCAACACAAAATATCAAAAAAAAGCTTTATGTTAAATCATAATCGCCATTTGGGAGCAAAGAGCTCTCAAGAATGCCCATATTTTTAAGGAAAATTGTTTCATATAGTGAGGACCGCATATCTATATTTGGGGTCCTCGAGGTATAAAACATCCATCTTAAAGATGGATGCAAATAGGTAGCCCATCTTAAAACAATTGAAACTAACGGTTCAAATGTTTCGTATAATTATTATTTCTAATTTTTAAAATTTATTTATTTTTTCGTATTCATAATCTTCATATTAGAAAGTACATGTCTTTGAAATTTTCGTTCAAATATCCATTTCAAAAAAAGAGTTTTCAGAGGTGACTCTATTTCTATATGGACTCATAAAAACCGAATCCTATTTTTAATATAAAATAAGTCTCTCGCATATTCTGATTGTTTTTGGTAAAGTTTGTGGATGATTAACGATACGCACTTTTAACAACATATGTCAACCAAAAACCCCAAACACATTTTGGGGTTTTTGTTTTATCCCCAAAACCCTAATCTTACTCATTTTCCTCAAAATAAAACAAACTCATTAAAACTACGTGATTAGCTGGTCAAATTTGTGTGGTTGGGTTTTTAGAAGGCTGCTTTGCAGAGAGAGGGGGCTCTAGGTTACAGAGAGAGAATAGAGAGTGTGAAAGAGAAGTTAAATGATAGGAAAAGAGAGTTCATTCGGTCTAAAAAATTAGAGAGCTGTCCGATATTTCGAACACTGCACAACAAAAAATTAGAAAATAAACAATAACACGAACTATCCGATAATGCGAATGCTCGAGAGCTCGCGTGATTGCATAAACAATAGGCCTGTTGTCCAGGGGTAGGGTAGTGCTCGTAGTATATGAGTATCACCAAATGGTAATAAGGGCCCCTTATTAATGTAATTTACTCCTCAAGAGAGAATCGTAACTTTCTTTGTGAGTTTGTTACCATATTAGGAAAAGTGTTTGGGTCAATTTATGCGAGAGGAGGGGAGTCTCCCAATTATCATGGAAGACTGCCCTTCGAAAAATGGGAGTGAGACCTTCAAAAAAATGGGATCATACTAACATTAAAAAAGAGGAATGTAGAAGGATGTTGAATGCGGCCCTTCCAAAATCTCCCTACTATCAAACGTGGAAGTGGGATGTTCCACTCCCACTTTAAAAAGTCCATGTTATCAAGCACAACCTTGTACTTCTTTTCTGCTGAAAGATGTGTTCAATATTTCTAAGCTGAGGTTTTAAAAAACGGATCGGCGATCCCCAATCGTCCACCCCAAAAATTGTATAGGATCGGTGGATTGGCAAGTCGGATTGGAGAATCGGTCGTAATAGCAAGTTTTGTCCCAAATTTTTTTCAAAAAATCACTCTAAATCCCTAAAAATAGTGTTCTTCTAGTTTCTAAAAGAAATTAGGAGTGGTGCAGTGCTTATTTTCATTACTTTGTAAAAATAGGTAAATATTGAGACGTTGTTTTACTGTCGGGATATATGTATAATTATTAATTATTGATTATAATATAGTATATTATTACATCAAAATAATTAAAAATATTAGAAAACACTTTCATATTATAAAATTAAAAATAATAATTTCTCATATAAAATGAAATTAGAACCACATCAAAGTATTAAACATTTATTAATTTGCTTTACTCATCCAAAATTGTCACAACCTAACTAACTATAATATTATATAATAAAATTAATATTGTTGGTTTATATTTTATAATTATTTTACTATATAAATAAGAACAAATCTAAAATGACTTATAATATCATCTAATATAAAAAAATCTTATTTAAAACTACAAGAAAAAATAAACATTACATAATTTATAATGTAAATAAATTAATAAATAAAATACAAGATTTGGTTATCAATGTGTAATTATTATTTATAATATTGTAATAAACATGAACTAAAATTATTAGAAAATGCTTCCATATCATATGACTAAAAATAAAAATAAAACCCCTAATAAATTTTAATGTTATGATAATAAAAAAATTCGAAAAAAGAAGAAGAAGAAAGTTTACCTTAAAATTGAAAAATAAGATATCAAATTCTTTTTTTTAAAAAAAAGCATCTCATCAACATGCACAATAGCTAAAAAAATTAACATAGTAACAAAACCTACTGATAAAGCCATTTTACTAATAAATAGTAAAAACTTTTATGTGACAGTTTTTTTAATTTGGCCTGCTAATTACTTCATTTAATTAAAAAAGGGTGTAGTTTGCATAGAGCCAAGGCTCTGAATAATCAAAGTAAAACGCACCTTCAAATAGTATTGAGAAATATGGTTTAATACTAGAAATCTTTGTGATAGCCTTAAAATATATTTTCACCTTTAATTATAAAATTTAAAGCTCCAAAAATAATGTAGATCAAGTAGATCTATAAAAACTTGAAAATCTTGAAAATTGACCGTCAAAAAATAAGTTACCAGATGCACTATTTTCAAAACTTGAAATCCATTTTTTCTCATGTCCATGCATCTTGATGTTGAGATGGTCAATTCGAGGATATTAATATCAAATCAACCTCTTCTAGTGAAATTTTTGAGGTGGACTCTAATTTGATTGTTTAGAGCCTCGGCTCTATATAAATTTGTTTCTATTAAAAAAATATATTGATGATGCTCATTTAATATGATATGCTAATTGGAGAATATGTCAAGTTAAGGTTTATAAATTAATTGACACACTCATTTAATATGACATGCTAAGATTTATAAATTAAATGACATGCTCATTTAATATGGTATGCTTCATATGGCACGCTAAGGTTTATCAGTAAATGACGCTCACTTAATATGGCGCGCTAATTTTAATATGGCTAAGGTGGTTGACTAGTTGAGGTTGAAAGAAAAGAATAAAAATTAGTCCTATATCAAAAATATTAGGAAGGTCAAGCCACTATAAAAGGAAGGTTATTGGGTGATGTTACATGAGCTTGATGCATAGAGGAGTGCAACCCTTAAATGGGCAGGCCCGTTCTGATGAGCTTGTGTGTGATAAATGGTCAGACCCGCATTTGAAAGAATAAAAAATTGAAAAGTATAGGAACGGGTGACGTGTTGAAAAGTGTAGGAATCGGTGACATGTCCGAAATCGATAATGTGTCCTGTTTTTACTTGGGAACCTGAAAAGTGTAGGAATCGGTGACATGTTTAAAACTGATAACGTGTCCTGTGATATATCCGAATTTGTGATGTAATCAATCCGAATTATGACATCATCAACATTCTATGTAGCAAATCGTCGAAACCCCGTTTACTAACGAATCCAGGACAGTGCTCCTCGATCCGGATCAAATCAGCTTTTTTTTTAACCTTGCTTCTAAGTGTCGGACCCATCACTTGAAGAAGAACGATTTAGACACCAGCACTTCAAGTGCCAAGCATGGCAATTTGGGAAAATAAAATCTGGCCAAAGAGGAGTTTATGCATAAAATAAAATAGTTAAGTGACTGTTTCTAACACCAAAAATAACAAATATTATTTCCCTTAATATTGAAAAAAAAAATTTATTTCTATAATATTATTAATAACTTCACTTATTATTACAAGCTTTAATTAACAAGAACACTCAAACTCTATTCGTCTTCTCACTTTAACCCAATATCGGATGTTTCCCCTGACAGCGCAATAAAAAGGGTTCCCTCCACCCATGAAAACTTAGAAAAAAAAAACTAAAAGGAAAATATGGTGTTGCGTTATTAACTTATTACTACGCAAAAAGAGATTTTTGTCTTATTACACTATGCAAAAAATGAGTTGATTTTTGTCTTATTACACTATGTAAAGTGTGTGTTTTGTCTTATTACACTATACAAAAAATGAGTTGATTTTTGTCTTATTACACTATGCAAAAAAATGAGTTGATTTTTGTCTTATCACACTATGCAAAAAAATGAGTTGATTTTTGTCTAATTACACTATGTAAAAAAATGAGAAAACTCAATTTTCGGTGTCAGAAGTGGGATTTGAACCCACGCCCTCTCACGAGGACCAGAACTTGAGTCTGGCGCCTTAGACCACTCGGCCATCCTGACTTTCATATTTATTTGACAACTATACCTATATTTCTTATCACCTGTACCTCACCATATAAAAACGTTTCTCTGATTTCTCTCAAGAATACAAACAAATCAAATATGATCCCATTAAATAATATATATTTATAATAATAATGTTTGAAGAAAAAAGAAAAGGAAACTAACTAAGCACTCGGTTTCTATTCAAGCTTACCAGTATGAAACAATTTACCAATAACTAATAGGCTTGTACACTATGAGACTATATACTTTTTTTTACAAGGGCGTTATAAATACCTCTAGCCATCTAATTTCAAATTGGACAGCTTGAGTTACATCACAAATCTGAAAAAATTTTCTTTAAATTTTGAAGCTACTTAATGATACACTCACGACTACCCGATTTGAAATTCGGTAGACAAGAATAATTATGACCACCTTGTATTAAAAGAAAACAATATCTTTATATACTTTCCCATACCCTCAAATCGGATACAAGACGGTCACAATTATTTTGAGAATGGAACTACAAACAAAGGAGAAAAACCCAAACACATCCGATACCGATACCGATTACCATGAAATAATGAAGGAGAAAAAAAACTCCACTTTCTCACTCATTAGTGTCCGAGAAGGGCTCTTAATTCTTCTCTCTTATCAGAACACTCATCAGAAGTTGAATGGGTTCTTGGGAGCCTATCTCCATGGTTCAAACCAACATAGAAGAAAACAGGGAGAGAGTAGGTTGGAAATAGGAAGTGGAGAGATTTTCTCTCTCTTATTCGAAATAAAAGTAATGAGTAGGGTGTTATTTGGTCTTTAAGGTGCGTTTGTTTTTTTTAAAGATATATTTTGAAAAGTTGAAATAAATTATGGGTACTATGTTTGATAATATATATATATATATATATATAGATATATATATATATATATAATTAAATAATATATAACATATAATATAATATTTATTATAATATAATATAAGATATTTATATATTATATAATAATAGTATACTATAAGATATTTATATTAAGGGTGCGATTTCTATAAGAATGCAACCTTAAACAATCCAATTAAGGCGCACCTTAAAATTTTATCATGACATGTAATTTTGTTATAAAAAATTATTAGCATTATCTTAAAATCTATTTTCATCCCTAATTTAAAAATTTTCAATTCCAAAAATGTTTAAAATGAAGTAAATCTATAAATATATGAAAATCTTGAAAATGGATGGTCTAGCTAATGTGTTGCAAGATGCACTATTTCTGGGACTCAAAAACTTTTTTTTTCATATTCCATACATCTCAATGTCGAGATGATCAATTACAGGGCTTTTTTCAACATTAAAGCAACATTTCCGATATATTTTTGAGGTGCATATGTTATTTTACATTTTAAGATTGCAATCTTATATAAACTTTTCCCTTATATTAATATAATATATTACATATAATATATAATCTACATATACTATATAATATAAATTACATTAATAAAAAATATATAGTATAGTATAATATTATATTATATTATATTATAGTAATATTTTATTATGTATTTATATAATGAACAGCGAATAGTGATCAACAAAAATGTTTTGAAGATTACGTTCCTACCCCATAAGAACTTAATCTTTCATGTTTTAACAAGGGAACGAGAACTTTTGTTGGAAGATTACTTTCTGAACGTTTAGATGAAACCGTGTATCAAACGCATAACTTTTGGAAAATTAGAAAGATTTATTTCAGAAAGACAAATGCGCACTAGGCTAGAGAGAAGTTGTTGAATCTTGATCGCTTGGACTTGTGTTTGAGTTTCTTATTATTCTTTTTCTTATGCAATTGTGAGGAGAATACCTTTAAGATTCACCTAAGTCTAGTGAAGTATCGTGAATAGGGTGGCAATGGACTCAACTAGACTCAGGACTCGATAGGTAGACCCAAGTTCGGGTCCGGTTATGGGTCCAACTTTTGGACTTCAATACTATTTGGGTCCGGATCTAGTCGGACCCGACTTATACTCGTAGTCATAGGGTATATGATGACAATCATGTGTCTTTAGGCGTGTGCTAGATGTTTATATTGCCACAATATTGGCAACATTTACAATATTAGTGGCAAAAAATAGAAGCTCATAGTCATAGGGAATATGATGATAAAACAAAAGGTAAAAATGAAGGAAAATAAGCTCATAATTATAGGATGGCAATGGATCCGACCAGACCCAAGACCTGAAGGGTCCGGATATGGGTCTAAACTTTGGACCCGAATACTATTTGGGTCATCCGGACCCAACCGGCACCCGACCCGTTGCCGCCCCTAATGGTGAAATCTTAAACGAGTGGCATGCTCTCTAGAGAAGTTCCTAATAAACACATTCCTCATTATGATCTACCTTCGACAATGCCTTAGCTTGGTATGGTTTGATGCAGGAAGGACCAAGTTTGATAGAGACACAAATTTGAAAGCACCCAAAAAAAACAAACCCCTCTCCAGTTTCAAAAAAATTTAAAAAGTCTCAAGTCTCTTTCTCTCATAGGCCTAGTGAAGTTCTCCACTTGCAGTTCTAGCTTTAAACATTTTTAGTAGATGGAATGAGTTTTATTGGGAAAAAATGACTAGACTTTAGTGATGATGTACTATTTGATTCCTTATATTATAAACTAAAATACTTTTTTATTTGTAATGCATTGTTTTAATTTAGTCCCTAAGTATATTCACCCAAAACATATTGACCCATTTTTTTGTCCAATTATTTTGGTCATTCTATTTTCTGAACCAAAACAAAATTAGTTCCATGATTTGCTGGCTGAGACTACTCACAACATTTATGTGGTTTTTAAGATGGTCTAAATACTTCCCCCATACAATCTACATTAATTTCAATATCTTCTTTATATACTTCCCAATACTGTTTTCAAAAACGTGAACCGGATTTGGAATTGTCCCGAGACAAAGGGTAGCAACGGGCTGGCCCATCCTACGCCCTGACCGGCCCCAGAGAGCCGGCCCTGCTGGGCCAGATCGAACCAAGCATGTACTGGCCCCCTAGTCCAGCCTTCGGGCCACGGTTTGTCGCCCAGGAACTACTTTTTTAGGGGCCAGCCACCCGGTTAATTGCCAGCCCTAGTCAAGACCCTTCAGTTCACTTTCGGTTTTCTCATAAAAACCAATTTTTATTTTCCCATTTTTATTTTGCAATGTTTAGACCCCTAAAACTTTTCTCATTTTATTTGAACTTTTTCAAGTTTTTATATAATAGTTTTTTAGTATTTTAAAACTAATATAAGTGGGGCAGATAGTTCTATAAAGTCATATCGAATTGTTGATGATTTAAAAGATATTAAAAATAAATAAAATAAAATTTAAATTATAGATTTAATAAGACGCGTATTTAGAAGCCACCTAAAAAATATTAAATAAAATTTTTAAAAAACTGATTATAGGAGATAATTGGGTTAGAACTCATATCATCCAAAAACTAATTTTATACTCACAGATTCCGATCCAAATCGATAATCCAAACGAGAAATCACTATGTTTCAATACTATTCTTTGTGATCCGTTTTTAAGCAAACACCACTAATCCGTTTATTTAAGCTCCCAGTGGTACCGTCCCACAAAAACCTGCAGTACATGGCATATAGTGTTGTTCAAAAGGATTAAAAAAACGAAGGTGAAAAAGGAAAGGAAGAGCCAGATGTTTCAGAGGAGGGTGATTTCCTCTCTCTTCATTCCCAAAACACCCCTCAACCTCACTCTCTCTCTCTCTCCTTCTTCCAGGTCAGCATCTCCTCTCTATTCTCATATCGCTAGTTTCTTGCTCTTGCTCTTGCTCCAAAACTGTAACCTCTCTCTTGGGTCTTCTCTTTTTGTTTTCCAAATGAGTTTTTGTTTTAATTTGCTTCGGTTGTTAGATTCTCAAAATTGGCTCTTTTATTTTATCCTCTGATACTGAAAAACTGCAATGGGGTGAGAGAATAAAGTGTTTTTTTGATTAATGATGTAGCAAAAACGAAAATGGGTTCTCTCAGTGATTACATATAGTGATATGCAACTAATTTAGTCGCTATTTGGATGCTCAACTTTTTTATTGAATAGATTCTGGTATTTGTTTTCTTTTTAGGTTACTGGTCTGTTTGTTGGGTTTGCAAACCATGGGGTGTTATTCTAAGAAGTTGTTGCTTCTCTTTCCTTAAGAAAACCCAAAAAAGAAAAAGAAAAGACTTCTTGGCCATTTAATATATGCTTGTGTTTATTTCTCCTAGTTTTTTGTCTAATTTACTCTCTGGTAATGGTAACTTGTGGTTTATCCCAATCTCGAATGACATCTGTAATTGAGTCTAATGGAATATGAGTGTAGTAGCCATAAACCATGTCAATGGAGGTTTTACTCACCACTAAAAGTTGAACAGAAAGAAAGATCAAAGATTGCCAATCTGAGCAATTATGCTAAGCTATTATTGTGTTGGTTTTCCAGTTTTCCATCTTCTCCTCATCAGCAAAGTTAATTTTACTGTTCAAAGGTGACACACTCCATAGCAGCCTGAGGGATGGAGACCATCAATATCACAATCATCATTATTAATGCTTTTAGGTTTTCCAAATTTTTACTTTTCTTTATCATATTAGACTGTTCAGTCGACTCTCTTGGGATTGGCATGTTTGAGATTTTGTTTATGCTTTCAAGGTTGGATTGATGCTCTCACCTAGTTGAACCGTAGCTTGCTTACACAACATTGATAATTACTAAAGTTTATTTATAGAAATATGCCGCCAAGTTTGTGGCGCGAATATATAGCACATACCGAATAATACAAACCATCAATAAATGCGGTTTTCAAAATCGTATATGTGCTTTATTGTGAAATGAATGCATATCCACATCATATTCTTAATGAGATTATTAATTTCCATTTATCTTCTGCTTCCTTTTGTCGTCCTAGCATAATTGATGGTTGTGAAAATCTAGAATCAATGTCAATCAACAAAGCTAGCAGAGGTTGACCAGCTTGTGTAGCAGGATGGGATCGGGAATGATGTTATTGGTATTCATGCGATTGAAATTAAGAGACATGCAATCAGAAAAAAATTTCTGAAAAGGTTGCCTGGTTCACTTTGGGGCGCACTTTTGTTTGATTTGGAGAGAGAAGCACTTCAGCTATTATATTGCTTTATGTAAATGTTCTATCTATTTGTTGATGCCACACTAATGCTAAGGATACAGCTATTCCCCATTTGACCAATGTGGCCGTGTTTCATTGTTTCATGATTGTTGCTATATTAGGGAAAATGTATTGCTATATCAGAGAATGATCTTCATTGGTTTTGGCAGTTTTTGTAGTTCATCTGAGGCTGGGAAAAACAAGACCTACACTGGACTTGGACGTAAGGTTGTATCAATAGCACTGCTTAGCCTAACTGGTGGAGTTGCTTTAAGCGCCCTCGATGACCTCATAATATACTATGGTTGCAGCAGGTGAGAGGCATGGCTAGTAGATGGATTTCATTTTGAGGTTTTGATATTCTGCAGAATCATGTTGGCCTTTATGATCCCGTTCTTGTAATTTGTGGGGCAAGTGTTCCACATCCAATTTATTTATGCTGCACTAGTTTTGATAGTTTTCTGGTACCCCGAAAAGTTTTTGGTGTAATGTGACTTGGGGATCTTTTATCTTTAAGCTTCTCCACAGCCCTTCATTTTTTTGTTTCGCACCTGTATTCTGATATATGTCCGTATTACTTAGGTACACTTTTGTCTGAGTTTTATTCTTTCTGGCTGCCTTTCCATCTGGGTTTTCCTCATCGGTTCCTTTTTGGTTGGTAGAAAATATATTGTTTACGTTCGTTGAGTCTGTATTTCTCTAATGCTAATCTTGGATGTCCCAAATTGCACATTCAATTCGGAGGTTCTTTCGAGTTTATCTGTTTCCTAATCTACGGGTCTTTTCTCCAAGATTTATAATAAAGTTCTTTTGAGTTGAGCTTGATTCCCGTTCTAAGTTGACATGGGATATAACTTGATGAGTCTTAAAACACTTAAAAGAAACACAAAAAAGAGGAAGCAAATATAGAAATGGGCAAAAACAAGACCTTAAAGTAGAGCCTTAGCCTGTATTTTCCTCATGTATTTATTTTTTAATTGGAACTTTCTTGTTTAAAATCTTTGAGAATGATCAACTTTAAAGCGACATAATTCCTCATAGATTTACGTAAAAAATGGCAATCGTTTGAGATTCTTGTCAATGCCAACAAGCTGGATTCGAACCGCTCATTGATTTGGCTGGGAAAAAAGATCAGTCACTTGAAAGGAAGACTTCAGTTATTTTTTTATTTAACAATTTGGAAACCAAAAATTTAGGGCAGCTTTAGGAAATATGGGAAGGGAATGGATGATTATGTTTAAATTGATTTACAGATTACTTAGCCATTCACATTTACTTTTATCAGACTATACAGGATTTACACCCAAAATTCAATTTCAAAATAATATTAAGTTTCAGTGTCTTGCTCAAACTCAATAAGCCAAGCCTCAATTTGATTATAGGCTTTAATAATTAAAGTTGGAACATTCAAACAGTGTTCGCAAAATCAAACTGGAACGGTTAACCGGACATGGGGCCAAAAGCGGTTTAACTGGCCTAACCGGTAAACTGGCGGTTCAACCGTTCTAACCGGGCAAGTCCCGGGCGGCCAAAAAATTGTTGAAAAAAATAAAAAAGATGCAAAATTTTTTTTTACTAAAATATGAAAAGCATATAAATAAGGAAAATTTTTATATAAGGTTGCAACCTTAAAATGTAGAATTACATATGCGCCTCAAAAATCCATTGGAAAATATTGTTTTAATGTTGAAAAACCCTCTAATTGATCATCGCGAGGTCGAGATGTATGAATATGAAGAAAACAAAGATTTTGAGTACAAAAATAGTGCATCTTGCATCACATTATCCAGACCGTCCATTTCAAGATTTTCATATGTTTATAGATCTACTGGATTTTAACTATTTTTGGAATTTAAAATTTTATAATTAGATATAAAAATAGATTTTAAGATAATCCTGATACTTTTTCCACCAACATTACATATTATGATAAAATTTGGAGGTGCACCTTAATTGGATTGTTTAATGTTGCAACCTTATAGAAACCACACCCTATAAATAATGATTAAAACAAAACGCATTCAAATGAAGTTGAAAGTTAATGAAAAAATGGATTTTAAAAGTGAGTAGTAATGACCAAAACAATTTTTAATATTTACCATAATGTAAAAAATATTAAAAAATGTATTACAAATCAAATTCCCTATTTTTGGGATTTTATATTCATTTTTTTGAATTTTTATTTTTAAAATACCGGCCAATCACCAAAACTGCCCGAAACCGGAACCGGCAAGGGGCGGCCGGTTCCGCTCTAACCGGGTGGCTACCGGTTAGATCGCCCGGTTTTTCTAACAATGCATTCAAATCATCATTGCTCATGAGTGGTGAACTGATGATAATTTAGAGATTTGGACTTAGGAAAATTAGGCTTAACGATAGAATCTTTAATAAAAGGAGAGTTTGATAGGATTGTAAAGAATTTGTCAGATTTGACGAGAAAAAGTTTATGATGTGATCAAGCCCAAATGGGTGTAGGGGGAGATGTTGTTTACATGTAAGAGGCTTTACTCCATCTATTACTGCTTATAAATATATCTTTTCCTTAAATGTTAAAAGTTTAAAGAGAACCTAACTTCTTTTGCACCAATTTCATTTTGCACTATTCCTTCCTATCACCTTTAAATTTAGCAATGGTTGTGATGTTTACTTTCCTTCACTTGGGCACGTTCAGATATTTACACATGCTTTTTTTGTGGCTTTGCCTTGCATAGATATATAATTGTGTGGGTATGAGATTATGAATATCTGCATGGTGAAGTACACTAAATATCATTTTAATGTTAAAGTTATGATTTTAGAGAAAGAAAGTGCATTTATGTTCTCTTGACTACTAAATTCTTTCAGCAAGGCTCTAGAAAAAGCTAGTCAAAATCAGAAGATTCTGGAGGCTCTTGGGGAACCAATTGTAAGAGGTCCATGGTATAACGCATCACTTGCTGTTGCCCACAAAAGGCATTCTGTATCTTGCACGTTTCCAGTGTCTGGACCACAAGGAAATGGTATTCTTCAATTGAAGGCTGTTCATCAAGGAGGTTGTTATTTCAATATATTTACAGTTCAAGATTGAATAGTGTTAGATTTTATGCTTTATTCTGTAAGTCCTTTGAATTCTTAGGCTACTCTATTCATGTTGTATACTTACCATTGCCATTGCCATCCCTATTTACATTTAGCACTTCCTGATCAAATTCTACTCATCCCTGCTTTTGAGCTTCCTATATGGTTTATGGGCCAATCTTTCTATCAAAAAAATTGTAATGGATAAAAGATTTAAGAGGCAATGTTTTTGCATATTGTGCCTTGGAAATAATTATAATCATATGATATTATTCAACTGGCCTATTTGGTGGATATGTAATAGTTATACATCCATTCAGATGCGGAAGATTACAAACAAAACAGCTGCTGTTTTATTGTTCAATTAGTGGTTCTTGTTAGAATTGCCAAGTAATGGTTCTTATTCATGTACTTATTGTTCCAAGATCAATCTATGGAATCTACTCTTTTTTTTCCCATGAATGTTTCCCGGATGGGGAAGCTCCAGATGCCCAGGCTATTACATTTTGTGAGTCACTCTGCACCGCTAATGATGAGCCCCATTGCTGATTGAATCTTTTGGTACCTTCAAGCAAGGCCACTGTTTTTGCCATGGTGGAACCCATGTGGCCTATGAAATCAGAGGAGGACTCAATAGTGTCCCCATTATGATCACGGAATAACCCCCCATATCCCACAGGTCCCAGGTTTCCGAGTTAACATCCATCGAAGTTCAATTTGATTTGGCCTAGTACCGGTGGCCTCCATAGGGATGACGAGAGAGACTCATGGAGGCCTTGCTTTAGGCAACGCTTGCCAATTGTTGAGGAAATCAGCGGTAGAATGGAATTTGAAGTGTTCAGAGTTTTTTGCTCAGAAAATTACCATTGATTTGATATGATCACTCAGTATTCCTTTCCTTACCCCAAAAAATTCTGGTGTTTCTTTTTTGAGCATGCAAATAGTTGCTGCTAGGGCTGGTCTTCACAAAAATCTCCCTGCTGCTGAGAAGGGTGGTGAGTAGTAGACCTCCAAAAGAACAGGTATAGTCTGTGGTAAAACCCACAACCATTGAAATAGCTGTAGTACATCAGACCATAGGCTACCCGTCACTTCGCAATTGGAGGAATAGGTGTTTATTTGTTTTTTCCTCCATTTTGCACATAGTGCATCGATTGGGTAGAATAATTTCCATGTCTTTGGATTTGATCTACTGTGAGGCTCTTCTTGAAAGGGCTTTCCAGCTCATAGTTACCGGGAGCACCCATTTAGGGGTCTGCTTTCGCCCCGGAATCTCGATCCTGCTCTCCGAGTGACTGGATCTCGATTCCAGATGCTTCCTTGCATTTTTGGATCTCGTACCCGGAGTTATGGGAACTCGGTTCCTATTATTTGGGAGTGAGATCCCCTATCAAGTGGGATCCATATTCGCATGCCCAAGATCATGGCTCCAATATATCATACTAGGAACTGAGTAACTTATGCCATGGGAACGAGCTACACCTACAAAGCTTATTTTATTCGTATATAGTATTCGGTTTTCCTCAAATTTGCTACGACGCACATATTTTGCAATGACACTTGTGTCCAATTTTAAAGAAAGGCAACTAGAGTTGGGACAAGATTGGAAGGAGGTTCAAAATCTTGCCCAGCATCGAGTGCTAGTTTAGAGAAGGGTATTGCACAGTTAAGGTGTAGTAGTGCACTGTATACCTCAATATTGTTGTTTACTGAATCTGGTGTGAAATCATGCTCCAATGCATCACAATAGGGTTTTTCACTGAATTCGATATGAAATCTTTCTCCAATGCACCCAAATACTTCTGTTTGCTGAATTCGGTATGAAATCATGCTCCAATGACATCAAAAATTCAAAGGCAATCTCAATGCCATGATTTTTTATTACATTAATACCTTGGAGCCGTGGATTTGGAAAGAGTTAAACATGCTTTCTAATGGAACTCGCTCCTAGTTTACAATATACGAAAATAGTGAACTCCGGAAACCCCAATTCTAAGAACGGCACAACGCGTTCCCTTTTGGTAGGGAAGCCACACCCTTCCAGATAGCAATGCGCTCCCTAGAAGTCATGGAACTCGCTCCCATCCCCAGGCCATGTATGGAGCTCACTCCGCCACCTAGGGAACTTCGAGCTAGACTTGCTTCGTGCTCCTGTTCCCGTTCTCGGTAACTATGATCCAGCTAGGCTTTGAAGGTTTCGGGGGATGGGAGGTCTTTTAGCAAAGATTGGGCGTGGGAGATGTGGGGGACGAGTTCACTATAGAAAGAGGACACTATAACACTCCCTGAGGGGCAAGGCATCCATATGATTTTATTAGGGCCCCCAATTGGTAGGAAGGTGGACTGCAAAAGGGAGTAAAGAGCTGCAAACTCTGCTTGCTCATGGTCTTGGAAGGCTCTCCTGTAATTTGGGCACCACACTCTAGTATCACCCAGCAATTAAAAAGATTGGCCACTGTTACATCCTGGTTAGTGGCTATTCGAAAAAGCGATTGGAAGAGGCTACATAGGGGCCATAAGTCCTTCTAAAAACTAAACCTACCACCAACTCTTGTTCTAAAACAAACGTGGCTCCTGAAATGATTTATGGAGGAATAAATTGAGTGCCACGCTCCTGAAGATCTTGCATTTGGAGTGTTGTTAGGTAGCCAGGCAGAAAGGGACACTTGAGATATGTGTTTTACCTCTATTTGCTACAATTGGTCTTGTTCGGTGGCATAGAGCCACCACCATTTTCTGATGAGAGCAGAGTTACAGTGCCTTAGTTTATGTATGTCTAGGCCGCCCTTCGAGTTGGGTAGGCAGATTGTATCCCAAGCTATGAGGTGGAATTTGTGGCTGTTCCCAGTGCCCGACCAAAGAAAGTTCGTCTTTTGCTTATCTAGTCGTGAAGATACTGTGGCAGGCATTTGGAAAAGGGACATCTGATGGGTCGGGACATTTGAGAGTGTGGCTTTGATTAAAGTAATGTATCTACATTGTTATTTGATGATAATAATGGAATGGTTATTTCTGAAATGATAATCTCTTGTAAATGGTATAAGTATGGCTCTTGTGCCTAGGGAGGCAGAGTCAGTTGCATTGACGAAATATACCAGTCGAAAATCCCCGGCATCATTTTCAAATTGGATGTGGAGAAGGATTATGATGATGTAATTTTCACAAAAAAGATTATGATTGTGGTATACTTATGAGGTCCTCTCCCTCATAAGGTTCAAAATTCAAATTGGTGGGCTTTGTTAACAGCATCAAAAAAAAAAAACTTCCAAGTGGTGGGCCTGGAAGCCTGGGTGTATATTTTCTACCCATTGTCCTATCCTTATGAATGGAACTTTGCAAGACTCCTCAGCTTTGCATGGGCTGAGATGGGGATTTCCTATTCAGTACTCACCATTAGCATGAGCAGCTTCAGCAGATCCATCAACAATTTTTATAGTCATATGCTCAAGGGCTTCTCCACTCCACCCAATGGGCTGACCGGTCCCATATTCAATATGCTAATAACACTCGTCTTTTGTGATGCAAGCCGTCACCATGTCAACAATCTGTGGCTTTTTGTGAGATGCTTTGAACTTGCCTTAGGTCTTCAGGTGCATATGGCCAAAACCAAACTTCTCAGTGTTGACCTAGCTCAAGAAAGATTGCCTTTGGGCAAAGAATGAGCTGTGGTACAGAATCCCTCCTAGGGTTTTCATCCTCCAAATATGAGCGAAAATTAGGAGGAATCAGTCACTCTAAAAGAAGATACTCATGGCTACTTGTTGTGCTCTGATCTCCATCACCGATGTGCACTAGAAACCCTAAAAAGCCAATGGGACTGCAGTTTTGGAAAGTTTGAGAGGAGATTGGCACATTGGAAGTGCTGATTTTCTCTCTTTGGTGGTTGTATTACTATGATCAAGACAACCTTCTCAAATGTGTTTTCTAGATGTCCCTCTTCCATCTACCAGCGGGTGTAACTCTAAAGCTAGAGCAACTGATGCGCGAATATCTCTGGATTGGAGCAGTTGATTCTCACAAATTCTATCCTTTAAAGGGGGAAACAGTATGCAAGCCAAAGAGGTTGAGGGGTTTGGACATCGGGTTACTAAGGGAATGCTCCAAAGCTTTCCTATTAAAATGGTGGTGGCACTTCACTGTCCACGAAGACCATCTCTGATTGGTCTGTTATTTGGCACATATGGTACAGATGACTTCAGTCAGTTGCCAATAAGACCCGCAACAGCAGGGCATGGAAAAGCATTAGTCAAGTGCTCGGACAACTTTTGACCATGTTTAATTTCTGGCAAAATCAGAAGATTATTTCAGGTTTCTCATTAGTGGGACCAACTAGCTCTTGAGCATTATCTTCCCACAACCCATATAACCTAGCTTTGAACAAGGAGGCTACCATTGCCAGCTATGTTAATATCCTAACTGGATAGTAAGCATCGACCAATGTTTTAATACTCTTTGAGTCCCAAGCCAGAGGCGAGTTACTCGGGCAAGTCTTCCCCCCCCCCCCCTCAATGGGCATTTCACACCAAGTAGTACACTCCTTGTTTCCAGCGAGGTGTACACAGGACTCGCCTTGGCCAGAGGCCATGTCTGAAAACCATGGTATGGACACTCTCCATTCGCCCAAACCTAGACAACAAAGAGACTGCAGATGTTTTGTCCTTTATTGACCTACTCAAACCATGCTTCATTCCGAGATGAGGCCTAAACAAGATCGTCTGTTCCCCCGACCCTAAAGGTACATTTCCATTGTTCTCATATATGTTGTAAGCTCTACTGAACTAGACCAAATCATTGCCTCTAGGGTGTGGTGCTCTCCTGCGTGGCGCTCTTCTGCTCCCCTCAAAGTCCCAAATCTTCAAACAAAGCCTTGATCCTCTATGCATTAGGAGAGCAATCCTGCTGACCAGTCAATATACCATTAATATTGAAGATATCATTCACCACCTGTTCATTCATTGCAATCTCGCATCAGAAGTTTCATTCTTTCTTCATTTATTCGACTACTTGGGTCACCCCTACAAATCTGTTGAAAGCTTATTTAAAGGCCACATTCAACTCATTCAGGACGTATTCATGTTTATTGTTTAATATTTACTCACAGACACTTTTTTGACTTAATCTGCTGAGGGATTTTCCGAACAGAGAATCTCCATTTGTTGAATGAGAAAAGAAACTCTGAATTTTCAGTACTGACTTCCGTACCCTTACACAATGTCAACACATTTCAGATTGTTCTTCCAAATTGTCATGTTTTTAGTTGAAAATTCCGGCAGAAAACAACACAAGGAATGCATGTACGTATAAGTTTCTGCAGTGAAAATATCATCTTAAAAATCAGGAAAAAATCAACTCTTCCTCATTGATTTTATAGAACTTTTTATTTATATTGGCTTACTTGAGTGTTGATTCTTCTTTACATGTGAATTGCAGATGATAGTTGGTTTACATTCTTACACCCTCGAGATTGGGACATTCTGATAATGGATGCTATGGTGCACAACCGCACAAGCCAAGACCCTCAACAAACCTTTCGGATCAGCCTCTCAGATGGGTTGCAACCCAAGCCAGTGGAATGTAAGGAATGTGTGGCTTCAGGAACAAGGGGCACCAAGGAGTAACTTAAATTTTGATAGAATGATCATGTCTCCTAATTCTTATCTGCTTCTTCTTAATTATGAAAAGAGAAGAATTCTTTTTTGTTTCTTCCTGCTTCATGGTTTTGGGTCCAAGTATAGGTTATTGCATGGCCAAATCCTACAGGGTTATGGCTGCAACTTGTGAGAGAGATTGAAGGTTGAGTGCGCATCTTCTTTATTGATGTGGAACTTGTTTACAGAATAAATCATGTAATTTTGAGATTGACAATGATTATGATAATAAAAACCAAGAAAATAACATTTTTTAATGAGAAATGCATACAATTTATGAAATTGGATTTGGTTTTGGCCTTTTTGAAGCCTTTTAAAAGAGAGACGGCATTGCCAATTATTTTTTATTTTCCAGTTTTTGCTTGGTGTGGTTTGTAGTAGTAGAGGTTCCTCAGTGGTGTACAGGGAATTACTCTCTCAACCTTGATATTTAAAGGGTGCGGTTTGCATAAGGTTGCAACTTGAAACAATTCCATTAAGGTACCTCTAAAAAAAATTATGTATGAAAGCTTGAGAATCTATTTTCATCTCTAGTTATAAAATTTTAAACTCTAAAAATGGTTCAAATCAAGTAATCTATAAACACATAAAAATCTTGAAAATGGATGATCCAAATAATGTATTGCAAGATGCGTTATTTACGGACTTGAAATCTTTATTTCGTTACATATTCATCTATCTCAATATCAAGATGATCAATTAAAGAGTTTTTCAACATCAAAACAATGTTTTATAATGGATTTTTGAGGCGCACTTTTAATTCTACATTTTAAATTACCTTATATAAACTTTTTCCGTATTTAAAAGGCACCAGCATGTGTTACTAGAGCTCCGTTACTATACGAATTTATTTCAAAATAGCAGGAAAAAATATTGCTTCCGAAATCGTGTGACAACGTTTTACACTCGTGCAAGTTTCAAAGGAAAAGTACTGTGCGAGTCAACCGACCCACCTGTTCTTGTGCGGGCCCTCATCTACAATCCATCTTAAAGATGGAAACTGGGCCAACGTTTCAGGGTTTGCTAATCTCAACTACGATATTAGGGTTTGCTAATCTCAATCACGATAATGATCATGAATCTTTTTCTTTTTGAAAAATAGAAATGATATTTATTTTTTTATTTTTATTTTTTTTCCACCATCTATTGTGCTTTTTTTTTTTTAACAAGAGCGTAATTTTATTGATGAAAAATGAAACACATCAAATTACATAGGTAAGGAAGAAGAAGCAACCAACTATGACGATTGGATCCCTGTTTTTGCCACCGTATTGGCCTCCCTATAGACATGGTTAAACACAACCGCATGGGATTGACATAAATCCAAAACTTCCATCCACAAGCCCCTCAAATTCCATAGAGGTCTTCCATTTCTATTATAGCAACTAATCACATTTAAGGAATTCCTTTCCACCATCCAACAAAATTCAGCATACATCTCTCTCAATAGCTTAAGTCCTCGTAAAACTGCCAACAATTCAGCATTATTAATTGTAACACCATAAAGCCCATAATAAGTGAAAATCACAATGCCCTCACAGTTACAAACAACACCCCCCACCCCAGCTAGCACTGTATTCCCAAAATAACCATCAAAGTTGAGCTTAATACACCATTCAAAGGTGGTGTCCATTTTCCTTTTGGTCTAACCTTTAAGGACAACATATTAACTAAATTTTGAAGATTGAGAATAATATACACCCTAGAAACCTAATCTCCTTTTTTTATATTAAAATACCAAAACCACACATTATGAATGATCCTATCTTTAATCTGAATTTACACCTTGAAAGGTACGTCTATTCCTTTCCAACCATACCTCCCAAAGCAAAAGCCCTCGGCAAATCCCCGAAAGAACCATACCTTTTTTAGGCAAACACAGTATACTTAGCTGACCAACAATATCCATATGTCTAAAAAGCAAAGATAAAGAGCATGGATCGAATTCAAGACCCACATCTATAAAGAGCATCATCCTCCTTACACATAATACAAATATTGACAATCAAGTTCCCCCTTTTTCGTAAAGTGTCAACCGTTACGACTTTGTCTTGAGATAGACTTGTAGGAACATTTGAACCTAATGAGGAATACGACATTGCCAAATATGTTTCAAACCTGAATGCATCCACTTGTGACAATCATGAAAAAGAATGTGAGGAGAAGATTATGATGGAGAAAATCCCATCATTAGTACTCTCCCATTACATACGGTAAAATATAAACCCCCTCTAAATCATTCATCAGATTAGTGAACTGAGAAATAAAAACATTTGGGATTTGTTTATAAGCAAATTGCAAGCTCCAATTAACACGGTGATAATCATAAACATAGGCCTTATTAACCTGACTTGGTTTGTGGCTTTTTCAAATAGCTCCCTATATTGCATCTTAAGTGGCCTATCCCCAACCCATTTATGAGATCAGAAATTTATCATGTCCCATTTACCAATCATCCATCTATTATTCCTTACCACCAACTTTGTTGGAGCAAAGATTGAAGTCGTCCTCCTCTTCCCCTGCTAATAAAATCATTATTATCAATCCCATACTTGGAGAATAGGACCTCTTCTTATAGCTGCTCATCCCTATTAATGATCTCCACCATCATTTTGCCAACATCGCTTGATCACTAGCTTCAATCTCTTAATACCCTATCCACCTTTTATCTTTGAGGTACGCACTTTTCCCAACTACCTAAATGATAATTTTTCCCTCCATCCAAAGTACCCCAAAGAAAATTCATCATAAGTCTTTCTATCTCTTCGACCACAGGACCAGGCATATGTAATAGGGATAACATATAAATGGGCAAGTTAGCGAAAGGAAACTCAATAAGCATAACACGAATCCACGTAGACAAAAGTTTAGTCTTCAATAGGCTTAGCTTAACCTTAAAATCTTTTATAAACAGGATCCAAGATCAACCTCAGTAACTTACTATTAGAGATAGCAATACCAAGATATTTAAAAGAAAATCTATCAACTACACAACCCAACCTGAGAGCCAATTGATCTACCAATACTGAATTACATCCAACACCTACTGAGGAAGTATTTGAAAGGTTAACTCTCAACCCTAATGGAACTTCCACAACATCCAGGAAAATTGAAATGGCATGTTTCTATTGGAAATCTGCATCACATAAAATAAGTGTATCATCTGTATACTACAAATGTGATATGAAAGGGCCATCCTTAACAACCTTGAAACCATTAAACCTATCTCTCTCTACATTTTTAAGTATTAGGCTAAAACCCTCTGCCACTTAAGTGAAAAGGAATAGTTAAAAGGGGTCCCCTTGCCTCAAACCCTTAGTGCAGCTTTGAAGAATCCTTTTGGACAATCATTGAGAAGAACAGATAAATAAGCTGATAAGAGGCACCCTAAAATCACCTTCTCCATTCGGACCTAAAATCCATACAAGCCATATTTACATCGAAGATTTTCAATCCATCATATGCCTTTTCCACATCTAATTTCAATGAGACCCCAAGTTCAAAGCTATCGAATGCAAACATTATTGTGCAATCAAGATGCCATTAGTGATGATTCTACCTTTGATGAAGGCAGATTGAGGCTCAAAAATCACCTCAAGTAACACCCTTCTAAGTCGAAAAGCTAGAATCTTAGCAATAATTTTATATGGACTCGTGAGCAAATTAATAGCCCAGAGATCATTGATACCTGCAATAGAATCATCCTTTGAAATTAAAGCAATGCATGTGGAGTTAATGCTTTTGTTAATCACCCATCTCCGTGAACTCCTGCACCATATTGAGTACTTCATCTTAAACTAACCCCCAAAATTATGAAAGAAGATAAGAAGAAAGGCATATGGGCCTGGGGCTTTGTCTATAGACAATGAAAACATTATATTTTTTACCTCCTCCATGGTAATAGGACCCTCCAGCTCCCTCACCTTCAGTTCTGGCAGACACTTAAAGGCACACCAATAAATTTCACTACCATATTATGTTCATTGAAAAAGGCCTTCTAAAAATTTCTATTGAAGTCATTCTCCAAACCAGTAGCATCGTCCTCCAAAATACCATGGAAACTTATCCCTGACATATCAGTCTGCCGCCTTCTAGTGTTAGACTTTTTCTAAAACAATCCCACATTTCTAAATCAATCCCACAAAACATAACATGTCTCGTGGTCCAAACTTCTCTAATATTCCTTACCGCAGGATGAGGCAATTTAGTTTTTGGAGCACATCTAGCCTAAAATTTTGAACCAAGAATCTAACTTTTTGTTTCCTTCTGGCTTCACCTAGTCCTCAAACATTCCAACTGATCACCTTCATGGCAAATTAGAAGAAGAGCAGCCAGCTCTGACGGCCTCCAATTCGCCGGAAAATGGCTGAGCAAAATAATCAATAGAATCAGCATCATTATCATCACTTAAAACAAACAACCCACTTTTACCTCCCCCTACTCGCAGCCACTCTCAAGTAAACGCACTATTTTGATGCTAAGATGGATTCTTGATGCATAAGCGGACGCACATTAACTGGCGAGTCGGCTGATTTACCAAAATAGTGTATGTTTCAAATATGCCTTTTGAGATAAAGTACGTCCCGTACATTTTATGGATGTGTGAAGCGGGATTCCTTGTGGAATAGTTCAGGATAGAGCCGCATGTAGGTTTTAAAGCCATGGGTAAAATCTCATCAGACATTATTGGTCCGGTACTAGAAAAACATCAAATTAATTATTCTACCTCGACAGCTATAAATTTGAAAAAAATGTATCTCAAAATAGGGATTGTAAATTATGAGACTATTTATCATTGTTACAAAAAGATCACAATCATTTATATAACCAGTTGATATCAAATTAGATGGTTTGAGATACATAGTGAAGAGTGACTATGTCATCCTTACACTAAAAGTGAATAGTCTTCTCTCCTTGTACACTTTTCCACCAAAATATAGACAATGTGCATAATATAAAATAATATGTGAAATGTCTATAGATTTATACTATCTTTTAAGCTCCAAATTTCCCAAATAAGGAACGAAAAAGACTTTTAGGCCACAATAGGGTTTTCTAGAACCAGACCTGCATTTTTTCCATGAATTCGGAGACATCAGCCTTACTAAAGCCAAGGCCTTAACTAACCGTGCCCTTTCAAGAGACATTAAGAACCTTTACATGAGAGACGTCAAGCAAAGCATCTAGTTTCTCAGGTGTACAATGCATGTGTCATGTCATTGGTGTTCGGTCATATGCCAAACCATAGAAACGTGCAAACATGGAGTAGGATTTTTCTTTTTTATAATGAAAGGCAAGAATTTTCAAGATTTTAGGAGTGAATGAGAATGCCCTGCAAAAGTAAAAAACTTGGGTGACTGTCGATTTGTTGAAGGATATGAGAACACACCCCCATCCCCATATAGAGTTCTTTTTCAATGAGAGGATTTTCAGATAGGGAAACTTTTTTAATTTCATTCATTTTTATATCAAAAAAAATTGAATCACTAATCCAAATGCGATAGTCACCATCCCAATCGATTAGAAACCAACTACAAAACGAGAGAGAGAGGGGGGAACATAGAGGTCACTTCCCTCTTCCATTACTGTTATTAGGAGATTCCCTCGCTAACTTTCAACTTCATCCTTATCCCTATTGAGGGACTCCCAGCTATACATTTGATCATTTTCCTTTTCCATCCTTGCTGTGGAGGGACTCCCAACTGATTTCTTGTGCACATTTATCACACACCGTGGTCGATCCCGACCGAATGTCCCTACTCCTGAGGGTAAGCAAGTGAGAAAGGTTAGCGCATTTGCGAACACGGCCCCTCCCCTGCTGCTTCTGATGCTGTTGATGAGGCCCACCACTTTCTCTATCTACAAGTATTGCCTTACTGTTGTTGTGGGAGTGGTGCGGGGCACCGCCCTCGTCTAAGGAGACCCTCTGCACCTCCTTCCACTCGAAGGTGCGCAAGAACGTCTCCAATGCCATGTCTTGCTCTTCTTTTGAAAGCCTATCCTCTTCATTCTCTTGGAGGAGAGTCTCGTGCTCATGGTAGTTTGCTATCCACCTGCATGCCCATGAATTGTCTTGTCAAAGAGAGACAGAGAGAGAGAGAACTCGATCAAGGCTGATACCAGTACATTCAACCAAAGCACGGCCTTGAAAACCTTTGCTAACTTTTCATGATGATGTCCGCTAAGAAAACCATGCACGAATATGTGTGTGCATGTGCATATGTGAGAGAGAGAGATAGAGAGAGAGAGAGAGAGTCCATGGATGATGTCTGCTAAGCCAGCTATCCATGACTTGTGTGTCAGCAAGAGAGAGAGAGAATTAGATGATGTCTGCCAAGTATGCTATCCACAAATATGCGCACGTGTAGCATCCGTGATTTATCTGTGTGCGTACATGCAAGCCACAGAGAGAAAGGGGGGTTGGAGGGACGAGATGGATGATGTCTATTATACATGTATGTATGTGTGTGTGTGTGAGAGAGAGAGAGAAGGCGTACCGTGGATGGTGTCTAGAAAGCAGCCTATCCATGAATTCATCGGGAGAGCTACTCCCATCAGAAGATGGGAAAGAAGTCAGCTTTGACATACATGCAACAGTTCCTTCATTGGATGTACTTGATGTTCCTTGCATTCTCTCTATCACTGGATCACCATTCTCTTCATCCCCAAAATCAAACAAATGCAGTATCTCTTCTTTAGACATTGTTCTATGCACTTGCTGCTTATCCACCACCCGTGCTGCGAGGCCCTCCTTGGTGACCTATCATGACATCCCATTCAATCAATTTCCTAATATTTCTGAAGCCTGGCTTTCTCTCTTTTTGCATATCATTTTCTTTATATCTTTTCAAAATTACAGAAATTGTTCCTTTACCTGTCGCTTATAAATCTTCTCTTCCATGGTTCCATGTGCCATCAAGCGGTATGCATAGACAGGTTTCTGTTGTCCATATCTACAAGACCGAGCATCAAAAACCAGTAAACTTAGTAACCATGTACGAACAACACCACCAAATGTTCTCCAAGACAAAACGAAAAAGAAGAAATAGTAAGGAAAGATAATAAGTGTAAGTAGAAAAATAGTAACTGAAAGTACAATACAATCAAATAGAAATTTCAGTCCATAAGAATCATAGCAACCCATAAAACACAAATGATTAGACCCTGATGGAGAGAGTAGGCCCCACCATTGGGGCCATGGCCCATTCAGGTTGGTCCCAACTCTCTTTCCATCATTCAACTGAATGCTCATGACCACGATGAATTATGGTTTTCCATAATCCATTGCACCGTACTACACCAAACAGTAAAAGAAAGTGAAAAAACGAAAAAAAAAAATGTATTGAGTTGTACCTCCAAACACGATAAATTGCTTGAAGATCATGGGTAGGATTCCATGAGCCATCAACAACAATTACGCGGTTAGCTGCGTGAAGATTAATCCCCAAGCAACCTGCTCGTGTAGATATAAGTGCACACTTCACTCTACTATTATGGGGATTATTAAATTTCTCAACAAGCCTGGCCCTCTCAGCTCCATCTGTACTTCCGTCTAGCCTGAACAACACATCTGTGAGCTCAGATTGAAATGAATACCAACGGCAATAAAGGTATCTAAAATACCTAAAAGTTAACAAATATCCCAATTAATTCATACCTGTACCAGTCTTTCCCTTGTTTCCAATATTTGTCTTGTTGCCCTTTCCTTGGTACCTTTGCAAGAAACAACTCAATGAGATCGAGAGTAGTCAAGCTTTGGCTGAAAACGAGTGCCTTATCCCCCACTTCAGAACTCATATGCAGAAGATCGAACAGTAATACCATTTTGCCACTATATTCAATCTCCTTATAGATTTTATCTTGAATAAGATCAACCCACCAATCGATATCCTAGAAAAGCACAGTCAGGGAAATGTAAATTACATGCAACCCAATTAACATATACCCGACTTAGACAATCACACAAAATCAGAAAAAAATACAAATGATGCAGATGGGTGTGAATACCTCATTGAGCAAACCATTCTCAGCTTTCTTGTTTGAGCAGTCGGCCTTGTTTCTTGGCTTATCTGTTTTAAGCATGAAAAATATTATAATAATCCTTACGAACCATTTTATAAATACAAGGTCAGAGCCATAGTCAACCTTATACACACTAATAGTTATAGACTAGATACAAAACAAGCTCACATACTTAACACGGGCTGCTTGGTAATGAATGCAAGTGAAATGGCAAGGAAAAACAAAACCACAAAGCTACGAGCAGAATCACTACGATTGATTCATGTCATATTCACACTCCATCACAGCAAGCAAAAAAAACATGAAGCAGCTCCAAACAACTTGCTACATGAAAAGAAAAAATTGCTTCATGAATACCCCCCAAAAAAAACAAAACTAGCGCAAACACTGCCAAGTGCTTCAACTAGAAAACCAGGCAAACAGAAAAACACGAATTAGGAATTAAAATAAATGGTTCCCAAATCTAGAATGCATATCCAAAATCCATAGATGGAATCGATCCTATGATGCAGAGCTGTGATTGTTTGGAACATGGAGACTTCGGGAATTACTTATTCTTTCTTCTTTTGTCACTCATTTAATTGTACATATCTCATCATATCAAATAATTAAACTTTTCTGTTCCTTGTAATCACTAGTTTCATATGGTATGAAAGTGAGAAATCATAGATAGGAGTTGTCATAGTTGTCAACCTTGGATTTTGCTCTTATCCTCATAAAAGAGTGCATATAAAGTGATTGGAGGTGATGTCCCTCTGCAATATTCATGTTTGTACTCGTATTGTTCTGTTCAGGGGTATCAAGTATACATTCACCATTTTTTTTTCTTAATCAGATATTAAAATAACAATTTACTTCAAGGAAAGGGGGCTTATTTCCCTTTTTGGGTCGAGGGGTTACATGGTCATCAGAGGCATTGCTATTACATCAGGGAACTATATGCAGAGGTACTGTCCTTCCACATCACATAGACTTTAAGATAGTTGATGCCCCCTTAGAGATTGGCGTTTACTACTTAAGTGACAGTGGTATTCTTCCCAAACAAACCACATAATGATGCTCAGCTAGAGGATTTACCTATCAATCATCACTAAAATGTTCCCTTCAGTTGAAGAGATGAATCCCAGAGGCCGCATATTTGGTTTCTGTTCACATTGTACCATCTATGATATTATGCCTTATCAGCAGACATAGATTGACTGCCATAAGCAGATTCTGATTGGAATAAATGCGCCCCAGTACAATGTAGTCCACCAATAAATTGTATTTTTTTTTTTGAATAGTTACCTTGGTATTACTGTGAAGAAGTATTTCAAACCTTTGCTGGGGCCTGAAACCCACTTACCAAAATTGAGGCCTTTAATGGCCCCCTATATAAAAAATGGTACCAAGAAGACATCCTGTACATAAAGCCCCCAACAACCTCAAACTAAAATTACAAAAATTCTGAACCTAGCTCCAAAAACCACTGGGGTGGTTCCATCTGTGATATTACGTAAGACAGTCTTCCTTTGCAAGTGAGTCTGCCCTAGAGTTTGTTCACCACATATGTCGAAAGGAGACGCGAATATCGCTGAAAAAGGAGAAAAGGTGCTAAACAATGTGCTCCAAATACCATGGACAGGTAGCAGCCCCCAAGGCCCAAGCAATAACATTTTTGGAGTCCCCCTCCCCTCCTCATAATTGAATCTCGTGATACCCCATAAGAATGCCACTGCTTCAGTCGTGGTTGAATCCACTACCTCAATGTAGCAAGAATAGGAAAGAGAGTGTTACGATCGTGGTATCTAAGAAGACCCTGTGACCCGCTGGACCGGGGTTGTCGAGAGAGCAACATTCAAAATTTGAGCTTGATTTGATAGAGATCAGGGAGTCTCCATAAGGAGGATAGAGCAATTCTTGGTGGTCTGTGATCCAAAGCCTCCCGCCAACTGTTTAGGAAATATGAGGTGGTGAGACCTTCAAGAACATGGAGCTTCTTGGCCCAAAAAATCACCATCTATTTGATGTGATCCCCTAAAGCCATGGGGTTGGACTACCTCCCTTAAAGATTCTTCGGTTTCTTTCAGTCTATAGATGGTGGCAACTATGGAGGCCCACCAAAGAAAGGTACCTGCCACAGGGTAGGGGGGAGAGAAAAAGCTTGACAGAGCTATTGCATGGATAGTGGAATCACCCAAACCCACTGGAACCTGTAAAGCAATCCATAGAACACTAGCCACATCGCAATGCAAGAAGAGGTGAGTACCGGTCTGCTCTGTTGCTTTGCACATTGAGTAATGGTTAGGGAGAGGGAAGCCTCTGCCGTGCATATGGTCCATCCTCAAAGCCTTTTTAAGAATAGCAAACCAACAAAAAGTTTGAATTTTTGGCGGGGTTGAGCTCACCCACACCTTTCTTGCAGTTGCTAAGAGGATGTGGGTGGGATGGAAAGTGTATTGAGTGAAGAAGATTACAAGAGAATCAGCCACCAACAGGTTGGGTGCTCGATTGCAAAAACCCCTACGGGGCCCAAAAAATGCTATACATTTATTGATACCTAAAAAGACACAAAAGTCGGAGCTCAAGTGCTCCAAAAAATGCCCAAGAAGTTCCATGCATATCGAGCTGAGAGGTTCCCTCCTTAGTGGAGGGTGTCGGATAATGTATTGGCTTCCCTCCAAGTATGCCTCTAAACAACGTGAATATCCCTACAAATATGGAAAACCGTAAAAGGAGGGTTGGAGCCATGTTGAAAGATACCATAAAAGGAAGAGGCCAACGAGAAAACACCAAAGATTGACGAGGCCCACTTTTTTTTGAGAGAATGTTAACCTTTAATTGATAAAATAGGAGTACATAAAAGTAGGCTATCCACAGACGGATGCACTAGGGAAGAAGTAAAAATAGAAGTACAGAATCAAAAGCCTTCTTTTTGAAGGTTACAAACTAAAAGCAACCCAAAAAAAGATGCTGATCCAAAAAGTTGCTAGTTTCTGACGAGACAGCGCTTCTTTAGCTAGAGAATCGGCTTCTTGGTTTCCTTCTCTCCAGGTATGCCTCCAACAAACATGCATATCCCTGCAAAGGTTGTCAATCTCATCAAAATAGTGTGCCAGGAACCAAGGTGGGGGGGAAGAAGAAGGCTCTGAGCCCAAAGATGGTGTTCTTGGAGTGTCCCTCGACCGTAATGGATGAACAATTGAGGGGTTGGACGAGCTTGAGCCCTTCCAAAAGCGCTACTATATCAGCCTCCATGGAGTCGACGTGGCCTATACGTTTAGAGATGGAGGCCACAATTGTTCCAATATGGCCTATGGGTTTAGAGCCGGGGCCTATATTATCCTGTTAGGGCCCTTCGAGGGGAGTAATAGGTTTGGATAAGAGCCGACAGCCACAGCAGGAATCAACCCCACAGCTGAGCCGCTTGGCCAATACAAGAGCAGTGTGGTCGTCCACAGCCACCCCCATGATTTTAGATATGGCCAAGTTCACTTTGAAGCCCGTGGGCAATTCGAGGCATTTGTGGAACAGCCACAAGGTGTCCATTTGTGGTAAGCGGAATCTGCAAAATATGAGGGTGTCATTTGCGTATTGAAGATGCAACACTTCGGGTCCCTTGGCGGCAACTTTGAAGCCTTCGAGGAGCCCATTTTGATACAGTCCCTCTGTGGATTTGCTGCAAACCTCAGCCACTATGGCAAAGAGAAAAGGAGAGAGGGGGTCGCCCTCTCGCAGGCCTCTAGATGAGGAGAAAATTCCTTTAGGTGTACGATTAATGAACACGAAGAAACATGGGTTCAAGATACACCCTTTGATCCATTGTCTCCATTTGGATCTGAAGCCCATTTTACTGAGGACTTCCTCAAGTAAGGCCCAATCCATGTGGTCATAGGCCTTTTCATAGTCGAGCTTGATCACTACCTCTGGAGTTTTGCCAAATGCCTAGAGTGGATTCACTTGTGCCACGAGAGCCCCACCCAGTATCCATCTTTCTTTGATGAAAACCCCTTGGTTTGGGCATATGACCCAATTGAGGAGCTCCTTGAAGCAAGAGGCCAAGACTTTAGCAAGAATCTTGTATGAAGTATTGAGGAGACTGATAGACCTGTTTTAGGTCTTCAGCACCCTCGACTGTGGGGACCAGGGCAAAGAATGTGGCGTTCGTTGCCCTATGGACTCCACCTCTGTCATGGAATTCATTCCAGAAATTGACAATTTCCAGCCTGATAAGGTCCCAAAAATTGTTGATATGGCAACAGGGAAGCCGACTGGGCTAGGAGTTTTGTCTTGCCCTCAGTCTTTGAGTGCTTTGAGGCTTTCGTCCTTGGAGAAAGGCCTTTCGAGCCACAAGGCTTTTTCTAGAGCTACGAAGAGGAAAGAGAGCTTGCTCATACAGGTCTTCAGAATGGGTTTAACAGTAAAAATCTTTTTTGAGAGCCCTAGCAACTTCTAAGGGATTGCTAAAGGTGTTGTCCCACCCTACTATGGGTAATAGTGTTCTCTCTTCACCTCTGGTTTGCTGTAATGTGGAAGAATTTTATTTTTTTTAATAAATAATGTGGAGGATCAGAAGATAGTCTAGCTTAGCCTGGGTTTTTCTAAGACATTCATCCTAGGAAAGTTCCTGGATTCCTCTAGTGATATCTATCCCCTCCACGCAACTTAATAACTCTTTCTTAATTGAATCAAAGTTTCTTGGGAGCTATTTGCTCCACTCGATCAGGGGGTCCTTTAGTAATTATATCTTCTTTTGGAATCTAAAGCCAACCCACCTTGAGACAGTGAAGGAGCTCCACCATGCGAGACGAGACTGGAAGTTGGGTTCCTCGAGCCATGAGAGCTCGAACCGTAAGGGTCTTTTGCCAATGAACCCCAGGGAGGTATCTAAGAAGATGGGTTGTGGTCAAAGGTAAGCTTAGGAAGCATGAGAGAGCGGGTACCAGAGAAGGTAGCATCCCATTCTACAGATACAAGGAATAATCGAGTTTAGACACGCAAGGGGTACTGGAGTGGTCAGACCTAGTAAAATTTGCACCGTTTAAAGGTACTTCAATCACTTTAAAAAAAAAACAAAATAAAGGTACTTCCATGAAGGCAGACATGGCAGACGATGGTTTCTGTTAAGCTCATGGGTCTAGCTCGTGACACTGAGATCACCTCCAATGCACTAGAGTAGAGGAGTGCCACAATACACGTAGACCACGGCGAATGTCTAGTGCATCCTATCAAACATCCTGGCAGGGGAGATCGTAATGGAGTGACGAGCAATCACCATATCCCGATTCTGATGGTGGCTAGGGTCCCATACTACCCAAACGCCACATCAAGCGCCTTCAGAGTCGAGGCCTGCCTATTGCCATGCGATTGCAAACCTTGCAACCCAAGGAAAGGTTTGGGTGGCAGTTGCTTAGTTTCGAGGATTCCAAGTACATCGCCGACAAGCTTGAAGATAAAGGCCAGGACAGTCCCTCTCTTTCCTAGGGTCATCAAACCCCTAATGTTCCAACTTCATGGGGAAGCGTTGGGAGAAGGGGGGCAAGCATCTAGAGGACCTCTTGGTGGGTCATCTCTCTGAGGGGGAGAGGAGAGGCCAAGTCAGGTGTTCGGGAATGAGGATTGCCCTAGTTATAGGTAATACCAAATGAGAGGTTCTGGACCGCTCTAAGACCTTTCCGTTTGACCTTAGTTGTGGCAGTGGCATTGGTCTTGAGAAAGACAGAGATATCCACTTCAAGTACGTCGTACTAAAACCCCATGGCCTTAAGAATCCTATTGATATCCCCATGTGATTGGGCACGTTCGATTCTCTCAATCTCTTCAGAGTCTGCAGAGAAATAGAACTCGGCTTTTGATTCTTTTGGGATCTCAAGATTTGAGGAGAATGCAGGGTAGTGAGGGTTGGCACCACCAGGCCGTCTAGGAAGGGTCGGACCCCTGGGGGCATAGCCACTGGGGTGGAGGGAATTATCAAAGCTGTAATCCCAACTTCCAGTCTCGTCTCGCATGGCTCTTATGGCTCGAGGGGCATGGCTCTCATAGCTCTCTCGTCTTGCAGAGGGGCAGCCTGTGGATATGGGGTGTAAGGTTAAGGGTAGAGAGGAAGCTGACAAGTGACAACAGGGGAAGGAAGCAGCAAGGTCTGTCCAAAGGAATGTTGGAGAAGAGAGGGTAGGTTGAGAGGTTGGAGTGGAAGACCATTCCGTGACAGTGAATATAATCCCCCCAATGGGAAGGGGGGCAGGGTATACATGAAAGAGGATAGATGGAGGGTCTAGAGATGCAAGGTTGAAAGGTTCGAGGGCCTACTTGATATTAACGAGGGTTAGAAAGAACTGAGGCCCATGGGGCTGACTTTAAGTGGCCCCAAACTGGAGAAGCAATAGTGGGGCACAAGAGGGTTTGGAAGACTTGGGGGTTTTTTGTTGGGGAAGGGGGGGGATGGGGGGGGATTTGCCATCTGTGAATATGAAGCAGGAGAGGCCTCCAAGGCCGGAGGATGAGATGTTGTGCTATCAAAGTGAGGAGCAAAGACAGCTGAGAGAGGGAGTTGAAAGCTAGCAAGGGGCAGGAATGTGCTGGACAGGACTATATGACAGTTGGGGGAAATTGGGAGTTGGAAGGGGGGTTTATCAGAGTTTCTAAAAAGCTGGAAGAGTGGAGGGTGCTGGTTGAGCCTCTTCATGCATCTCGGGATTGTGGGAGGGAGGGGGTAGTGCCGTAGTTTATAGTGACCTGTAGAAGACGATCCTGTGTGGGAGGGCAACACTACTGACTCGGCTGGGAAGAGAGAAAGATGATCTCCAAGGTGGTGGGGTCCACAGCTTTGTATTTTGGTCTGTTGGATCCGATAGTTGCATGCAGTGGCTCTTGGGGGATAACTCCTCTTTCATGGTCCCAAAGATTATCTGAGTTGTGAAGAGGGGGAGCATCTTGAGGAGGTGGCAGGACGTTTAGTGACCCAAGAGGTGGGTTAGGGAGGTTCACTTGAGAGGCAAGAAAAGTAGGGGTTGAAATGTAGCATTAGGAATGCTGCAAACAGGGGGAGAGTTGGGATGGAATCAAGACTGACTGATGGAGGCCAGAGAGAAGTGCAAGAGGAAGGGGAAGGGATAGGGGTCATGGTGTGAGGGGGCTAGGCTACAGGGTGCGGATAGATATCGAACAGCTGGTCGTGTTTGGGATTGGGTAGAGGGGAGGGTGGGAGAATGATGTTGGGTGGGGTTCGAGGAGGCTTGGCAGTTTAGAGGGCCTAAGTGGTCCAAAAGTAGCGGGACATGTGAAAAGGAAAAGTGACAATAAGAGGAGACCAAGTGTGGCTGGCAATCTCAAAGTGGCCCCAATTCATTATATTTCATCCACCTCCCAATTCATCTGCCACAACGCCTTGGGACAAGGATGAGGAATGTGCCGGCCAGAACGAGGTGGAGGGATGGCACAGAGGAAGGTGGATTGGGGGCATTCCATGAGGTTAGTAGAGGGCACGGAATTTGAAATTTGAACTGGTGATGGTGATGACATGTTGGGGGCCTTGGCACTTGTGAATAGGAGGAAAGGCAGATGCAGGTGTTGTTTGGAGCCGATTTTCTGTCGTGCCCTCCGCATGTGTTAGTTAAGCGACCAACATGCTCAATGGAGGGGCTGCTTCGAGAAAATAAAGAAGCAGACCACAATTGAAAGTCAATTAAAGAAGGATGAAAATTGACCGATTAAATCAGTACATTGCTTGGTAGATATATGTGGTGGGCATTCTCGCCAATGTTGTTCACATAGCAGCTTCTACACCATGGTGGAAGCAATTGGCCAATCTGGCCTGGGTTGTGGATCCCAACCCCAAATGAGCTTTCAAAGCATCTTTTGAAAAAAGAGGTGGAACTCACAAGGGAGTTCATCGGCACATATAAGGAGGCATGGGCTCGATATGGGGTATTTATTATAACCGAAACTTGGAGTGATAGGAAGAGGAGTTAGATGAATTTGTGGGTCTAACTGTCCTTTAGGGACAATTTTTTTGAGATCTATTGATACCTTTGATTGATACCCATTATGCCCCATACATATAGATATTGATAGAGATGGGTATTAAGGAGGTTGGGGAGCATCATGTTATTCAAATAGTCATAGACAATGCTGCTTCTAATTTGTTGCGCTAGAACTTCCCTCATCTTTTAAACACCACGCACAGCCCACTACATACACCTCATGCTTGAGGCTAGTAATAGTATGTCCAAGATTGAAGGCCGAGTTAGTAAGGTTAGGTCAGTTACAGCCTTCACCCATAGCCACACCCTCACCCTCAACATGATGTGCAGGTTTACCAAAAAGAGGGAGATAGTAAGGCAGGGGCTACCTGGTTATTGTGTTTGTACATCATTCTTAAGAGGATAAACCAATTGAAGCAAATGTTTACATCTGAGGATTGGACATGATGCAAGTGGGCCAGGCATCAAAATGGGAAGGAAGCATAAGATATCATCCTCTCTAGGAATTTTTGGCATGTGGTCAAACATGCTCTGAAGATATTTGTTCCTTCAGTTAGAATCTTGCGAATGGTTGACAGTGACAAGACCCTCCATGGGCTACATATATGAGGCAACAGAAAGTTGCAAGAGACAGATAGCTTAAACTTTGGGCAATAATGAAAGCCTTTATAAGCCAGTTTGGGAGATCATTGATGAAAAGTGGGATAGGCAGACACCCATTACATGTAATTGATTAATATTTGAAGCCAACTTTCTTTATGCTGATATGGATATTCAAACAAATAACACAATTATGATTGGATTTAATCATTATCTTGAAAGGCTCGCTCCTAGTCAGAAGATCTAGGATCATATATGTGATGAGGAAATAATCCTATACAAGTGTGAACTTAAGTTATTTGGGAACGCCATAACAGTGAGGCAGAGGACCAAAGTTGATCCAGGTAATATATTTAAATTTGTATTTGCTTCAATTATTTATTTTCAAGTTTTCCTGTTTCAACTTTTTAACTTCAAGTTTCATGTTTAATGTTTCATGTCATAAGATCGCGCTTTGCAGTTCATTGATTGAGCTAGCATGGTGATTGTTCTAAACTTACAAAAGATGGCCATTGGGATCTTGAGCCTAACCACTAGCTCATCTGGCTATGAGCAAAACTGGACTATTTTTGAAATGGTATGTTACTTTAAATTTGTCTTCAGTGAATATAACTTTGTTACTTTTAAGTCTTTATTAACTTATTTATTTGAATAAGTATTTAAAATTTAAATAATTAATATATTAGTTTACTAATTAGCAATTAAGTATTGGCAATTACTTTATAATTAATATGATTTCATTTTAAAGAAACAAGCTTAAATAAAAGAGGCTCAATGACTGAAGCTATGTGAAATTTACTCAAAGATTACAAGAAAGATTTGCTAAGCGTGGTAAATATAAAAGATACCCCCTGAAATCGAAGGACATGGAGAATGCCATGGAGTGATTGGTTAATGAAGATGATGAAGTTGAAGGGTATGAGGGATTGAAATGGGATATGGTTTTAGAAGCATCAGGTAGAGCAGCCGACCCTCCTAGGGCCACTAGATAATCTACACAGAGGTGGAGGGGGGATAGAGGAGGAGGATCAAGCAGTTTCATAAGAAACGAAGAAGGATCAGCGTTATTTTGAAGAGGGAGACAATTCGAATGATATGAGGAGGTTGTCCCCGTTTTTTTCTAATGATGACTGAAGACTCTTGAGTCTACAAGTCCAGATTTTTGTCCTTATTTCCTCCTCTTACGTGTATGGAATATAGATTATGAATTTTGGGATGGTAGGGAGTATGGATTATGGAGTATGGTCTATGGACTCTGGATTATGGATTGTGATTGTATTATATTTAGTTTTAGTTGTGCTAGTAGTCTAGTTCTTTGGTTTGGAACTTTGGAATTTGGATTATGGAAATATTTTATGATGTGTTATTGTCATCTCCTTGGTATGGCTTTAGCATGATTTCACAATTCACATAGAAATGTATAAAAATTCATGAATATGCATTTTTAGACAAAGTTTGGACGACCCCCCCCCCCCCCCCCTCCCCTCCCACCGGCCATTGAACATGATCGATCCACCCAGATACTTAGGCACCTGCCTAAGCATTGGGTGGCCTAGAAACCCCTGGCTGCTCAGGTGCCGCCCGATGTCTTTCAAAAACCTACTGCTCTCTAGATCAAGAAGGGGATAGGAAAGTTGAGAATTAGGGGGATAGTTCAATATGGAGGAGGAGGCCAGGGGTAGTGGTTGGGTAGAGGTTGATTTGGGAGAATCACTAATCCAGTGGGAGTATAACACATTAGGGCAGGGGTTTTTGGGGATAGGGAAGCATACTCGGATCAAGTCTAAATAGATTCCTGGGGAAGGGGACATTGTGGATGGGCCATGGCAGAACTGAGAAAAGAAGATACCAGAGAGTGGGAACAACGACGGCAATACTCCTTAAAATTGTACAATATTCTCGATTTACAAAATCAAAATCAAGATATATCACCTAACTGGTGACATAAGAACTCAACCTTGTTGGTTGATTTAAGAGTTTCATTTCTTGCTAATCTTCATATATGTTAATGCCAGCATACAGCGACTAGTCAAAGTATTTCATGATAAGACATGGCATACCGAATTACATAGCCATTCCATAAGGAAATTTTACTTGATAGTGTTTTCAGTGTCCCAGTTGAGGAAAATGTCGCACATAGAATTAGAGCTTAGTGAGCGACGTGTAGATGTGCAAGCAGAGTTTTATGTGCTTGTCGCATAACAATGAAGCTGAAGGAGAAGTTCTATAAGACAGTTGTGAGACCATCATTGCTTTATGGGGGGGAATGTTGTACGGTCAAGAAACAACCTATCCATTGGATGAGTATAGCTGAAATGAGGATGTTGAGATGGATGAGTGGCAAGACAAGAAAGGATAGAATTCGAAACGAATACATTCGGGAGAGCTTAGTTGTAGCTCCAATAGCCGATAAGATAAGAGAAAGTAGACTTAGGTGGGGCACGTGCAGTGCAAACCCAATACAACAACTGTTCGAAGGTGCGAATTGGTTCATGTAAAAAGCTCAAAAGGGTAAGGGGAAGACCCAAAAGGACATGGTTGGAAGTAGTAAACAAAGATATGGAAACTTATGGCCTCAATGAGGGTATGGCCCTTGATAAAACAAAATGGCGGACCAAGATTCGTATAGTAGACCCCAGATAATTGGGAAAAGGTTATGATGATGATGGTGAATGTTATCAGTGTCCCACATATTTTCTTTTGGGTGAGTAAGCGGTGGGATTGGAACCCTCGACTACATTGCAGTTTCACCACCTTAACTACAAAATCAAGAGTTCCACTCCCAGTCTTCCATATATTTCCATCTAAAAACATATTACCAACTTGTTTACTAAGGCAATGAATAAGATAAATATTATCACCTAGTAAACAACTGCTCATCTGCATAAATGCCTCCATTTTGAGGGAAGTGGCGAAGGAGTGCACGTCTCAAGTACATATGCTTGTAATAGAAAAAATTTAGGTCATTTACCATATTGCATTTGCAATTTCGCATGATAGAAATGCATTCTTAGTTCACTGAAATGATCCTAATCTAACAATATATGTACGTATTACAACTCCAAAAGCAACAGCAAAAATCACCAGGCACAATGCATAGACCTCAGAACCATGTCTTGTGCAAAAATAAGAAGTTTCATTAGGAAATATAACAATAATAAATTTCCAAAGAAATGGGAGGACAAATAGATCACCAACACTATAAGGAATCACCTCCATTCATTTCGCGATCCACATTTTCATCGCTAGAACTGTCATCAACAAGGAAATTCTCAACTGCATATTCACGTCTGTGGCTGTCTTTATGCTCTTTCGCCATTTGCAGAAGTCCGGGGTGATTCCATATCTAAAACAGAGTAAATTTCATGACATGATTCGCTTATCGCATACAGAATTTTGCAAATTCATGCAACTTGTGAAGTTTTATCTCAAATGATCAGACCTTAGCCAATGATTGGTATGCAGTAAAGAAGCAACGCGTCTTTATGCCTTTGTCACTGTTAACCTTGTCATTTGTGAGTCCATTCACATCTAGAAAACGTTTATATAACTTCCTCTGCATTGGTGAGAGCTTTACAGAAATCACATAGACTGTTTTCGGAGGCAATTCATTCTTGACAACGTTCATATCCTTTCTCTGAACAAATCCTTTTAATTGTTCATAAAGAATATGTGACCTTTGGTTCATGATTTTGACATCGTGAGAAGTAGAATTAGTATGTTGCCCATTCTCTATAGGATTTTGGAATCTGCATCCACAAGAAATTAGTAAAAAGATTAATTTGCAGGAAACACCTAGCGCATTAACTTGCAGGAAACACCTAGTGCATTGAACAAGAACCCAGACAAAAAAATTTGGGTTAGATGCTTGCCGGTTTCTAAATTCGTGGCTGCTGCCAAGGAAACCCTCCCTGACAAAATCAACCATCTGTTCCACAAAAAACATGTTAATTATAATCTAGGTGAATGCAAAAGATAAACAGGACATGGTAATAGTAATCCAGTTCGTAATCCACATAGGGATCGTCTTACACAAAAGTACTCCATGAGATTGTTTTGTAAAGGTGAGCCAGTTAATGCTATTCTCCTTTGGCACTTTACTTGCTTCAAGGCCTGGGTGATATCAGCTTTTGTGTTCTTGATCATGTGCGCCTCATCACAAACTAAGATATCAGGTCCATCCTGATAATCAAATTCACATAGGTTAAAATTGAGAACAATCAGCAAGAAAGCCGGTTCCAAATGGACTGGTGAACCCAATATTCATAAACAATTATAGGACTAAAAACAAAAGATATGCCTAGTAGCAGCATGAGGATCACAACACATACCAATGATATCATAATACATGCTTCATTAGAAAATGATAAATAAAACATTGTGACCAGGAAAAGCAAGAAAGTGTGCATCTCTAGATTAGATCATATTACATTATCCCAAGATGTTGCTACATAGAATGGTGCTTCTCAGAGTAGAAAAGACAGTAAAGTCTCAAAAGCTTTTTTACATACTGAAGGCTTCTTCTTGGCGTGTAGACATTTATATAAGATAAAGAGTTGCTAGCATAAAGAAGTATGAATTTAACTTTTAAACCTTGGAATAAATGCAAAATCTCATTTTGAGAATCACATCTTATGTCAGATAATGAGAATCACATCTTCGGTCAGATAAGGACTCAAGATGTCCTCGGACATAAGTTCCAAGAAAACTGTGTAAACACGTTTTCTGAAAATAATATGTAAAAAATGAAGAAACAACCAAAATGCGAAAGAAGTTACCTTGATCTCATGGCTGGTTAAAATTTTAAAATTACTGAATAAGAATGTTAAATACTGTTATAAATGACTACTAATTGCAGAACATAGACACAAAATCTTACTAGAGGTGTAAGAAGCAATATGAGTGTCGACAGGTGCACAAACTAAGAGGTAGTCTTTAAACTGCAACCAATAATCCATGAAACAAAACCTAATTGACTCCAGTATATTTCCCAAGATGTAATGCAGTACGGCAAGCTACAACAGGCCCGAGATGAGGCTGGTTTAAAATCATTAAGCAGCATAAAGTACCTTCATCTTAAAATCTGAAGCCTTTCATTGTCCAAATTCATGCTTTAGATATGAATAGTTTTCACACAAAACAATACTATACCTGGAAATGTTTTCGAGCTCACACAATAACATCATTACTTATGGACAAATTATTTGTGGAAATTAAAGCAGGAGATCAGTGTTCAAGTGTTTATGAAGTTGGAGATAACAATGAATAAGTAGTCCAAAAAAGTCCAATAACAGTATCATCCATTGTAACCTAGATTTACATAAAAACATAAGACCTAACCTAGATTTAGATAAAAACATAAGACCTTTAAAATGAGACAAGGAATTTATCTACTCTTTAAAAATATTGAAATTTTTCAAAGTAAGCCTCACTTTTCAACCAGCTAACAATTGACCCTTTTCCACTATTCCAACTCAAAATCATGTGTATTTTGATGGGTATTTTAAAATTAAATCAAAACAGATGGGTAAAATGTTAAATAGTTAATATCTTAGGCGCATTTTGACAATTTCCCTTCAAAATGTTAAACACACCAGGATAGGTACTTGACCCAGTAAAATCAATGCCAACATAAGGGGTGCAAAGACATCACTCATATAGAAAGCTAACAAAGCCACTTGTACTTCAGGCTGAGACAAACTAACAAACATTGGAACCTCCACATACTCATCACGAAAGTGAAATTACAAAAAGCATCTTTGAAGAAAGATTTTAGTGATGGCTTCATTTTGACAATTTCCCTTCAAAATGTTAAACACGCCAGGATAGGTACTTGACCAAGTAAAATCAGTGACAACAGAAGGGGCGCAAAGATATCACTGATGTAGAAAGTTAATAAAGCCAGTTGTACTTCAGGTTAAGACAATGTGAAACATATATTCTTTTTGAAAGCAGACAAACTAACAAACATTGGAACCTCCACATACTCATCACAAAAGTGAAATTACAAGAAGCACCTTTGAAGAAAATTTTAGTGATGGCTGATGATACCAAGCGCGCATCGTCTGGCTGTAAAGGAAGCAAAATCCAAGACCATGCATCTTTGGCACCAATATTCAAGAAAACGGGAGTGACCACACAGGGCATCCACCGTGCAGGCACTTCTTTCTTGTTTTTTTGCAGGGGAGGGGGGGGTATCAATTTTGGAATCTAATTGCTTATAACTAAAGTTTAAAAGTCTAAAAATATAAAACTTTAAAATTGCCCAAAATTTGACATCCATTAGCCATTTAAGCGAAAACACAAAAAGTCACATACATAAATGTACATCCATAAACATTCCAAAATCCAAACATTACTTCAATTTCAAAATTTAGAAGTTCAAGACATTCAAAAAAAATTCAACACATTCAAGAGTTCCAAAATTTTCAGTTAAGCTAAATTTATCAAATAAAAACAGCCAAACATTGAGTAATATCGTCAAATTTCGTATTACAAATTGAAAACATAGCCAAACGTAGGCGAACATACAGTAATATCTTGAAATTTGCATTATACATTATAAACAAAAGAAAAAAATTGGTAGACATATATTACGAATATCCGATTTTGCATTATAAACCATAAACATAGCCAAACATAACCAAAAATATAGACAAAAATATGTTATAAAAAAATTGCAATAAATCCAAACATAGACGTATATTATAAATTTTCAATATGAGAAACAAACCCAAACATAGCCACAAAATATTTTATAAATTTTTCATTTTGCATTATCAAGTAGAAACATAGCCAAAACGTATCCAAAAATATGTTATAATCACAAAAGTAGCAAGCACACCGTTAAAAAAAAAACACTCAAGAAGTTTCATCAAAAATGTCAAGTCAAACTTCAAATATAAACACAAGAAAATTACCTAAAAAAACATAAAATAGTAGAATACTCACAACAAATATGAAAACCTAAACAAAAACAATTAAATCTACCCTTTACAAGCCCAATAGAAGTAGGCTTCAATCACTTACTTTCGGATGCCAAAACCTCTCTTTCGCAACCTCTTTCGTCTCCAAAAAGACCCAAGCCAAATGTCTTTCGATTTTAGAAGAAATCAAAAACTGCTAGTTCGAAATTGATTTTCAACAAAAAAATTCAATTCAAGGCAAAAAAACATCGGTTTTTGAAATAAAAGTCTGAGTTTCTAAGGTTTGAGGGGCCAAATTACCCCCCATAACCTGTTTCTCCCCTATTAAATGGGGGAAAATGACTTAAATGCCCTTTTGGCGACGGCAATCTCTGACTTTGCCAAATGGGCCCAGGGCAGGTGCCCAGACAGTAGGAACTAGGCGCCACCCTGGCTACCGCCACACCCTCTGTCAGATGGGTGACCCATTTTTTTAACATAGTTTGGCAATTTAACATCATAATTTCCCAACACAAGCTTTTATTAGTCACAGAATGACACTGAAAGAGTAAGTCATTACCGTGAAAATCACCTACTTTCCGGAAACCAAAATATAATGAGAGAAAACATCACTTTGTATAAATCCCCAAGATAGTAAGACACCCAACACATACCATTAGAAGATCAAACTGTATTAACAGGCAAATAGAACAGGACAAAAATCTCCCATAAGGGATTAGATGTTTCACTTTCCTAATAAAGGAAGAAAAATATTTGTAAGATCCAAAAGTCCGAAAAAAACTGATAACAATAAAGGCCCTATAGACATGTTTATGTGAACATTTTTTCAGCTAGTGACACGAAGATGCTGCATTTTTGCTTTGGTAACAATTACCACCGATATGTTAGGATACCATCATGATAAGACTTCCCAAAACATCAGGATTCCAATTAAAAGTTGGAATTAGAAAGAAATGCTTCACTTACATTAAAAGTAGCACTCACATCTAAATACGGCAAATGGAATAACTTGCCTAGAAAAAGGCTCTCATAATTGATGAGTATGTTACATTAAAAGGAGGAAGACAATAAAAGTAAGTTGATTGGTGATTCTAAAAATATAATAAAAATGTATTATTTCCCTATTCAATATTATTACCTTTTTCTATAAATAAATAAATAACTCACTTTGCATCAAAAAAAATCCCTTACTGACTTTTTAGTTTGATACACGACTTTAACTTATTTATAAGCTATTATTTTTATGGCTTTGAACATATGTTTTTCAGTAGCGTTTAAACTCCTATTTATGGTCCAAAATAAAACTATGTTTCATAAGAGACAACCTATTTTCAATAATTGATTCTAAAAAACAAAAATATTGGCTTAATAAATCAACTTCTTAACAAACTTCCTATAAATTTCAACAAAAAAAGAGACCTTCCAAAATTAGCCCAATAAAATTCCCTACTTGATATCCCAACAAAAGACAACAAAAACAACAAACATGAACAACACGTCACAAAACATTATTAGTCTATGAAACAATAAATCACAAGTCCAGTAACATAAGAGATGCACCCAAAAGTAACAACCACTTCCCAGTCCTAGACTATTTGTTGATAGAACAAAAAACACTATCTGATGCAAATCGGACTTTTAACAAATACGTTGATTAAAATTATTTATTTGTTTATTAATTTTTTAAATTTATAGGGATGTGGGTTGACTTTTTTATTACTCTTTATTAATTTTAATTTTAAGGAATTATAGTGTGGGGATTAAAAGTAGTTTTTATCTAATATGTTGGGCGTGAGAATTTTCCTACTATCTAGGGTTTGTAAGGTCCTTAAAAAGTGGCGTGGATTCCTGTTTTCATGGAGTGCTTTGTTTTTTCCCCTTTTTTTGCTTTTAGTTATTGGCATTCCTTCCCATGTTGGAGATAGTAAGTCCTAAAAATTTGGAAGTTGTAAAGTTGTGGATGGCCTTCATATGTTTTGAAAGGAGAAAGAGGAGTCCTATTTTGAGGAATTAGTGGGTTTTCTATTTTGATGGAATGGATAGAAGGTTATGTTGGGGGAGGGGTGGGGAGGTTTTTTTTGCTTTTCTTTTTCTTTCTTCTTTTCTTTTTTTTTTTTTTAAGTATTTAGGTGGGGTGTTCCCCTCATGGAGACTTCACATTTGTTAAGAGTATTTTTTAAGAAAGATGAAGCAGCGCTTCTTCTCATAGGCTTCATTTACAGCCATTCTACTACTATTTGTTGTTGATTTTTGCTTGTTAGAGGATCGAAAAGGGGTGGATTTAATTTCCCACCTTCTTTTTGCATCATTTGGTATTAGAGAAAGGTTCCAAGAAAGTTAGTGACTAAAATGGCTGGTCGTGACCGTAGGAATGCGGATCTGATCTGAGTGAGCAAGAAAGTTGACGACTTGGGAAATGATTACACAGCTGCTGCATGAGCAAGATAAGCAACAATGTGTCCCTAACGGTCACAGATCTACGGGTTGGATCTAAATCGTGGGGTTTTTATAGAGATTGGAGCCCGAGGCTGTGGGGAAGTGGGTTTAGGATGCGTATCATCATCTAAATGAGTTTGATATGCTATGGCATCAACAAGAGCATGAACATGAAAAGGAGTGGGTAACCTACCACCCCAAGGCCGATATGATTGGAATAGGGGTATGGGCAGTGGGAATCGCATGATTCGCATCATGATACAAGAAGATCCAAGCAAAGGGAGCCTAAATCAGGTATTAAAATAGAGTCCCCTAAACTTTATGGAGCTCTCTCCAAGGCTAACCATGAGAAACCATATTCCCATTAAATAGTTCCCAAATCAGCAAGTCATAGATTGGAACTCTCCACCAATTCTTTACAAGTATCATATGAGGTTTTGGATTTTGTGAAAAGTACAATATCAATAAAATGGTTAGATTTTGCGGAAAAGAGATTAGATTTAGAAGGGGAAAGGGTTGATGATAGACCCATAAGGATTAAAATGATGGATAAAATCTCATATTTTTCTATGGATAAGGAAGGGGATAATGAAATTATGTAAATTTTAGAAGGGGAAAGGGTTGATGATAGACCCATAAGGATTAAAATGATGGATAAAATGTCATATTTTCAATGGATAAGGAAGGGGATAATGAAATTATGGACATTAGGTATTTGAAGGAAGCCAAGAGCAGTTAACAAAAAAACAAACGACAACTTGCGCTAGAAACCCATGTCGATATAGCAATAGATTTGTCTCACATGTGCAAAGACAGGAGTTATGAGATTTGCATATGAAGCATTCATTGAGATGGAGCTTAAGCAGATTGCCAACTTGGGCTAGAAACCCATGACGATATAGCAATAGATTTGTCTCACATGTGCAAAGACAGGAGATATGAGATTTGCATATGAAGCATTCATAGGGATGGAACTTAAGCAGCCTAACGGTAACTGTTGAAGAGTGGTTGTGTTCAATTTGTATGCAACAGTCCCTCCATTTACAAGCCAAGATCCATTTCTTGAGGGTGACCCAATTGGGCATACACCACTTGCCCTGAAGCATGGTATCATCCCAATTATTGCTAGTAGGTGTTCCAGGGGGCTTCCTTTCTCGAGTGACATTTAAACGACTTTTTACCTGAGTGTGTGCTATATCCTAGAATTCTATTGGTATGAAATTTCGATTGGAGATGAATAGCATCTTGAAACCAAGAGACTACCTTGTCATAATCCTTGGTGGCAGTTCTCAATATGCCCAGAACATGTTCAAACCTCTGGTTTTGTTGAACTGGGCTTCTTCACAAATGGATTTCAATGCTTTAGAGTGGTGAAAGCCAATGCTTTTCAACCTTCTCAGTTCACTTTTGCTGGTGTTCATCATGTATTGGGCTAATCCATCCTGAAAATCTGAAGAGTGGATTTGTGGACAAGGAGAAGAGAGTGCCCAATAAATTGCCACAAGAGGATCAAGTATTGTTTAACTGGTTGCAGCATAAACATGCTGAACGTGCTTGTACTACGATGGGATGCACGTCCTCAGGCTGAGACAAAAACCACAGGTTGTGACACTTCTATTTCTACAACAATAACACATTGCACATGGAAACGAGAAGGCTACCCTGATTTTCAATATTCTCACAAGATACTGTGACATAGTGATAAGTGCAGCTGCAGGTGGGATTTCTTAGAGAAATGCTCTTTAGGGTGCGGCCACATGCAGTGAGGACATTCTCAGAGGACAGGTTATGCGCCATGTCAAGCTTGACTTGGACAAGCTTCACGCTATATAAGATTTGAGAGAAATCAAGGTGATGGAAGTACTCAAAACTACCACCAAAGATCCCATTCAAGTCTCCCTATGACAACCAGCGTCTCCATTGATGATAATTTGGGCAATGGCATGAAGTATCCATGGTTTTAAAAATGCATTGTGCGCTGCCCAGCGCATCGCATGGTCCCGCATATGCACTATGGAGAGATGCGCCCAAGGTTTCAAAAAATGCTAGGCAGCCCCTAGGGAGCCGGCCTAGCGCCCAGGGCCTAGGCGGGCCCCCAAAACCTTTGGCGCCATGTTGTACAAGTTATATAGATATGTAGTATATATACATATAATTGTCTCAATTTTAGAATTTATTACATCTGAAAATATTGTAACTTATTTTTTTATGTACAAAAATATGACATATCACATGTTGAGAATAAATTTGTTCAAAATTTCAAAATTCATACCATACAAAATTTAAAAGTCTAATAGGATATGCATTAGTAATAGTCTCCAACCCTCAATATTTCATAATAAGTGAAAAGGTTTAGGAAGGTTCTTCAAACCACAAAAAATACTTTTGATTCTCAGAAACAGGTATAACTAAGAGATTGAGGGTTTATGGAACTTTTCTTTTACCTTTAGGGGTTGAAAATAACCCCCATAACCTATTTAAACCTCAAAATTACCCCATTTTCCCTTTTGGGTTTTTTAAGAAAAAAAAAAGCCACGTCCCTGAGCACCCGCCTGACCCGCCTGGGTGCCCGCCTAGGTACATCCTCCAGTGTAGGGCTAGGTCTGAGCCTGCGGTATTTTGGTCCAGGCTGCCTAGGCGGACGCCTAGGCGCTAGGCAGACCATTTTTAAAAAACATTAGATGCGCCACATCTCTCTGCATATGCGCCTGCATACCACATATAGCGCATAATCTGCATATGCAACCCACCAATTTTGTGAAAAACAAAATCCTCGAGCAGGGGTATTTTAGACCTTTTGAACCCTGAAAAAGGGGGGAAAGGGTTTAGAGGGGTATTAAACCCCCCAAACAACAAAATACAGCCACATCCATGGCTTTTCTTGAATCAAATCGAAAAAAAAAAACGTTGCGGAAATATGTTTTTGTGAAGTTCTTAGATTTTCGAATTGTTTGATGTTTTGTTTGTTGATTTGCTTCTTTTGGGTGTTGATTTGAGGAAGTTTAAGTGATGTTTTGACAAAAGGGTTTCAATGACCAAGAAGAAATCGATAATTGCTTCAAGAGTTCAAGTAAGCGGTAAGTTTTTTTCCTACTACACTAATATTTTTTTTGGGGCAATGTCTTCTTCCCAATCTTCTAGTAATTAGGATCCAACTTGAAAATATGTCAAACTAAAAAATCCGAAAGATTGAAATTGTGTGATTTGTATGCTTTATAGAAGTACTTATATGTCGAGCATTTTTTGGCAAAAAGAATACTTAGCCGATATTTTTTAGAATGTAAGAGCATGCCCACAAGCTACCGAAGAGATAAAAAATGAGACTATAAAATACATGGATAGCTTAGAAAACAAAAAGAGAAGAAAAAATGAAAAGAAAATAATTAAGTGATGAAATGCAAATATTTGATGATGATGAGGAGGAGGAAGAGGAGGAGGACATATCAAACGTTGCAATGAGGCAAAGGGGTACTCCAATCTCAAGAGAGAGATTATAAATATTGGTGGTAGTGTTGGGAAAAAAAAAACCTCTCAAGGGCCAATAGATGCTTTTTTAACCCCTGACCACAAAATTGTGGTTCAAGAGAGGAGGAAAAAAACAAAGCAAACCACAATTGAAAATCAACACAGGAAAGAAGAGAGGAAGAAGGTATGTGAGTACATTGCAAAGTGGTTCTACATGGACGGCATCCCTTTTAACACCATAACCCTCAATAGTTTTGCATGTATGGTCCAAGCAATTGAGCAATTTGACCCAGGACTTAATCCTCCACTGCATGAGATTAGGGAGCCCTTATTGAAAGACGTTGTATATGATGTTAACAAAATTTCGATTTCTCAAAGAGAAGGGTGGGAGAAGTATGCGGCCACTATTATGTGTGATGGATGGTCCATGGGAAGTCGAGGTCATTCATTAATTTTTTGGTTAACTGTCCAACAGGTACTTTTTTTGTTAAGTTTGTTGATGCATCAGACAAGTCACATGATGCTATATATTTATGTGACTTAATGGATGAGATTGTAGAGTTTCTTCGAGAGAAACATGTGGTACAAATTGTCACCAATAATGGTGCCAATTCCGTTGTAGCTGGGCATTATTTTACTTTGAAGAGGGCGCATAGGTTTTGGACTCCTTGCGCAGCTCATTACGTTAATCTCATGCTTAAGGAAATGGGTACAACATTTTTATTTAGTAGGGTGATTTCAAAAGCTATGTTTGTTGTTGGATTTATTTATAGTCACACCCTAATCCTTAGCATGACCAGAACTTTTACAAAGAAAAGAGACTCAGTGAGACCGGATATCACTAGATTTTCCATATCATTTCTCACTCTTCAAAGCCTATGCAAGCCAAAAAATGCCTCGAGGACGATATTTGCTTCAGAGCCATGGAGTCAAAAGTAAGTGGTCAAAGCACCAAGATGGAGAAAGGCTGAACAAATAATTTTGAATACATCTTTTTGGAATCAAATATATCTTGCATCAGAGGTATCTGGCCCTTTAGTGAGAATGCTTCGACTGGCTGATGGTGATGTGAAGCCCGCTATGGGCTACATACATGAGGCAATGACTAAAGCAAGAGGAGAGATAAAAAAGGCTTTTAACAGATGATGAAAATAAATGTAAGGCTATACTTGAAATTATTGAAAGGAGACGGGATAACCAGCTTCACAGGCACCTCCTTTCAACCAGTTACTTTCTAAATCCATCTCTTCACTACAAGCACTCATCCATCGAGTCTGATCGTGTAATAAATGGTGGGTTCTTAGATGTGCTTGAGAGGTTGGTCCCTGACAAAGATATTCAAGATGAGATCCAGCGCCAAGAATTGATTAAAAATTCAAGTTAGCTTTGGGAAACTTTGGGAGAGAGATTGTTACCCGAAAAAGGGACACTACAGATCTAGGTAAAGGCCAAAAGTACCCTTTCTAATTTTTGTTTTGTTTGCTTTACAATTTTTTACTTGTTTATGTATAGTTCCATTTATAAAAATGATAAAATATTTATCTAAAATATCTATACAACTGCATGGTGAGTATTATATGGAAGCGAGACATCAAATCTACAACGTTTCGTTATTCGTGTGTTGAGTCTCACATGTAGTTCATCTGATTGCGAACGCGATTGGAGTGCATTTGAGCATGTAAGTCATCAATCCTTATTTCTTGGATTTCAATTTCAATTTCAATTTCTGAAATCTAACTTATCTAAGAAGTGTAAAAGTAGGAACAAGAAAATAACATATTTTACTTTTGCTTGTTTCCTTGTTTTCTACCACAGCTCCACACCAAAAAAAGAAATAGGTTGGGGCAGAAGAAGTTGAATGATTTGGTTTATGTGCGGTATAATGAGGAGCTTAGGGAGAGGTATCAAAAGCGCATGGATCTCAACCCTATTGAATTGTATGAAAATGACGGTGTGTGCACAAGTGTGTGGACCATGGATCCACAAATAGAACATGTGTTTGAGTGTGAGGATCTTACTTGGCTTGATGTCGAGCTAGCTATAGCGGCTAATGAAGAAGAACGGCCTAACACTAGAGCTCAAAGGAGTAGAGCTGGGTCTAGTTGCACATCAGCTCCAAAGGTCGAGGAGGAGGAGGAGGCTGACTCAGAGAAGACCGAAGAAAAAGAATACGTGGAGGCCGCCAAGGATGATAGTGATGATGATGCACATGGAGACTCTCAAGATAACTTCTCTGATTAGAATTTGAAATTTAGAATCTCACTCTCAAAACTTGAGAAATGATGATGATTGTATTGACTCTTGAGCTTGACTTTTGAACTCCTTAATCTTCATAGACTTCTATTTTATATTTTGTAACTTTAAAGTTTGTGGTTGTAAATTTTGTGCTTATGGTTGTTGAAAGTTTTATGAAGCTAGTTTCAAGCTTCTAGTTTCTATCAGTGGATAGTGAATACATCATCTTCGACAGGCGACAGCTGATACTTTTGGAGTTTATAAATAACACCTACTATCACATATATCACCTCCATATTTTTTCTTTGCATTAACCTATTTTTTTAGAATTTTTTATATTTATTGATCGAATTGCGGAGATGCACCCACATCCGGACCGCATCAAGCCACATCTACGGCCGCATCCTGCATTTTAAAACACTGCAACCAAACAATGTCGGTCTCCCCCATACACTTCCAAACCTCTACAGGGAAACCATATAGTCCTAAAGCCTTTCCTATCTTCATCTCTCAAAGTGTCTTTCACTTCCAATATTCTAATCCTACGAATGTATCTATGTTTCACTTCCAATATCCTAATCCTACGAATGTATCTATGACCTCCGCCCTAATTTATGCCAACCGTTCCTTCTACTGTTATGTTCCCATTGTGTTCGTCGTTTAATAATTTTTGAAAATAAACTCCAACTTCTAAGAGATATTTTGAACTTTCATTTTGTTATCTATGCACATCATGCACATACACATACATATATACACATACAAAAACTAGCACAAATCCACACTTTATTACAAAGTGACTTGTATGAGCAGCTCTTCAAAGACTTTCCAATAATATCATGCTGTCTTCCTATTCTTTCAAGCTTTTAAGGAAAGTAATTGTATCTAAAAGAAAGTTTGGACTGCAAAAATCAGAAGGATTGATGGGACCCCACAAGCTCCATACATGAAATAAGTGTGAACCCTAGGCTGCGGATTTATTCATGGAAAAAATAAACTTTAAGCAGTTGATCCATGCACATTTATGATGCACGAATTTAGCGGCATTTACAGTCTGCATTACTTTTCTATTCATGGACTCAAAATGGAAGGAAATGATAACATCCTATTTTATATCTGTGCAAGTTCAAATTACTTAACGGTTAAGGATTAATTAATGGGAAATGACGACCTCAAATAACATTTTTGTTTTATTTAAAGGATTCATAGATGGTAAGTGGTAAGTTTAAGCAGTGCCCATTTAAGATCTATGGCTCTCAGGTTCAAGCCCTAGGCTCAGAAGTTAGGGCACTGGGGGGCAACAGCATAGATTTTTATCTTAGTAGTTTCTTTTTCCTAATTTATCAACAGTAAAAGTCTCCAGTTAATTGGGTAATGAATGAAAACCCTGCAGAAACACAAACAGCCATTCTCATAATAGAGATCGACATTCAAGCTCCATTATTGGGAAGAAAAAACATCATTACATAAGGACTTCTTCCTCCCTCTACGTGAAGTAGCCTCGTCAAATTCGCTCTCTGAAATATCACAAGAAATAACACTACTTCTATTGTAATTTCTCAATAATAAGCCAAAACTTATACCTTTTAGGAAACATTGATCCAGGGAAAACCTTAATGGATCAATGTACTCCTCAAAAGCCCCAATAACAAATTCTCTACTTCCCTAAAGCACCTTCTGTTATACCATATCATATTATTTCTGATCTCTCACTCCGTTTCTCCATCTCAAAATATCATTAAATTACTTTAGCTTATTCTCAACTTCTCATTCTCACTTTTGTAATCCAAATTTATTCATATTTTATATTGGTTTTTCTGTTTTAGTTTAGAATTCCTGGCTATTTTAAGTGTTACACACCATAAATTTAGAAGGGGATTCAACTTTCTCATGCTAATGATTATTGTGTGTATAAAAATAAACCCTCCAAGATGTCGGACCATGACATACATTTTATGTTATAGTATCAGCATTGTGTGCTATGCAATATGAATGATACAAAAATGGAATACATCTTTTATATTGTAATAAATGTGTTACAAGCCAAATGGTTAAGTCCGTTTTTGAACTTGAATTGTACATATATATCAAAGTTTTATTTAGTAAATTAAAAGACAACCATACTCCTGACAATAACGAGATAACTTCTAAACGAGCACCAGTCCCTATCCACACTCCCTTTCATTCATTTGGAGCACATCTGTAAGAAATTCATGAGTCGCAGAAACTAATCTCAGAGTTGACTCCCTTATTCTGATGTCCTGCTTTTTCATTACACACATTTTCTGGACTCAATTTTCCTCTTCCTCTCTCCCTACCTCACTAGTAACATTTGTGGACTTCCCTGCCCTATTCATAAAGTAATAACAAGGAAAGGAAAAATTTAACACCACAAAAAAATGAGCACACAGATGAAGAACAAGGATGCAAGAAACTATTGAACACAGTAAAACTGAGCATACACACAGGACAAAGAACGGTATCAGCATTCAGGAACTACAAACTATACCTGCAATGCATGAGATATCTCAAAAGCGACATTCCGGTCCCTGACATTCTTTCCAAAAGATAAGTTCCGAAAAGCAGCATAACCAATCAACAATACACCACCTTTCCTTCTCCATTTCGCTAAGAGCCTAGCTCTTTGGGAGTAATCCCTGACAAGAAAAAGATGTCAGGTGTTTCTGTACACTACAGAACCAACATGGTTACAGTGTATTTCATTTGCCAACACAAGAATCTTTGAATCAGAATTGAATATCTAAAGATTATAAATGAGAAATAGAAAACTACAAATAGTACAGGAAGAATAAGATGATGGTCTTCCTACAAATCACTAAAGTACAATCCATGCCTGTGGAAATTGAAAAACATTCTGAGATCCATGGCAAATGTTTAGCAATCTAAGAAGCTTTTTTCTGGCAGAACTCTGGGTCAAGATAAGGAGCTACTGGTATAAAAATTTCAAGAAAAGAAAGAAAACCTAGAAACATCCTCCAGCATAAATACACTTAAAGGCTTTAGTTCTGTTGGCCTCCACTTAATGAACTCTTGACGCCAGTTGTGTAACACATTTACTGGAGTGACTATCAGTGCCGTTCTCAATCCCAGATCAATGCTCCTCATTGTTGTATAAAGAAAGGCAATGACCTGCACAAAGAAATTTCAAATGTCCAACAATATAAACGAGAAAATCGAACAATTTTGAAATTCAAAATTTTTCATTTAATCCACTATGGAGAATAATTCACTATTATGCAATACTAATTTAAATAAACAAGTTAACTTCCATACCAGCTGGTCTCTCAAACTCCATGCCCAACATAAAATAAAAAAGTTTGCATCAAACAGTAAAAGCAAATAATGGAGGAATTGAACAATAAACTGCATGCTCATGATGCTTACGATGATATATGAAATCCTTTTCTCGTGATATTGTTAGGAAGTTTCTTCCAACTCACTGATACTACTAACAAATTTCTAATGTTCAAGAAGACAATGGAGGTAGGGGGTCCCAATCGCTGGGGCGGTTGGGGGGCCGCCTGAGGTGGGCGGCACTGTGCAAAAAGAAAGGAAGGAGGGTGTTTGAAATATATTACATATTTTGAAAAAAATTGAAATATTACTCTATGTTTGGCAATAAATTTTGAAATATTATAGTAGGTTTGGCTATAAATTTGAACATTACTCTATTTACAGCCAAACAAAGAGTAATATTTTCAAATTTGCATTATAAATTAGAAACCTAGGGAGAAATATATGATAAATTTTAATTGCATTATAATTTAGAAACATAGCCAGAAATATATGATAAATTTTAAAATTTGCATTTTAAATTAGAAATATAGCCAAAAATATATCATCATCACTAAAATAGGAAACCTTAAAACAAAATACTCATGAATTTTCATCATAAATGTAAAGCAAACTTCAAGAACAAATACAAGAAAATGATAAAAAAAAGTATAACATAACACAATATTCACGAAAATATGAAACAATAAAAAAAATAGTTTTTGTGGCATAAATCAAGTTTTCTTGGGTTTTGGGGCCAAAATGCCCTCCAAGTACAATTTCCCTCCTTTTCAAGGGGGAAAAACAACAATTTTACCCTTTTGGTAAGGCCCATTTCAGGCTTCGCCAAAAGAGCCCAATGCCGGCCCAAGCGAAGCCCTGGGCAATTACTTGGCCACCCATGGCCAGTCCCACATTGGGCTGTATAGGCCCAGGGCAGGAGGGTAATGCCTCCCAGCCGCTCAGGCAGATACAGACCAAGGCGAAGCAGTGAGGCCTCCTAGCTGCCTGGGCGGCCGACTTTTTTAACTTGGAAATTTTCAAATCAATAGAGACCAAAAAAAATGACTAGTAAGCTATAAGTGCAACAGAAGAAAGCCCAAGAACCATCACATCACCATAGACAGCATCTATTTTGACAAACAAACAGCTCAAGACAAGACACTTTCAGTCAAACTGGGACAATAATTGTAAGACTCATGCCAAGACAAGTATCCTGAGACAAACAGAATCCTAATTATATAAGCAGTTTCAGATATTGAATAAGGCTTCAGTGTTTTCCATCTCCTTGTCCAAACCATGATATGCACAAATTCATAAAGAAGGAACAAAGAAAAAATTTCCACTAAGGTCATGTATGAATCTAAAGAAAGGAGCAATCAGAAGAATGCCACATAGTTAAGCAAATTTTGAAATCGTACATCCCTTACTAGGGTTCAGACAATGGCACCCATCAATTACATGTTCCTATATCCAACAAACAAACAAATTGTAAAAGGATAATGGATTCTGTTACTATTCAACACTTCACCCATATCTTTTGATTTCAGTTCAAAATACCCATAAAAAAACACATGGCCTTGAGTTGGAACAGTAGCAAATGGGCAAAATGCTGAATGAATACATCCATCTCTTATGAGTATTTTGATGAATTTCCCAATTTAAAAAGGACAGGTCATATTATAATGGTAGAATGCATGCGCACATTTTTCAGCAATATAGAAGTAGAGGTCCAACCTAAACTATATGCAAGTGCATTCACATAATCTAGTAAATGGGAAAAATACTAAATACATCCATCTCTTATGAGTATTTTGATGAATTTCCCAATTTAAAAAGGGCAGGTCATATTATAATGGTAGAATGCATGCGCACATTCTTCAGCAATATAGAAGTAGAGGTCCAACCTAAACTATATACGAGTGCATTCACATAATCTAGTAAGGAAGCGAAGTTAAATTTCTGTAGAGGGTTTGAGCTGAAACTTAGTGGTAATGGAGATCTTTGACTTAAACCTAGTTCCTAGTATATTGTGTGGGGAAAGAGTAGATTTACAAGCAGCTGTTCTAGGTCCCAATAACTCCACACAAAGAATACTTAAAAATTCCTAAAAGGAATGCTAATGGTGCGCAAGTATAAATAGAAACCTGTATATAAAGCTGAGACATGTATTGTAAAATGTTACCAACCCCAGGCATGATATTGCTCTAAATGGTTAAAAAGTATTCGTGCTTAAATATGATCTTTGTGGTCATCAGTGCAAATTTCTAGGGTACCTTCGCTTTACATTTCTTGGATAAAAATATTTTTTATCATAGTTAACCTTTGAAACCCCATGACCTTATATGTGACAACATGAAGAACAAGAGGCACTAAAGAATGGAGTTAAAAATGGACAGAAGTACACAAGTAGAAGCCCAAGTTACCTAAATGAACTTCAATTCAAAATACATAGCTAAAGAACAATACAAGCATTGTGGAAGATGTTCTCTCACAGATAATCACCAGGGAACTTTCAGGATAAGCATGCTTAAGTAATGTTAGAACAAGTGCAGGAAAAAAAAGGACATAAACAATTATGCAGCAAACTAACAAATAGACAGCAAACCTGGAAAGTCTTCCCTAGACCCATAGTGTGAGCTAGAATGCAACCAAGGCCTTTATCTCCAGACTTTATCTTTTTGACAGATTGTATGCAGTTTTCCCACATAAATCGTAACCCTCCAATCTGCACTCAAATGGACAAACTTTATCATAAGAAATTTTTTGACAGAACTATTGAGATCCACAAAATAACAAACACAATGCAGTTCTTCAAACATGACAACAACTGATCTCATCTCAGGTAGATACTCATAACATACGTATAATGCATGATCTTCCAATTAGAGTACATCCAAAATAACTAGCACCATCAATCAACAGAAAAATAATAAGACGCCTCTCCTAACAAGAAAACTGGGACAGTATTCAGCGAACAATAGAAAGAGTTCAACAATCAAAATATTCAGAAAATAGAATATCTATGCTCAAGTCAATGAAGGAACAAGAGAAGGTAATAATAATACAATTACACATCAACTGTAGAAACTAAACAGTGTTAATCATTTCTCAATTGACAATGTACAGGCGATACCATTATAAAGAAAATCTTTTTTGTCCCTCAAAAAAAATGTATAGGAGATACCTGATGAGGCTTCAAGTGTGCAGATATACTCGGGGGTACCCTCACAGGTTCCTCATTTTCCTCTCTGACCACATTCATTATAAAACCCTTTACTGCATCACCCAGGACTTTTTCACCAGCAAAGTCTGCCGCATTACCATTGCAAGTTGCAGCACTCTTACCCAATGTTTTAAAAGCAAACTGTTCTTGCAATGACTTAAGATGTTCTTGGCGTTCCTATCAGAATTGTAGTCATGAGAAAGAAGGCATCACAAATCATACAGAAAGTCGTATAATAGTTCGAGGAAACATAAGCTTCAACTAATTATCAAACAAACCTTTTCGATTGCAATTTTTTGTTTTGTTTCTTCTCCAAGTTCAGTATCATCAAGTATCCTTCTTGTCCATTTTTTCAGTTTTTTCTTATAGCTGGACGCCAAAAGGAAACAGATGACTTCAGCTAAGGGAGTTCACTACAATGTTAATCAACATATAGAAGCCAGCAACATAAAACTATAAACAAAACAATTGCTTCTAAAAAAATCAGTTGTATCATCAATTCATTGTTTATAAAGTTAAGAATCCATTCTAGCTGAAACATCAAAAAAACTTAATACAATAATTGAAAGTTCAAAACAAACAAATGCTAACAAATTAAATTCATATTTTGGAACAGAATATACAAAAAAATCCCAAGAATCAATCATCATCAAGCCCTGGTCATGTACATTGTGTTACACTCCTGATCCATTACAAGAAGCAGTGAACAGAAAGTTTTGTGCTTCAAGCAAAACTCAAATATGACTTGTACCTGAGTTGAATATCGACAACACTTTGAGGTAAGTCTGAGTCGCTACCAGAGGAGGAAGCGACATTGTCGCTTACCCTCAATGCATTGTCACATTCCAAGACGAGCTGTTCTAACTGGTCGGGGGCACAGCAACAACACTCCCAACCACAAGACCGCACTCTCTCCAGTTTTTCTTTGCTGAAATTCCGACCTATACATCTTGCACAGAACAGCATTGCACATAATCTACAGCCAATTAAGTCATCTACCTTTCCACACCATCCGCAGTAACATTCAGAGCAATCTGGGTCCTGAACCACCAAACACATTATGCACTTAACAAAAGAAAAACTAAAGAAGAAACTCAATAAATCAGTCATTCAAGAAGAAAATTAGTTAAGATATATGTACCTTTCGAGGTGATCTCCTATTTATAACAAGTTTGCAATTTTCACAAATAATGACTCCCAAGAGGGGATGTCTGCATACTTTAGAAGCATTTAGGATGTCAGAACAGGCACTGCAGCGATAATGTTCAGAAACCTTTGATGGATTGATGCTAGGATTCAACACATTAGTGGATGTTGTTTGCTCCACGACATCCATTTCATCATCACTATCTATTATTACAGTTCGACTTCTTTTAGTGTCAATTTCATGGTTTCCACTATCATGGGAACGTTTGGACAAAATAGAGGCAGGAATTGCAGACACTGAAGGAACACCTTCAACCGCCATCTTTTCCCCATGGAGCTCAGCAGAATCTGCAAAATCAGCAACCCTCACTGCCATCAGATTTGATCAGAAACATTAAATCATGTCATTTTTAGTTCTTTATGAATATCATAAAAAAAAATGTTACCTACCAGTATCCTTCGCGGAACATTCCCCAGAGGGGACACACACCCTGAAATCATTGTGAACACCTGACCCAGTCTCTTTAAGCAGAGTGTCCTGGTCCCAACCAAAAACAAAAAAAAGAATAAGTCAACCAAAGAGCCAAATTACATTGGAATTAAATACATTTTGTTTATTTATTCAGTTGTGTATTTATGTGAGAATGCATTTCAAGCAACTCAAACCAATCTGATAAGTGTTTCCTGCTGGGTTATATGAATTTTAATGTACAAGTATCCTATGAGAACAAGGAATGCATCAAACAGGAAAAGAACTCCCACAACAATATGCCAATGACCGTGAGCGAAAAATAGTACCGAATGGGAACCTTTACAAGTAGCAACTCACAGTACTCCACCTGATTTGTTTTATGAGTTCTATGCCGTCTCTGTTTCAGACGATTTTGCAGCCTTAAGGTGAAGATTGCATCTTCCTCTTCTTTAACCTAAACAAGAGAATGAAAGAATTAAAACATTCATAGTCTAGGGTAACTCCCTGACAATCACAACTGCATGAGAAATGCACAAGAAGTAACCAACTCAGGTAGTAAACAACTGTAAAAACTATTTTACTTCAGCAAAAGTTAAGTCACATGAGAAATATAGTATGAATTTCTCTATTTTTAGTTGTCATATTATCATGAATATTACAAGGAAGTATGTTTATGAGAATATTTACAAGAGGAATTTTCATGAGAAAAGTAAAGGAATGTCTATAAGAAAACAAAAAACTAAAAACAAACAGTTCCAACTAATTGAATACGACAGTTGATTTTCAAAATTACGCATATTTCACTGTAAATGTTACTTGAAACCACCAGCCATAAATCATCTGAACCTAGTTCCGTCTTCCCCTATAGCACATGCTCTACGTGGTCAGGGGGATAGGCAGAGAGCGTGTATAAAAGAGAGAAAGAGAAGGCTAGAGGCTACCATAAAACTTAACCTCCACCAATAAGTGAGAGGCAATTAAGTCAACAGTACGTGGCTGCCATCCAATTAAACTATGTACAGCCAAAGAAGAAGGGAAGAAAGAAAAAGAAGGCATGTTGATTGCAAAGGTTTCCAAGAATAATATCAACAGAGCTACGTGCTTAATATATTATACATGCGTATCTGTGTTTCAGTGCATCAGAGAAGGAGATTTCTCCGCTCTCTGCTCACATTCGACCCTCCTAGAGCACCTCCTACATGCTGGGTAAAGTGCTTCATAATGCACATTCTCCTTGGGGCTTAACCCAGAAATATGTCATGGATTCTCTGGTTGGGAGGCCTCATTTAGAGACTGGGTCAGGTGTAAAAGTGACTACAAGCAACACAGGGTAACAACTGTAAAAGTGATATGCAGTCAGCAGGAAATGATGGCAGTACGATGGGAGCCAACAATGACAAGGATACCATCTATCGAGAACACATCACTATCAGAGAAAGATATGGTGAATTCATGTGCAAACCAAGGAAGTGCCAAAAAAATCAGGGATCCATTAGAAGTGCATGGAACAACCACCATATAAGGTGCAATTGTATTTGAGAATCACCATACAAGGTGCATTTTGTTTGAAGTTGGCATTAACGTACAATTTCTGGTCAACAACTACGAAAAATATATAGAACAAAAAGGGGAAAAAGTTATTGTAGACCTTTGCAAATGCTTTAATACACACCTTCCTAATCTTCTTCTTTTGCTCATCAGTAAGACCTGTTTCATCTTCATTGGCCACTGCATCTGCATAAAAAGGATCTCTGGAGCAGTTCTCAATGTCATCTATTTCCTCCACCTGACGTAAATTAGTTATAACCAGCAGATCCCAAGAATCTCCAGGAACAAAACAAGGTATGTGCAAAAGCAGCAAGACATATGACTTAAATGAAGAGAATACAAAAAAACATAACTACCATATGAAAGCCAAAAAGAAAATAAAAAAGAAATACGTATGAAATGCAATGACATAATGCAATCATGACTTAAAGAGCACCAAATGAGATGTTATAGTTTATCGCAAACTAATCCTCAACAATCATGAACAATTATAAAAGGTGTGCCAAATGCTTTAGGTGTAGTACCACACACAAGTCTAGACGATAGAAAATCCAACAAATGGTAGTAAACCAAAACTTAGGATGGAGATGAAATTGCAGACCATAAAAAATAGTCCAATGATGGGAAAGTACAAATAGAGGTTTGATGGTTGAGCAGATGACATTGCTGGTATAGGTGGTTAAATTGAAATTATTGAACCATATCTTTCCCTTATGGACATTTGGATGGTAATGCCAGTCAACAAAAGAACTTTAGACTTCTTTTTTTTACTTAATTCAGCCAAACTTTGGAGGTGGTGATTTTATCTTCAGGCCCTCTATGCATAGTGTCACATAAAAAAAATGATAAGAGCACAGTGTTGTCTATACACAACACTAACCAAATAAGTGTTAAATAGTGCTTCCACAATGGAAATACCACATTAAAAGAGGGCAGATAGAACAGAGAACATTAACAAAGATGTTTGGTGCCCAAGCATTCGTTTTATAAGGTTGACGCCCCATATAAACTTTTTCCTTGTTTTTAAAAGAAAAATATTCTCTGCAAATATTTCGGTCGAAAGCTGCTAAAAGAAGTTAACAGACCATGAGTCAACCAGTGTCAAAGTGAAAGACTAGTTTTTTATCATAAATATATATAATCACATTGCAATTTCCAAAGCTAGCCGGCATGAACATGTGAAAGTAAATAATCTAATGCTATGGCAACCGTTTGCAGTGCAAGAAACAAACATGTATACGAACCAAAGGTAGGGAATAAAAGAATAACAAATTGCAGAATGACCAATTGCAGACTGACCAATGATACCTCATCAACTCCAGGAAAATTGAGCCCCATATTTGCTGCCTGCAAAGGAGTACTGGCCAAATATACAGAAGCATAACTCTTGCTACCAAAGGAATTACTTTCCCCTGGAAGATTATGAGAATGGAGAATCTCGTTAACTGAGTTCCAATCCTTCTCGGCATTTTCGTTCAGGGAATCTTTATTGTCATTGGTTGCCAGTTTTCTTGAGAGAAACCCACTTGCACCTTCCTCCAATAATTTGCCATGATGCCTGTTCCAAGAACAAGTATTTAATATAGGAACAAGGTTCTTTCACTAAGTAACTACACAAGAAACAAAAACTCATGGGAACAATAGAGTACCTTCTTACAGGTCGACAAGCCTGCAGATAATTTTCAGCACCTGAAATTGACTCAGCAATCTCATTAGTTAGTTGAGAACCTGCCCACTGAATTCTTTTTCTCCAAGCTTCTGTGCTGCAACCTTCAGGGGCCTGACTTTCAACCCATTTATAAAGACTAGGTAACTCAACACCCGCGCCATCAAGTTGTTCCTGTCATTCATGATCATAACAATCAATAAATGTTCATAACATAATTTTTAGCCAAAGCATGATTACACATGTCTTTTTTTTTTACGTAGCATGATTTCATATGTCAGATAGTATCCTTTGCCCATAAGTTACAGCATATTACAAAATTTTGTTGAATGTCATATTAGCATAATAAAGAATAGCGGTAGCATCTTTAAGAATTAACATTTTTTAATGGAGGAATACCCTTGAGCTACAATCAATCTCTACCCTTGAGCACTTTTCATCGATTTACAGTCTTATTTTAAATTGCACACCACCATCATCTCATATGCATGTCTCAAGCTTAAGATAATCAATGCAAGGAGCTTTCTGGATTTACTAAATTATTATTTCAAACATTATTTTCTACTAATCATCGATGCTCACATGTACAAACACAACTAAATGCTTGCATATGGCTATGTTTAAATATAAGATGGAAACACCAAGTAAAAGCAAAAGATAACAGAGGAACCAATATAGAGAAGAAGGAAGCATACCAATAAAAGGGCACTCTGTGTCTCCAAGTCATCAAGCAGTCTCTCCCACTCTCCCTTGTATGTCTCCATTTCATCTGAGACAGCCTTTTCCAACTGCATATGGAATAACAAATGCATAAATGACAGAGGGTCTTCAGTATGCACCAAATGTCACTTAGCAGCAAGCTTGAAAGAGCTAAAAAACTCACATCATCTCCACGAAACTTTTCGGACAACTCAAACCTGACTTCATTTTCTACTTGAGCGAGTGACTCCTTTTCAAGTGATTCCTGAGCCTCTGCTGCCTAAATATCACGTAAAGAAATACATTTCTCAACCTAACAAGCAAAATAGAAAGAAAGGATATAGACAAAAATATAAAGGATATAGACAAAAATATAATACCTTACTCTCAACTTCCAGAAATTCATTAATCAGCTCCTCAATTTCTGCATCGGTCAAAGGTGCCTAGCAAAGAATTAATCAACAGATATCAGTATGGCCCCCCAGCCAGCCTTCATGTAGATCACACATGAAGCAACCCCAGAGAAATTGAAAAAAGTAAGCATACTCTTATAATAAGTTGTATAAAGGAAAATATCCTACAAGGGCTGCAATAATAATATGGAGTATAATTACATTTTTTAATTTAACATGTTCACCTACTTATGATTTTCCAGCTGTTCTGACATTAAATTAATACGGTAATGACTTGTAGTAAGAAAATATAGAACAGCCGAAAATCATAACTTGGTACACATGTTAGGTTCCAAAATGTAACTACTATATCAGATTATCATTGCAACCAATAAAGTACTTTCCACAACCAGCTTCAAGCTTAAAGCAATAAGTGCAATTGGTGATACGCAATCCAAAATTGCCTTTGACTGTAACAGACAAGCATTGTGGTAGTTTTTAACAATAAAGGAGCATGTCTTTTTGGCCTATCAAATGTTTACAGATACCACCGATGCATGGAATACTTCCCCCTACTAATAATGGAAAATTATGAGAAAATTTTAAAATGAAAATATTTTGACACAGTATAATCTCAAAATAAAACCAATGTTTTCCTTGTTCCTGCAGGGGCCACCTTATGTGAGGCCCATCATATTTCAGGGAAGAAACATTAACTGCAAAAAGGCACCTTTTGCAAAAATAAAATTTTTAATACTACACCCATTATAGAATGGCTTTTCTTTAAAATGTCCTGCTCATATTGATATATTTAAATTTTAAATGGCCCTCTTTATTTGAATTTTAACAAGTAAAATTGTATTAAAAAATTTTGGGAAGTCCAAAAGGAGCAGAATGGCCAGAGAATGTCAAGGTACCATCTCGACAATCCCTTCCAAGAAAAAAACAAACTTGAACCATACCACAAATTTGCCAATGCAATCAGTTTCTGCATTGGCTTCCCCAAAGTACATGGTAAAAATACATCTGTCCATGTACCGATTGTTATATAATTATTAAAAGAGCTTAAAGTTTGCATATTAGGGTTTCATTTGGACACTTTCCAAAATTAGTGACTTGGGTTTTCCTTTTCTGGAAAAAATATAATAACAAATGGACATTTCTCTACTATAAATGACTTTTTAATTATATACATAATTATATATATATATAAGTATCATTCAAATAATAATTAATCATCATGTACTTAATCTCATCTCTTAATTTATTCCAACATCAACTATTGCAACACTGTTTCCCAGGTTCGAATCCCCTATGAACAATCCAAGAGAAAATATCGGAGCGTTTTAGTAAAATCCCTTCCTTAACATACATGGTTTTCAACCGAAACTCAAATTAAAGCGGTTAATGGGTCCTAATTAATGAAGGGCCTCACATGTGGAGACCCTACTCTAAAAGATGGAAAAGACAGGTTTTCTTTTGATATGTACAATCTGCCAAAAAATATACTATTTTGAAGTTTTATCGGGTCAGAATTTATTGGCTAAAAGAAATTATTCCATAAATTCATGGGCATTTATACCTCAACATCCAAATCACTTTCATTTTCAGAGATAAATGGTTCATCGTCATCAGAATCTTCAACAAATGAGTCAGTCCCAATTTCAGAGTCCTCCAGTTCCTCATGTTCTTTGCCATTTTCTAAGTCTTCTAATTCCTCTTCTTCGTTGACGATTTCAGAGTCTTCTACATCCTTTTGTTCTTTGTCAATTGTAGAGTCATCTGACTGCTTCCATCCGTTGCCGTTTTCATTGCCTTCCAATTGCTTGTGTCCATCGATAATTTTATAGTCCCTTAGTTCTTGCTGTTTTCTGCCAATATCATAGCCTTCTAAATCGTTAGCTCCTTCACCATCATCAAATTCATTTTCTTCTTTGCCATCTTCATGGTCTTCTAGTTCCTTTCGCTCATTGCCGTTTTCATACTCTTCTATTTCCTTCTGTCCTTCATCAATTTTAGAGTTCCCTAATTCCTTTTGTTCTTCGCGAGTTACAGAATCTTCTAATTCCTTGTATTCTCCCTCCTTTTCATTCATCTTTGAAGTTGCATTACTTCAAAGTCAAACAACGATGTTTAAAGAGTCCACAAAATTTTATTGATGACACTTTTCATAACCCTATCGAGTATCCACACAAGTTATGAGCAAACTAAATTCAGCACCTATAAAAACTCAAATGCACAGTAAAAAAGATAAGTTCAGAAACCAATAATTCTTTAAAAGTCCCTAAAAAGAACTGAAAAAATGCATTAAACAGATATATCATGCTTTATTCATGCACATAAGTATCATGCAACATGCATATCCAGAAATATCCATACAACACTCAATTGATCTCAACACAGATGTACAAGAGAACGTCAACATAGTTGAACTTCAATCTCGATATAACCCTAGGAGGTTACAGTGATACATGCTCCAATTAAAGGGGGTTAGTGGTAGGATTTGAGCTAGGGACATAGTGTTAAAATCGTCCACATCTTAACCAGTCAAGACCAAGCCCATATCCTACAGGAGGATTTATTTGTTGCAAGGCAAGCTTTTTGTAAGAAACTTAACACCCAATATGCTTATTGATATCAACCATTTTCATCTATGTGAAATACTTAAGATTTAAACTCAAAAGCATCAGATTTGATGCATAATATGTAAAGGATTCCAAAAGCATCAGATTTGATGCATAATATGTAAAGGATTCCAAATGTTTGAGACTCAAAAGAGATTTTATTTGAGGAAAACGAATCTCAAAAGATATAACCGTAGAGAGAGATCAACTACAAAATAAGCTTCCAGTATTTTGATTCATATTTTTACTTTTTTGTGTTTTCTGAACCTAATTTCTATCCAAACAATTTCACATGCAAATCATCCAAGATTAATTTCATAAAAGATACAGTAAAATTTAAATTTTAAACCAAACTGGCAATCTATTCATCCACGAAAAGTGCAAAAATTCATCTTCTCTCTAAGGTGCAACAACTTAACCTAAAATTAACTCACCATTCCTGGATGCAGTCTAAACCTGCTCACTCCAACACGTGAACCACAAAACAAAATACACTTTAAAAACAAAACCATCAAGGCTCCCCCGCTCTCTCTCTCTCTCTCTCATTCATAAAATAAACGCGAATTTATGTAGAAAACAATAGTGAAAATCATCAAGAGCATCAAAGCCAGTGCAATTGAGCAAATGATTTGAGTCTTCAAATTTTGGGGCCCCATCAAACCAAGCACAATTCAGCAGATAAATTGAAAAATGAATCATTTTGAGAGATGTACTCCAATAAAAAAATGAAAAAAAGTAAGAACAAAGTAAAAAGATATATACAGTGAACTTACCACGGATTCTTCTTAGGGTTTCCAAGCAGAGAGAGACAGAGAAAGGCTCTTCAGCAGTGAGATTAGTGCGAATTTCTTCCTTATTATAGAGAGGGAAAATGAATAAAAACCAGTGAACGCAGATTTTATGGCGCGTCTCTGTCAAAAACAATGTATGAAGCAATAACTCTCTCTAATTTATCGCGTCTTTGCTCTCTCTAAGACAAGCTAAAGCTATTCTCTCTAAAACAAGCGATTCTCTCTCTAAAACAAGCTTTGACAGGGTGGTTCTCTCTCTCTCTATAACTGATTTGGCGGGCGCCGCGACCGTAAGGGTACTCCCGATATTACAATGAAATTCAGGAGTGACTTCAGAGTTGGTATTGGGTACTGACTCGTCGTTACTGTTACTCTGACACACGTGCGAGGCGTTTCAGAAGGAACGGTGACCGGAACATCTCTCACCTAACGGCTAATAAAAGAAGGCTCCATTGATTTTAGATAATCAGGACCGTCCGTTAATGTTTTGAGGCGCACCACAAAAGGCAAAAGTTTATATAAGGTTGCTGCTTTATACTATTAAAAGTGCAGTGCACCAAAAAGAATCTTCTAGAAGAGAGTGTTGCACTATTAAGACCCTCCAATTAATTATTTTGACATTTAGATGCATGAATATGAAGAAAAAAAACTAAATCTCAAAAATAATACATTACATAACGAGCTATCTGAATTGTTTATTTTCAAGTGTTTTTAAATATGCTCGATCTATCCCTTTTTTATATTTTGAAAAATAGATTTTCAAGCTATAAGATTTTTAAAAAATGAAACTACACATCGTGATAAAATTTAGAGGTGCATTGTACTTTTATTGTATAAAGAGGATGTTTTATATGAACCTCACCATTACAAAATAGAGTTGAGCTTTCGAAATGCTAATAATGGTAGCATTGAAATATTGCAAGGTTCGTGTGATCGTTCACGTGAATGCTAATTATGTTTCTATATACTCTCCATGCATATTTACATTATTTTTTACGTGATCACTTAGTTTATTTCTACATGCAATATACGTAATCCAACTAGCAGGTTAAAAAGGCATGTTGTCTATATTTATATCTATGCTACATTATTAAACGTGATCGCTTATTTTATTTCTACATGCAACGTACGTAATCCAACTAGTAGGTTAAAAAGACATGATATCTATATTTATATCTATGCTATACTACTAAGCCAGAGTTAAAGGGTGGACACTTGCTATGAAATGGGGTTCACGATCAACAACAGCGGCATTAGAGAGAAAGAAAGAGGGAGGAGTTTTAAAAGTGGTCGGTTCCCCAACCATAATCAAGGCATGTAACGTTCTTGGGCTCAATAACTGAATCTCACACTCTCACTGATTGTTTCTCTTTGCCTTAAGTGTTCATCTCTCTGTGATTGTTTCTCTCTCTCAATAGTTTTTTTTTTTGACAATGCTGTTAATAATTACTCTCTTTTTTTTCTTTAAGCATTAATATCTCTCACTTTGAGAGGCAGATATTCATGAAAGGCCTTTATCTCTCGATTCTATGAGGTTTATAGGTTTTGTGTGGACATTCTTTGGATGGTAGGGTCTCACATGCATCTTTTTTGGGTACGAGTTCATCAGTTTCTAGGATGGGTATTCTTACTTTCTCTCACATGCGTTAGTTTTAAATGAGAGAGATTCTAGGAAATAAATATATTCACAAATATTCGAATAAAAGTATGCACAAAGGAGCTACAAGGGTTGGCATGCACAATTATTAACAAAATAGGTTGATATGATGCTAGCATTAAAATGTTTCTTTTTTAGTTGTGTTTAGCGTCAGGATCTCTTTTGTTCTTAGCTGCTTTCTTTCCTGTTGTCGACAAGAGTGAGAGGGTTGATGGGAGAAGATGTTGCGGAAAATACAGCATAAGGAGTTGCAGGGATTTCAATGTCAACACTAATGAACCCTCCCTTTCCACTGAATCCATGAACAAAAAGTAATCCCCTTTCCTTCTCAATTATGCTACCTCCCTTTGTGGTTTATAGATATCGGAGGCCTTTCCCAATCTGTTATATTTTCAATTTATTGTTTGTTTTTTTGTCAATGCTCTCAAAAGGCAAAGCTAAAATACAGCAAAAGGAAGAGGAAAGGAACCTCAAGAAAGAGAAGAATATATCCACTTTTTGAGCTTTACACTTTACTCTTTCTTTTCTTTTTTTTTCTTTTTTTCTTCATTATTTTTTTTTTTTTTTTTAGCTACCCAACTACACAAACATCTAAGCATTGTTAGAGAATAGATGGCAAAAAAATTCAATGGTAAGTATTAGCATCACATATAAGACGAGCTTCCCTTTACTAGATGGCACTCTTTATGCGCTAGATATAAATTATATTATATACAAGGAGGCTGAACTAAAAGATAAGTTGTAATAATTTTCTTTTTTGTATTCACGTTTTTCGTTATCTGCTTTTGTATTATTTTTTTTTGTATTCTTCTCATTTTGTAAAGATGAACAAACACATTCATCTTTAAATATAAGTTATTGTATTTTTCTATTATCTATTTTAAAAATATTATTTCTTCTCTCTTGCTTCAAAGGAAATAAAACCAACAAAAGCTAAGATCTTAAAACTTTGATGCGAGTAAACCAATTTTTCTTTAAACAAAGGAAAATAACCACTACTTTTGATATTTGGGAATGTAAATACAATATAATTAAATATACAATAAATAAAAGAGAATACCGGATATTTCCTTAACGGGGCTTATTATTGAAATAAATACAAATGCGATCTTATTGAGGACTTTTTTTTTTTTTTTTTTTTTTTTTTTCACCCATTTTCTTTTCTTTTCTTTTTTTTTGGCAAAGATAACTTACAAGTAGTTTTATTACAATAATTATTGCTTAAAAAAAATAAAACTAACAAATCCAATATCTTAATAATATTGATGTCATTAAACCAATTTTCTTTAAACAAATAAAATATCCGCAATTCTTATGCTTAAGAATATAAAGACAATATAATTAAATATGATAAGAAACAAAATAAAAATGTCGGAGATTACCTCAACCGGGCTTATTAAACCTCACACCGAGTCATCACTATCCAACCTTCAATCTCAACCAAAAAAGCAAATTTAGGCCAAGCCACACCAATAGAACATGGACCCATTTGGTCACAAACTCAAACCCTAGGTGAATTCCCTTAGCAACCTAGTTTGAGAGAGATGAATTCTCTTTTTGCTATACCCTAATATCCTTAGCAATAAATCCATAGTTGAGATATGGGAGAAAGAAGAACCCCATAGCCTAAACTTTAGCCCTTTTTTACAATAGAGAGATCAAATATGAGAGAGTAGGACGTGCCCCCTTTGGGCTTTCATGAGAGAGATAAACTTTCTGAGGAGAGAGATAGAAAGATAAAGTGTAAACATTTTGGATAGTGACAATCCATTTTATAGGCTTTGAACAAGATTAGGGTTTTTTAGGGTTTTGCTTGGCTTGCCTCTTCTTGTGAGATTGAATATGAACAATTGATATTGGGTAACTTATGGGGTGAGAGACTTGAGCTATCTATTCCATAGATGGGCCATTAACATTATGGAATGTGCTATTACTTTTATCTCATTTTCCTAAACCATTTTCCTATCAATATAAATTAAATAAAATAATTCCAAATATAATATTGTGCATATCAAAATAATGCACAATTCTTCTCATGCTTTCTAAAAATTCATTCAAAGCTTCATCAAGCCAATACCTTTTCAAAACACATAGCAACTTGGCCTACAAGTTAAAATCATTTATCACAAAAATAGAAAGCGTCTAAATGGGTAGGGCGTGCCAACCATGAGAGGATCTCATGGGCCTCATCATCTAGGCCATAGTGGGCCCATGTGTACAATGGGTCCCCTATACAATTTTAAATATTTTTAAAACTTAAAAAAATAATTTTAGAATTTATTTGAATATTTAAATCAATGTAAAATTAATATCTCTGATTTTATAAATCCAAATTTGATAAATAAAAATCCATATATCTAGAAAAATTTGAATAATAATTCTAAAATTATATAGATCATAATCAATTATAATTAAATTCATTAAATGGGAAAATGATCTATATGGTCTAGGAATCATCAATCGAACACTAAGGCACTCCACCTTTAAATGTGATCTACGAACCGCACTTGCTTTATCAAACCGACCTAGCGTTTATCATGACCCACAGTCTACGCAGAGGCTAATTAGTGAGTCACCAAAGTCTGGCTAATGAGTCAAGGGGTCGCAATCCCAGTCTGTGGATTTCAGGTTCTCCCCTAGATACGGGCCAAGGTCACCTAGACCTGATGCGGCTACAGCTCCTATGACGCATATAGGTATCTCTTACACATGCATACGCTTCACCCTGAAAAGTGGCTTGCTTTCTCGAAATGGTCTATTAATATGCATGTCGTGTGATAGTACATGAATGAGGCTTTGGCCCCCGTCTTTGAAAGCCACCATCACACACAAAGGTCACATAATCATTTGGACTTACTCATCCGGACGTACTCCAACCTCATCAATGAATGACCCATTATAACCCTTATCAGTTTATACTTTATGCCCAGGTAACATAGGTTTTTTCAACAGACTGGCATAGACTGTCAAACACAGTTCGGTATCAGCAAACATCGTTTGCTTAGTATGATCCACGAGTGACCACACTTCCACTGAATTCATGTTCCGCTATATCATTTCATTTTACAAGCACTTGTAAGGCCTTTAATGACCACACTCACCCAACAATTACACCCAACACCTAGTTACCACCATCCAATGGCGCGGGATCAACGATCAACTTTCAATATCAACCAGGAAAACAAGTTTTAGGCCAAGCCCTCCAATGAAACTATGAACTCCTCTTGATCACAAAAATTAAACTTAGGTACAAACTCATAAGACCTAGTTTAAACAATATAGCATCTACTTACTACTACCCAACGCTTAAGTTCATTAAAGCAAGATCAGAGAGAGAGACAACATCATCTAGGTGGGGCGAGCCCCTCAGGTCAAACTAGAGAGAGAGAGATAGATAGTTCAAGAGATGGAGTGTGCCCCTTACTATAGTCTAGAGAGAGAGCTTTTAGGGTTGGGGCATGCCCCTATATTTACCAAAGAGAGAGAGATATATATATAAATATTTAGAGAGAAAATAGATTTTGGTGCAAAGATTTATGGACAATGGGTCCTCTTATTTATAGTGTAAAAATAGGATTAGGGTCTCTTAGGGTTTTTCATGGTTTGCCTCTTCTTGTGATCTTAAACATGAATCATTGATATTGGGTGACTTGTGGGGTGAGAGATTAAATCAATAACACTTTGGACACTTCACCGTCAACTGTGGACTACAGACCACACTTGTTTTATCAGACCAGCCGGTATTTTTCATGACCTACAGTCTATGCAGGGACTCATTAGTGGTCACCAAAGTATAGCTGATGAGCTAAGTGGTCGTAATCCCAATTTAGGGATTTCAGGTTCTCCCCTAGAGACGTAGCAAGGTCACCTAGACCTGATGCGACCATAATTTCTATGGTGCATAGGGGTATCTCTCACACATGCATAAGCACAACCTTGAAAGGTAGTTCGCTTTCCCAAAACGATTATCATATATGTATGTTGTATGATGATACATAGATGAGGCTTTGGCCCCCATCTCTAAAGGCCACCATCACACACAAGGGTCACACAGTCTTTTGGCTCACTCATCGGGGCGTACGCCGACTTGATCAAGGGATGACCTATTATAACCCTTATCAGATAGTTTTCTATGCTCAGGTAACATAGGTTTTTTCCAACCGACGGACCTAGTTCGTAAAGCTCAGTTCGGTATCAACAAATATAATTTGCTTAGTATAATCCACTAGGGACCACCCTCCCACTGAGTTCATGTTCTATTATATCAAAATGTTTAATTACAAACACTCATAAAGCATTTAATGGCCACACCCACCCAACCAAACACAAAATATGTTCTCACAAAAGCATTTAATCTAAGGTCTGAGCAGAATTTAGAATAGTCAATTTATCATAGTCACACATTAGAAGCCTCATCCAAACCTTCCGATGGTAATTAAAGTTCTTGATTAAAAAAAAAGGGGATAAATTTTGCAAACAAGTAAAAGTTTCAATAAAATCAACACCCACAATTTCACAACAATGAGATATCATGGCTTTCAATCCAACAACTTCATTCAGTATCTCCATAATCCATTACATTTCCCTTCTTCACTAAACCATAAAAAAACTTCAATACTTCTCATCCCAAAATACAAAGGTCCCAAATCTACCCAACCTCCATAACAAAAACCTTGAATGTTATCGTGGAGCACCTTCATGTGCCTCTCGCTCCACCCTTTCCTCTTCTTGAAATTTTCTCTCTAAAAAATCTACCTTTCTCTCTCTAGACCTTCTCTATCTGTAACCTAGCTTTCTCTCTGTAAACCTAGCTAAGGCAAGTAGAGATAAAGAGGGAGGGCAAGTACAGATAGCGATGGGCTGGTTGGAGAGAGAATGAGAAGTAGAGAGAGGTACAGAGAAAATGAGAGAGAGAGAGAGAGGCAAGTAGAGAGAGAGAACATGTCTATATATAAAATATGGGAGAATATAGAGAAGACGGATATTTTTGTCTTAAATTTTTAACTTGTTGACTGTGGTGGTAAATACAAGAAAAAACAGTATTGGGGTCTAAGGTGTGATATAAAAAATACTTGAGGATAGGATATCCATAAAGTTAATTTTGGGGGGTATCTATAATCTCCCTTGATTTTATAGGAGCAATAATATCAAAGATTTTCTCTTTATTTCCCACCTAAAATAGGTATGTTCTCTCTCTCTCTCTCTCTCTCTCTCTCTCTCTCTCTCTCTTGTAATTTTGTGTGTACTAAATCTCACTCTTTTTCCCTAAATAAGAACGTGTCCTACAATTTCTATAAAATTAGGGGTCCTTCTTAACTTTGGCTTAATAATATAGTATAAGATAATAAATGGACAAATATTTATACCTTTTAAAACATAATCCCTAATAACTCCCAATGTCAATAGAAATTTTATAGGACTCATATAAGTTAAAACTAATAATATTTAATCCCAGATTGTATATTATGAGATGATTTATTTTTGGTACACGGAGGTTACAATCGTTTTTAGCCATTGGATGTGAAATCCAATATATTGAAGTGTGTCACAACATTTGAAATTTTCTATTTTGGGCTTTGTGCTCAATCAATGATATATCCTCAACCACCCGATTTCACATCTTACATTCAATAATATTTATGATCTCATTGTATACATTTTCTATTGTTTAAATGACAACATTTATCAGTTTTTCTTTTTCCTACTAACCCCATCATATAATTAGGATTTGAGATGCCTCCTTTCACCAACTTGTGAGGTTCATGCGATAAAATAAACATGAAGGTTCAAGGGTAGATGCAAGTGAGAGAGAGATGAAGGAAGAAGCTCATGGGTGAGGAAGAGAGTGAAAATTAGAGCTTTTCTATAATTTTGATGGAAGGGTCATTAAAAAAAAAAGAAACTCTAAATATAGTAATTTAGACAATAGAAATGTACAGAGGGGGTTAAATACCATTACCTTTAATTGATGGGAGTCTATGGGTTTTCTATGGATCGGGAAGGCTATTTGGGATTATGATTTTATAGGGAGTACATGCCTTTTTCCCATTAAATAAATTTCAAGAAAAAAAATCAAATAATAGTGTGAAATCATTAGTTAACTTCAATAAATCATTAGTTAACTTCATAAATAATTTTACTCTTTGATAGGGTTTTTATACTATCCACCTCCGACAAAAAAAGAAAGAAAATCATATTATGAGTTCCAAGATTTCAAAATGTCTTCAAGTAAATATCTTATAGCAGACCTTGTAGAAATTACATGATATATATATAATAAGATATTAATTGAGAGCCATGAGGGAAAATGGTCGAGAGAGGCGTGAGAGACCTCTCCCATCATATAGAGATAGAGAGTGCATTGTTTATTGTTATTTCTATTTATATGTATCAGATATCTTTTAGAGAGGCGTAAGAGAAAATGGTTGAGAGAGGCCGCCTCCCATCACAATGAGAGAGAGAGTATGCATTGTTTATTGTTATTTTTATTTATTTGTGTTGGATATCTTTTAGAGTTTTTTTTTTTTAATTGATTTGTCTATTATCATAAATATTTTTATTTGTTTATTATTGTGCAAGTATTGATACTGAATTCTTTATGCTTAATGATGCTCTAAACATCTCTAAAGGACTTTAAAGGTATGTCAAAAATTTTGTTTATTTATTTAATATTTTTTATAAGTTTAACGTCATGCACAGTACTATGTAATTTGCTGATAATGAATCTCAAAAAAGTTCTTATTTTTTACATTAACTTCTCATGCTTTTAATTTTAGGAAAATTATAAAAAAAAACCCAATATACACTATTTATGCAACTTACCCCCATCTAACCTTTTCTCTCACTTTTTTCCCCGCAACAACCTTTCTTCGCAAAAAAAGCCCCAACCCAAAAGGAATAAGAAAAAAGATTAAACTACCATTTTTTCGCACGCCTTCTCTCTCATGTTTCCCCATTTTTTAATTTACCCAATGCGCTCTGGCAGTACAAAGACACGCTCCGGTAGTATAGTTTATGGAGAAAACGTGCTCCAGCAGTCCCAAAGAACGCTCCGACAATATATGTTCTGGAGCCACAGCGCTCTGGCAATGTAATAGGGCACTCCGGCAGTGTGTTAAGTGCTTCGGCAGTTTATGAACGCGCTCCGGTGGTACACCTTCTAGAGACATTTCGCTCCGACGGCGTCTAAAGGCACTCCAGCAATCGAGGCTCTAGAGCCACAGTGCTTCGGCAGTGTATTCAACGCTCCAGCAGTATATTAGTGCGCTCCGGCAGTGCGTATGGAGATCCCGTAATCCTTACAAAGCTCTCCAGCGCTTGATACATACGCGCTCCAGCAGTATGTTTTAGACAATTTGCTCCGACAATTGTATACTGCGCTCCGGCAATATTCTACTTCAGACCGATAGTCAGCGCCAATTATTATTTTTGTACCATAAGGGCATTTTCGTCAAAAAAATAACAACTTTCTACCTTGGGGGTTTTTAAGAAGAAAGGTTGTTGTGGGGAAAAAAATGAGATAAAAGGTTTAGATGGGGGTAAGTTACATAGATATTGTATATTGGGGGTTTTTTTATAATTTTCCCTTTAATTTTTCCCCACAACTCATCATCTTTATTTGTTAATAAATTGAATACGAAATTTAAATTTTTGGCTAAAGTTCTATGTTTGAAAAATAGATTATGACCAATTTTTAGAAAGTTCTATGCCTAAAAAATAGATTATGATAATGACTTTTTTCTCAAAAAAAAGAGAGAAAAGATTGTGATAAATTTACATATTTATTATTATGAATTTAAGTTTTTGAATGGCTTTGCATATAGCAAAGACTAGCATATTTGTGGTTATGATTTCGTTTATTGAGTATATCAAGTTATCATGGTAACTGAATTATGATTTATTGGTTGCAAAATATTTTTTTTTTTTTGTTTGGATTTGTAAGTGTCATTGTTATTTTTTGTTGTTTAGTTGGTGAAGGTGATGAACAACGTTCATCTTTTATTATTATTATTATTAGTATTCATTTTTAATATGTCTCATATCGATTGTTGGTTAGTTATACATTATAAATTATTAAGGGGAAATATCCTCGTATCCCCTATTTTTGGTTTTCATATCTCAATAGAACCAAAGATTTAAAATATATCTCCTAATCCCCTGACTAACTTTACCCACTTTTAATTATTTTTTTAGCCCTAACAAATATAAAAAAAAACATGCTCATTCTAAATGTGATATATTCCCCCCAAATTTCTCTCTCTATAACATTCACCCTCTTTATCTTTATCTCTCTAACAGAGAGAGAGAGAGTGAGAGATACGGGTGAGAGAGAGTGAAAAAATAGGTAAAGAGAGATTTAGGAAAAAATCACGTGAAGAGAGATAAATGATGGTGTTTAGAAATGATATATCTTTCTTATATTTGTTTGTGGCAAAAAATAGGTTTAAAAGGGAAAAAATTAGCTAAGAAGGTTAAAATATATAAAACTTATAATTTTTATGACCAATATATGCTTTGAAATCTTGGGTCTATTGAGATATAAAACTTAAAAATGGGGCATATGGAGATATTTTCTCAATTATTAATGCAATGGTAATTGCATAGCAATCCCTGCCCTCTCTTTCACATTATCACGTGGATTTTGTGATTTACAGGTTTACCATTGAATGAAGCTTAACAAAGTTCATATTGAAGGTAAGTCGTAGTAAAAAAAAATTTGTATTAACTATATTTCTATTTTTTTAGGTGTTCTTCCCATTTTATGAAGATTGAGGAACATATTAATTTTTAAAGTTAAGAAAAGCCTTGTTTTTTTAATTATTTTTTAAAAATTTTATAAGCACTTGCTTTTAATTAGCTTGTATATTATATAGTAAGATATTAATTGAGAGGCATGAAAGACCTCTCCCCATCATATCAAGAGACAGAGAGAAAGAGAGAGAGAGAGTGCATTGTTTATTGCTATTTTTATTTATTTGTGTTGGATATCTGTTAGAGAGGCGTGAGAGAAAATGGTTGAGAGATGCGCGAGATACCTTTCCCATCATATCGAGAGAAAGAGAGAGAGAGAGAGAGAGTGAGAGAGTGTGAGAGAGAGAATATGCATTGTTTATTGTTATTTTTATTTATTTTTGTTGGATATCTTTTAGAGCTTTTTTTTGGTTTTATCAATTTGTCTATTCTCATAAATATTTTCATTTGTTTATTATAATGCAAGTATTGATATTGAATTCCTTATGCTTAATGATGCTATAAACATCTCTAAAGGACTTTATTAATATGTCAAAATTTTTGTTTGTTTGTTTATTTGTTTAATATTTATTTATTTATTTATAACTTTAACATTATGCACATTATGATGTAATTTGTTGAGAATGAATCTCAAAGAAGTTCTTATTTTTTACATTAGCTTATCATGCTTTTAATTTTTCCCCACAACTCATCATCTTGCTTTGTTAATAAATTGAATATGAAATTGAAATTTTTGGTAAAAGTTCTATGCCAGAAAAATAGATTATGACCAATTTTTAGAAAGTTTTATGCTTGAAAAATAAATTATGACTATGACTTTTTTGTCAAAAAAAAAATTATGACCAATTTTCACATTTATTATTATGAATTTAAGATTTTTAATGGTTTTGCATATATAATATATAGCACTAGCTGATATATTTGTGGTTATGATTTCGTTTATTGAGTATGTCAAATTATCCTGGTAACTGAATTATGATATATTGTTGTAAAATAATTTTGTTTTTTTATTTATTTGTACGTGTCATTGTTATTGTTCATTTTTTAGTTGGTGATAGTGATGAACAACATTCATCCTTTTTTTTATTATTAATCTTAATTTTTAATATGTCTTATAGTGATTGTTGGTTAGTTATACATTATAAATTATTAATGCAATCCCCTGCCCTCTCTTTCACATTATCATGTGGATTTTGTTATGTTCAGGTATTATTTACCATTGAAGCTTAACAAAATCCATATTGAAGGTAAGTCGTAGTATTTTTACTTTTTTTTTGTTTTTTGTATGACTTCTGTTTGTATTTTTTTTAGTGTTCTTCCCATTTTATAAAGATTGAGGAACACATTAATCTTTAAAGGTAAGAGAAACCTTGCTTCTCTCAGGGTATATAATTACTTTCTAAAAAAACTTATAAGCACTCGCTTTGAATTAAATTGTACATTATCTTACTTTATGGATGTTCTATTTGAAGTAAAAAATAACAAACAAAAAATATAAGCAATTAAAATAATTACAAATTTTTACTTTGTTTCACAATTTTAATGAGTTTTCTACATAAATATTGTTTTGGGAAAATATCTCTATTTCCCCTATTTTTATGTTTCATTTCTTAATAAACCAAAGGTTTCAAAAGATATCTTCTAACCCCTGGCTACTTTAAACCTATTTTTTAACATAAACAAATGTGAAAAATGCATGCTCTTTCTAAACCCAATCATTTATCTCTCTTCACTTATATATCTCAAACTTCTCTCTTTCTCTCTATTCATACGTCTCTCCCTCTCTCTCCTCTTGTGTTTTTCCAAACACCTCTCTCTCTCCTCCTAGTAACCTCTCACCTCCATGAAACCCTTATTCTCTCTAGAAGTTTAGGATGGTGTCTTATAGAAAAAACATGTTTTTTTATATTTGTTTAACCTAAAAAAACATATTTAAATTAACTCAAGGGGTTAGAAAAATAAAATGTACAATTTTTATGTCCCAAGATATCTTTTAAAACCTTGAGTTTATTGTGAAATGAAACTTAAAAATAGGGGGTATAGAGATATTTTTCCTATTATTATTTTTATGTTTGCAATGGTGCAAATATATATTATTTATTTATTTTTATCTAAAAAATTTGTGCTTTCATTAGATAGTCAATGCTTTTTAAACTATTTGATCTAATTTTTATTTGAATCAAGGTTTATTATTTCAACATGAGTCTTTGCTCTTCCTTTTTTATTTTTATTCGTATTATTATTATTTTTATAGTTTATTATATCATGTAGGTTACGAACTTAGATATTTGATTAATCAAGGCGATCTCTCATTCACTCCAAAGTTAATATTTAAATAAGGTATGCATCTAACCTTTTGAATTTTATCGCGTAGATTTTATTTGTAATTTATATTAGTAGAAAGCTATAGATAAACCTTGCTCAAGGTGTGTAATTACTTTTTTAATATTTTTATAAGCACCTCCTTTGAATTAAATTGTACATTATCTTATTTTACAGATGTTCTATTTGAAGTAAAAATAACAAACAAAAATTATAAGCAATTAAAATAATTACAAATGTTTACTCTACTTCACAATTTAATGCGTTATATATATATATATATATATATATATATATATATATATATGTTTGCAATGGTAAAAATATATATTTATTTTTTTATTTTAATCTAAAAATTTTGTGCTCCATTGGATAGTCAATGCTTTTTAAAATAATTGATCTATTTTTTTTTTTGAATCAAGGTATATTATTTCAACATGAGTCTTTGCTCTTTTTTATTATATTATATTATATTATATATATATATATATATATATATATATATATATATATATATATATATATATATATATATATATATATATATATATATATATATATATATATATATATATATATATATATCATGTAGGTTACGAACTTACATATTTGACTAATCAAGGCAATTTGTCATTCTCTCCAAAGTTAATATTTAAATAAGGTATGCATCTAACATTTTGAATTTTATTGTGTGGATTTTAGTTTTAATTTACATTATTAGAAAGCTATAGATTGGATTATTTTGGCTATGTATTCAAATTCATGATGAAACGTTTATGTCTGTAATTCAAACTATTTTTATTCAAATTATTTTTTTATGAATTCAACCTTAGCATATTAAACAAATAGCATTTCTATTTTATTTGCGATTGAAATTCTTAAACTAATAGTGATTTTATTTGAAATGCTCATGCTTCTAATATTAATTCATTCGTATTTTATTAATTATTGATGAATTAATTACTTACCACCATCCAATGTTTGAAAAATATGTCGTCTGGACCCAAAATAAATAAGAAATGAAATGAGCATTTTATTTAAATAATAATAATATTTTTATTTTTTTTTTGTTTTTCATGTCTATCCTTATGTTTATATTTAAAATTTATCGACATGTTCTTCTATCTTATAGATGTTCGTCAACAATTCCTTATCGGTATGTATATATATATATACATATACATACACACTCGATATCATTAAACTAGAGTTATGGGGTGGCACGTGTCGTGAAAATACGAAGGGATCCTAATTTTATAAAGATTGTAGGACATATTCCTCACTTTAGAAAAGAGATAGAATAAACACTTATTTTAGGATAACTAAATTTAAGAGAGAGAGAGAGTATGAGTATACACAAGAGAGAGATCTCAATATTGTTTCCATATCTCTACATTATTTCTATATCTTAATTAGAGAGAGAGGGAGAGAGAATATGAATGCGGAGTGAGATCTCAACATTGTCATAAATTTTGACAAGAAGAGAGAGCATACACTAGAGATAGAGAATGAGAGATTATAGAATAGACGAGAGATTTTTATAGAAACTTTTGAAGAGTAGAGAAAGAACGAATATCTTAAAATAGGATTTTAGGAAACAAAAGTTTTAGTAAAATTTATTTTCATAAAAATGATAAATACTTAAAAATATATTAGTATCTAAGAGGTGATTTATGATTTTTCAAATTTGTTATTAATAAATTTATTTGATCATTGAATATTTAGTTAATCTGCTAGAAGTAATTACATATGTGCAATGCATGTAATTCAACTAATACTATTTTTTTATATAAAAATTCGAAGTCTTCCCCAAATCGGCTGAAGCACCAAATTGTTTCATTTTTCTCACTAAACCGAATAAGACTCCGAAGCGAATAAGACAACATTGGTTATAAATAAGAAAATCACCGTCTTAATTAACTAAAGGCGAATTTGACAATAGAGAAAACAAGAGAAAGTCTTCAACTTTTTTATATATTATAATTTTTATCTATTTAATCATCACCATTATAATTTTTTTCGATTATCAATTAATTGAGAGTACGTCAAGCGGATTTAAACCGATTTAACACAACATTAAATGAGACGAATAAAATAAAGAATTATGTAACAATCTTAAACTTTCAAAAAAAAAAAGAAACTTTTAATACATGACAATTCGTTTGAACATGATGGTCCTTAGGGACCATCGTTACTTTTAAAAGCTTTTGGTTTAAAAGCTTTGTTGATTCCTTGCTCTTGCCCCGTCCACTAAAGGACGTGGGCTTTAGGCGTTTAAAGCGTAAGCTAACGCTCACACCTGTAACGTAATAAAAGAATAAAATAATATATTAGTAGAATTTAAATTCAGAGAGGTGAGGACTCCTACCTTAGAAAACTTATGAGATTTTTCTTTCTGGTCGAAACACAGTGAACTCCTCTCTCTAGCCGAATTTTTATCGGAAGCTCCCTCTCAAATATTTGTGTATAAATGACATCGTCTTCTTGAAAAATAGTATGTTTTTAATAAATAGTGATATTCCGTCCAGGATCTTTATTTTATAAGTTTTGTGTGTAAGTGACTTTATTGTCTTGAAAAATAATCCATTTTTTTTAAAAATAAAATGAAATAATTATTTCTGCTTATTATCGTGAATTTTAGGCGCGATAAATTTATGCGCACACGACCTCATTATCTTGAAAAATAATCTTTTTAATAAAAATTGTGATATTTTATCTATGTTAGAAATTTTAAATGCTGTAAATTCTTAGAAAAATAAATTTATTTATTTTTCTTGTCTATTGTTAGAAAATTTTAGATACTATCAAATTATTAGAAATAAATGTGATATTTCTGCTTTTAGTAAAATTGTGAGATTTCTTTCTACTGTTTTAAAATATTTAGACATTGTGAATTTTATGTGCAAATGACTGCCTTATTATCTGAAAAAATGATATTTTTGCATTTGATTATAGCATTGTTGTGAAATGTTTATTTACAAATTAACATCCCATAAATTGTGATAATTCCTTATTCTTGAATTTCTATAAGAGTTTTTCTATACATATTAGATTGGCAATTATACTAGAATGTCTTTACGAACTGCAACCTTTCTAAATTTGAGCCCAAAATATTTGATTGGTTGAAATGTTATTGAAAGTGACTGTTATTAAAGGTGTCAGTGAGATTCATATTAATGATTTCAGTGATATGTTGAGTACATGATATTTGCTGCTTTCGAATGTTTAAAGAGATTTAGAAATAATTTAAGTATGCAAGTGGACTCATCCGGTTCGCCGGTGAGGTATAAGTGGACCTATCCGGGACGTCGGTAGGGATTAAGTGGACTCATTCGGTATGTCGGTGAGTTATAAGTGGACCTGCAATGATTAAGTGGACCTATCTGAGACGTCGATAGGGATTAAGTGGACCCATCAGGACGCTGATGGGGTATATAGGTAACGTACTTGGGATGCCAATAGGGTATTTTGTGAAATCCTTTGAATTATGCACTGCCGTTAAAGTGTTATATGCATTTCAATTATTCGGATTATACTTAATTATGCATTTATTGAAAGTGAAACTATTGATGCATTTCTGTTAATAGATCTCCTTTTTGAAAATATTGATATCTTTCAACCATGATTATTTTTAGGATTATGATGATCACTTACTGAGTAGCCAAACTCATCAAACTATGGTAAACATTTTTTCAGGATAACTGCGGATTCATTTTGAGTGCTAGTCAAGATCAACCTTGGAAGATATTGTTGTTGTGCTAGCTTTCTTTATTTACTTTGTAAGACCTCGCCACTGTAAATTTGTCCTATCAAGAGATGTATATATGTTTTGGATTGTCACATCTCAAGAATATCTGTATTGAAATTTCTTGAGGTGTGACAAATTAAGACCAAGACAGTAATATTAATTCAAACTAATACAAATCACAACATGGAAATACAAATATAGACACAAAGTATTGACATCATATAGAAATCATATCAGTACACTACTCGCAATCCACACTAGCACACCAATCTTCCAAACCCTAAATACACTCTAAACTGTTTTTACAATCTTAGAGAGAAGGGAAAGAAGGTAGATAGAGGAGAGAAGAGAACTAGGTAAACTCCACGAAGTGGTAATCTTCAAGGAGGGGGAGATCACCCTTTTATAGCCTCGGGCTTCAAATTTCTTTTAGTCCAGTGTTTTTTATCTGGGAATGTCAGCCCATTCACATTCTTCCATGTGGAAAGGTAGTTGTCGGTGGTGTCGGTGATCTTTACCACGTAGAAAGGTAAGGAATAGTAATAGCTGTCCTTTTATTTCTGTCGGCAAGTTATGAGCCGTAGGATGAAATGGTTTACTTTAGTATTTTAGTGGGCCACGTGTCCTGGAGTTTGGTGGAGTCGTACCGGCCCTTTAATTGAGCGGTAGTAGAATTACAGCACTATCATCTTCATTTTGATTTATATCGTCTTCGCTTATTGACATGAAATCATCATCATCGTCGAACATAGATAGTAACTTTTTTCAAAGCTTTTCTTTTGATAATTTAGGAGTTTTGGATTGTAGGAGCCTTAACTATGAGGCAGTTCCAGTCGGTTGACCAATTATTTATGTATTAACCTTGATCGTAATAATTTTGATAGTTTCAGGGAGCAAGTCTTTGGCATTAAAGTTGTCCCACCATTTTATTTGTACATTTCTTTTAAGATGGGGAATATAATCCCAATTTTCATCATCTTCGGTAATAGAATAAGTCCACCTGAGTATCCATGGGATTTCATATAAGGTGGTAAAATAGATTAATATTTCAAGTTTCGATCAATTTCTATTAGGTGCGTGGAATTTAGACAATGAACATTGCAAAGGTTGAGGATAAATATCTGGGGCAGGACCCCAGTATAACATCCATTTTTTGAACCATGAAAGAATTTCTTGAAGGGCTTCATTAAGCTTGAACATGATAAACTAGCTATGGGTATTATGCTTATTTTGACGTAACAAAGTTTTTTCCCATGCTTCCTATGCTTCAATATAATCGTAATAATGGTAACTCTTAATTTTAGAGTAGCTTTGTTTAAAATATCGAGGTTTTAGGGATCAAATCCCCAATTATTGTAGGCCAGAATTTTCTTTATTCTAAATTTAGAATAAACAACAATATCATGTCCTCTGTATTTTCAAATAATTTCTACTGATCATGTTTCCTTTAAGATCGTTTCGTATAAGAGTTGTGGGTTGAACTCATCTCTTGGATACATATGATTGACTAGATAAATTTTTACGATTTTATCTGGATTGAGAAGAAGTCAAATATTATCAATTGGCATAATAGGGAGATATGATTTTTCCCAATATTCTGAATTTTCAGTAAACTGTATTAAGTCTTCAAAGGTACTAGGACTATTTTCTTTAAGGTTGACCTGCCTTGAGGTCTCGCTTGGAATTTTCGTCGGTTCTTTTCCCTTGGATGCCTTGCAAGAATTCTCGTGTTAAAAAATCAAGTAGAGAGTTAGTATTTCCTTCAATGTGTTGGATATCAAAATCAAAGGTGACTAATATGGCCTGCCATCTTGCAAATATCTGTTTTGAGACTATGATTTTAACATCCTTGTCAATAACATCTTTGGCTGTCTTGCAGACTGTTCTGATTAAGAACTTTTGATTAAAAATATCATATTCGAATTTTAAAACACAACAAACAAAGAGATGATTTCTTTTTTTATTATAGAATAATTTTTTTGAGTATCATTCCACTTTTTAGACATAAATCTTACTAATTGTTCATTTTTTTCATCAGGCATTTTTGGTTTTATAATACCTCCAAAACCAATTTCAGATGCATCAGTTTTTATAATTTTGAAAGCTTTAAGATGTGAAATTACAAGACATGATAATTCTTTGGCTTTAAGTTTTATTTTACGAACAGCTAAAGTATGTTCTTCTCCCCATTATAGAGAATTATTTTTTAGGCAGTCATAAAGTATAGCACAGTCTTTTGCAATATTTTTATAAAAGTCAGAAATATAATTAAAACTTCCCAAATATCATTGTAATTGGGTTCTATCATTGATTTCATCAGGAAAATGTTGTGCAAAACTTATTGTCCTATCTATAGGAATGATAGAATGGTTATAGATATTGTGGGCTAAAAATTGAATTTTTGTTTGGAATAATTGGATTTTCTTTCTAGACAAGACTAGTCTTGCACTTTTAATTGCCTGCAAAAAGATTGTGAGATGCTTCCAATGTTGTTCTATTGAATCAAAATAAACTAACACGTCATCAATATGGACAATCATAAATTGGGTGAATGGTGTAAATGTATCATTCATGATATGTTGGAATTCAAATGAAGTATCTTTTAATCCAAATGGCATTACATTCCATTCATAGTGTCCGAATGGTACAGTAAATGAAGTTTTGTATCTATCTTTCTCCGTAATTTGAATTTGCCAGAATCCAGATTTCATATCAAATTTTGAAAATAGTTGCTCTTCATAAAGTCAATTAAGTAAATCCCTCTTATTAGGGATTGGATATCTAATCCATCTCAAGGCTTTATTTAACGGCTTATAATTAATAACAAGTGTTGGTACTCCTCTGTCTCTTTTAGAGGCTTTTTCAACATAAAATGCTGGACAACTCTAAAGTGAATAAGAACTTCTAATTAGTTTCTTATCAAGAAGATCTTGGATTTCTTTTTTGCAAATTTCCAAGAGACGACTATTAATTTGAATAGGCATAGATTTGGTAGGGATGAATTTTTCATTGAAATCAGGTTCATAAGGTAATTCGACAATACGTCTTTTTCTTTCCCAAAAAGCATTTGAGATTTCAGCACAGACCTCCTTTTCAAGTTTATTTTTAAATTGTACAATTTTCTCTTGGATCAAGAGGATGTTAACTTTTTCTTGTATTTGTTTGGTTAAAATCTCTTGTTTAAGAGTATGGAACAAATATTCTTTATTTCTTTTTAAAACCATAACTTGATTAATTTTTTTTAATTTTGGTTTGTCAATAAATTCAAACTTAACTTTATGACCTTGGATCTCATATTTAATTCCCGAGGAGTCTAAAGCTTTTATGGGATAAAGAAGACTAATAAAAGGAGTCCCTAAAGTTATTTCTTGAGCTTGTCCTTTTACCATAATAAATGGCATCAAGAAACAAGCTCCGTTGTTGCAACGGTGGCTTCAGAAAGCTTGTAATTGATTAAAAGTCTTTTGCCATTAGCAGTATTTAAGACTTGGGTGGTCTTATCAAAGAACCTTGATGGAACAAGTCATTCGTTAATACAATTGAGATCAACACCTTAATCAATAAGGGCAGTAGCTAAAAAATTGTATTCCTTGAAGACGGCAATTGTAACTTTGGTATGCCATTTTTTAGTAATAACTTTATGTTAATATAATTTAGTTGCTTAAGATCAATTTTCTCAATTATGTTAATAGCCTCATCTTGATTTTGTATATTTTCGAATTCATTTATTAAATTCTCAGGTGATTGGAGATTTTCTGAACCGGAAGTTTCAAGCAGTAATTCTGTCGTTAAGAGCTTGTAATTATTCTTTTAAAATTCTTATTTCAAAACCTCAGCTCAAAAATAACAGTCTCCCCTTTAGAGATTACTTATTTTTTATTAATCCTATCGATTATATGTTTGAGATCATAAGTAGGTTTAAAGACTTGACTTTCAGTCTTTTCTTTAGCAAGGTATTTATGAGAACATCTCTTTTTTCAAGGGGGAACGATTTTGTCAATTATATCTAAGACCAAATTTTGTTCTTCAGAAAGTACATTGAGGCTAAGCCCTTGCATTTCTAACAGGGCTTTGTAATGATCACATTTACAGTCTTCTTTAGCCTCACTAGTATTGGAAGTTTCAGTGTTGATTCTAAAACTTCATCTTTTGAGTCTGTTTCATATATGGATAACTCTTCATCAAAAGAGTCTCCTAGTAGGAGAATTTACTCTAACTGTCTTTTGAGTCTTTCATCAGAAATTTTATTGATTTTTTGTTTTGTCCTACACCTATTTGCAAAATATCCATAACGCTATTTTTCCTTTGGGCTTCCTACTTATGGGTTCAGAATCTTCTTTGTTTGATTTGAACATTTTTTTTTTTTGTTTTCTATAATACTTTATGTTTTTCTTATAGTCGCCTCTTTTAGAGTGACCCTTATATTTTTTGGAGTGAGTTTTTTCAAAAAAGGGGTAATAACAGAATGGTTCACAAAAGTCCCCCATTTATCTTTTTCCAGTGATCTTTTGTTTTTCAAGCTGTCTCTTAAGCTTGAGGTTAGTACAAAGTTCTAAGCCGGTGGCGCAAATCTCATTATCAAGTTGGCCTAGAATATAATTCTCATAGGGGATTTCTTTTCCTCCATTAGTATTTTTAAGCTTGATTTTAACCTTGTTTCTGAATAGAGCAAGGAGTCCATTTAAGAATTGAGACTTCCAATGTATATCTCTGGCATCATTTCTGGTGAGTAATTGGGTATGAAAAACATCATTATACCATCTATAATGAGAGAGATCAGGACATATGAGATTCTCTAAAAGTTCTCTGGTTCTTTCATTCCAGACAGAGGTATCTCCAATGAAATGTAGAGCAATAGTATAAATTAATGTATTGACATAGTCATCATCTTGTGAAGGTATTTCTTGTTTGACACCTTGGTTATAGACGGTGGTAAGGGTCTGTTTTTTAACACTTAAAACGATATTTCTCTCATCATTCCTTAGGTAGAAGTCCCACCATCCTTTAAGTTGCCATGTAAACCCATTGATTATGGATCTAGCAATGTCGGGGTCTCTATTTCCATGGTTAGCAGATGCTTGAGCATACATAATCATATGCTTGATTAAATTCATCTTCTGATATGCATCTTTGAAGTAGCAGTAGGCCTAGTTTTTGTTCCATAGTTTATCCCATTAATCTGGTCAGGTTGATCAGGATTCCTAAACATACCCTAAAGTTTAAGGATTTCTTCATTGCTAATATCTTCAAGCATGTTTGCAATTGAATCTTTATCTTTATTTGTGTTGCTCTTTTTATTACTTATTTCAATAGTAGCAAGCCTGTTAACTAATTCATCAAAGAATTCATTCTTTTTTTTGAGAGTTAGTCAAAGTTTAAAGGTTTTATTAGAAAGAAGAATAACAGGTTTAAACAGGACGGGTTTAAATTTATCCTTTTCATCAGGAGGTTGGATTTGTGTTGAGGTAGAGAGCCTATTATTTAGGCTTTCTTCTATCCTTGTGGTCTGTTGGCCTATATTATGTAGAAATAGATTAGTATAATTATTTTGTTCAATTAGGTAGTTAAGGCTTTCTAAATTTATGTGTCTTTGTAATATTCCATCTTCTTTAGGGATATAGGTTTGTGTATAAGGAATATCCCTAGATTTAGGTAAATCCACAACTGCTTCAAGAGGATGAATACTTTTTTTATCTCCATTTGGAGTATTGTAAGTCTTATATATTATTGTAAGGACGGAAATAGCTGCAGAATTCCTATTTTTAGGAACATACAAGTTATCATGAAATTTATTATTTTTTGAATCCATATAATATTTTAACCAGGTAAAGAACCTTATATTAATTTTATTCTTTATCATTGTTCTGATATATTCGTCATCAATAAATTTCTTAAGGGGTTTACTATGTTTAAGAAACCACTCTCTATTTTCTCTATTTTCCTCAGAGTAAAAATCTTGTCTTAAGAGTTTGTAGTTGATTTCAAAATTTTTAATTTCAAGCATATTAACAGATCCTTCAGGGATATTGGAACTGCACCCTATATCAGAAAAAGTTGGTCCTTGAGAGCCATCAAAATCTTTATCATTCTGTGGTGAAAGGTTTTCTGCCTTATAGGTCAGCTGAACAATTTGTTGATTATTAAGCTGATCAAGCCCTTCTATGACCACATCCTTACTATTATTTGTTTCTTTTTCAGTTTCTGTCTATAGTGCAGAAGAGGAAGAAATTCTAGGAGGTTCAACCATCCTAGATGATTCAGAACTAAAGGACATTCTTGGAGGCTGCCTAGGGTTCCTGTTTTGATTAAGGAAAGTTCTAAAGAGGGGAGAGAATTGAATTTCTATTTTCCCTTCAGCGTAATGAGTTATTTAGCTGATTTCCTGATTTTGAACAGGCTTAGGAGGGACATGGTAAGGTCCACCTTTCAGGTAGATTCACCTGATCCCATGAAATTGTTCTAGAGATAATCAAATTAGATTTTTCAACATTAGTTTGGAAAAGAGTAGTCTGGCCCTTAGAGTCAATTTTCATAACATTAGGACAGATAGTGGTCATGGCTTTATGTCAGACTCTATAGGTAACATCAATATTTTGTGACCCAGCAAGCATGTCAGAACCATTAGTTAAAAGGTTAAGAGTAAGGACTTTCAAAATATGATGGTCAATCAAAGAATAGAGAAACTTGGGAAGCAGTTAAAATAAACTGGTCCCTCACATAGACTAGATTCAATAGCTCCTAATAAGGAATCCATAAATTGTCTATGCCTACTGTCTCTTAAGCACAGGAAGATAGCAGTTTGAAGCTCAGTTCTGGTTAAAGGTCTAATACCAACTTGAACAAGACCAATATGAAGATAATTATATTTTTTTTTTCTAAATTCTTCAATACGATTCTTGTTTAACAAATTTATGGTCGTTTCAGAATTTAAGATAGATTTGGTTTATTCTTCAGTTTTGATTGCATAATCACTTCTGAATTCGAATGTTTCTTTACTATATATCTCAGAAGTAGAGACTTTAGGGATATTCGAATTGTTTAAATCTTTTTCAATGTTGGCAATAACAATTTCTTCAAAATTTCTTACTGTTCTACCAGATGAACTAGTTTTAGCATCAGACCTTTGAGAGCCGAGTCTGAAAAGTCCTGCTATCGAGTCAATAATGTAATTACGCACTCGAGTCAACTGAGTCAATGAAATATTAGCCTGTCTTCATCACAGTTCACGACTTTGATAACTTATGATGGCTTATTACTATTAAATGAACAATATTTTATTATGCCTTTGATAGAGTGCTGATATAAAAACTGTTTATACAGATAGGATTAGATGGCTCTGATACCAATTTAAAAGTACGTCAAGTGGAATTAAACGAATTTAACATAATATTAAATGAGACAAATAAAATAAAAAATTAACACAAAGATATAATTTCTATCTATTTAACCATCATCATAATATTTGTTTTTTCGATTATCAATTAATTGAGATTCAATACACAACTCCTGATCCGCCTATCCATTCCCATTGGTCATCAGGGCCAGAAGTCCTCATATCGTACACCTTTTCCGTTAGTGTTGCCTCGAGTAAAGTGGCGGACCAAATGGACCCTTAAGCTGCCACTTTACGAGAAAATTGGAACCCTACTCTCTCGCTCAACACCCACCGAGGTACGCTGGAGTTCACTCTCTCCTTGTCCTTCTCGCTGTAAAGAACCCTAATCTCTCTCTGGACAGAGGATAGCAGCTATGCTCATCCATGTCTCGCTTTCTCTCTCTTGGTCTTGGTCTCGGTCTCTTTGTTTCTCTCTGTACAATTTCTGAAACTGCCTTTTGTTCAGCCTCATTTTGTGTTGTCTCTAGATATCATTGAATCTTCTGTACAATTTCTGAGATTGCCTTTGTTCAGCCTCATTTTGTGTTGTCTCTAGATATCATTGAATCTTCGGATGGGTTTGAGTCTCTCTCTAGAACTTTGAGATGATTTTGGTTTATCTCTCGACATTGTGGTTGGTGGTTTCATAGATTTATCGCTAGAAGTTTAACAGGGTTTTTCTCTTAACGTCGGTTTTGTGTTAGAGAATACCCAAATCTAATATACGTTTTTCTGTTAAAGAGATTTTATGGAATATCAATACCCAACTTTAACAGGGTCATATTGGTTTGTTCTACTCATTTAACTGCAGAATCATTCACAGGTTTTTTGTTTAGTTTCTTATTTTTTTCTTCAAATTTTCTGCATTTTTGGTCTTTTACCATGAATGGCATGTTCGTATTGGTTATTTTCTTTTTTTTTTCTGCACTGTGTTGTGAGGTGCGATGCTTTTTTGCCTCTTTTTGAGGTTCTGTTCATTTGTCTCTTTTGAGGTGCTGTTCATTTGCCTCTTTTGAGGTGCTGTTCATTTGCCTCTTTTGTGGTGCTGTTCATTTGCCTCTTTTGAGGTGCCATTATTTTTTTGATGTTTTTTGCGTGGAATTCAAATATGTTTGGGTGTGATTTGATTCTGAATTTTCATGATCTGCTAATAGTTGGCGACCTCGTTGATCTGTTATTCATCTGTTTATTGTTGTTTGCTTTGCTATTGATGTAATTTTTCTCATCTTAAGATTCTTCCATGAATATTTTATTCAGTTTATCCATGATTTATTCATCATTAGTGCTTATTTTTTCTTATGCATTTTTTTTGAAATTTCTTCCTCGGATAAGTTGATCAGTAAATTATTTTGTTCCATATTTTTTTTTTGCAAATTATTGCTATTGTCATGTAGGATTGTTATGGGTGGACTCTGTGGTTCAAATGAGTGGTTGGATTGAAATTTGTCCTCCTTTGGTTTGGTTTTCCAGGATAAATTATTGTGTTACTTTCATTCTTTGGATTAGAGTCAGTGTTTTGCTTCAAATCAATGAAATACATAATGAATAGTTAGAACAAGTTGTTTCCTGCTTTCCTACTACCAAACAAGTGAAAATAGCAGCTCCATAGTTTATCAAACAAGGTTCCCACCTTTCAGGCTACCAATTTTCACTTTCTTCCTAGATTTCGGGAAAGTCAGCAGCAGTGAGAATCCTAGGGAAACTGAGAGAAATTCACCAAACGCATCCTTATCGAAGCAAATAAGATCTGTGAAGTCCCCACATTATCCGTTGGAGCGCACAAAGTTTTAGGGTTTTGTAAAGCTCAAAAGTGAGGAAAATTTTTCAGTTTTGTAGAGCCCAAGATTTCTGGATTATGGGTTGGAAGGCTGCTCAAAAGCTCATCCAGAACTGGAAAATCATAAGAGGTGACAATGTATGAAAAAAATGAATTCTTTCAAATTTTCCCTGTTTAGAGAATTTTTAGCCATTTTCTCAAAGATTTTTTATCTGAATGTTATTCCTGATTCGTATTTTTTGATCGTTTTAGGTTATGATAATCAGGGGCAAAGATAGAGGTGAAACAGGCATAATCAAGCGAGTGATTCGATCACAAAATCGTGTTATTGTTGAGGGAAAGAATCTGGTAAAGTTCCCTTTTAAGTTATTTTTTTCATATTTTATTTTTGGTATTCTTTTGTGATAAGTTTCTCGTTTTTTACATTGCATTTTACTCAGTTACTCCCGGTCTTTAGTAGTACTCATTATGAATGCATTTATACTTTGCTCTTTCTACTATCTATATTTGTTTACTTAACCCTAGCTGAGGGGATCTCTTTTGCATTTTCGTAGAATCATTTGATCTTAAAGGGTCCTGTTATATCAAACTGGAAAATTCTGAAAACATTTTTAGGAAATTCTTTTGAGTACGTATGCATGGTTTGAGATAAACTGCCCATTTGCGAAACCGCTTAAACTTATTTAGAGATAAAATTTTCCAGATTGATATATCTTGAAATATAAGATAATTCGAGAATGACTTGAATTCCTACTTTGTCAAAATCTGTGAACATTTGATGCGACTTGGCCACGACTGCGCTAATGGCCTACTTGCCATCCATTCCAATGAATTTGAATGGGCGGCGGAGATTTAAAATTGTGCTTAATTTGCAGGCTTCTGTATGTTTACTTTTCTTTTCCTCTCTCTCTCTCTCTCTCTCTCTCTATCTATCTATCTACCCACACTCTCCTCCCCATTCTGACATACATCACTGCATTCCCAATATAGAAGAACTATACAATTAAAAGTATATAAAACTGACATACATCACTGCATTTCCAATTTAGGTCTAGTGAACTAGTGTACTCTAAACGATTGATAGAAGAACCACAAATTTGTGTATTAGAGTTTCTTGGAATACAAGTTTAGATGTAAAGAGGTCTTTGTACTATTGTTAGCAGAGATGGATTCAGTAGATGAGGGTCATCATGCTAGCAAGGTTCCATAAATCGGATCATCGTAGTTATTAACGGGGCTAATCCTTTGCCTTGAGCTTTTGTTATATATTCCTTGAAGTTATAAACAGTTTATAGTGCTATACACTGTTAGCAGTGTGCATGTTAGAGATGTACATAAAATACCATGTGTATGTGACAGAAAAGAAGACTTTCTGTGACATTGAAACCAAACAAAAAATCTGTTCAGATTGTCTGTAACATTGATAAAAACATATATGGTTCAAGTAGAGAAGAATGAGATCAGCATGGGAGCAGCATTAGCTGTTAATTCTGTGACCAGATAGTCAATTGTAAATACTGATGCTATCACATTAAAATCGGAGAACCTTCCTATCAGTTCCTAAACATCAAAAACATAAATACCTTTTTAGTCCTTAATTACCATGGAAAGGGCAATAAAATCACAATCCCATTTTTTTATCAAACATAGAGTTTGTCCAATAAACAACAAAAATAAAAGTTGCTGCATTAAAGAAATGCAAATGCTACTATTCTAAGCATACACTTTGAAAACTCCTTTCTCCTTAGTTACTTACATGATCTCATACAGGCCAACAAATAGATACCCATTGGTAGTTAATCAATTTGCATAACTGGACGTTCAAATTTCTTATAAAACATCAATCTTTTTATCTTGAATAAACTCCGAGTAAATTCAATTGATTTTTCATTAAGCTGACAATTCAATCAATTATTGGATTTAAGAAATCAAATATTATCCTGCGTCAGCACCATTACTGTGGTTTCTAATATCTAACCACGTTGATCAAATGGGCTAAAGCAGTGTGAGAGTTGTGCAATCAACCAAAAACTAATAAAAACTAAAAAAAAAAAAAAAAAACCTCTTACTGAAAACATTAATTAACAAAAAAAAAAAAAAAACGATAGCTATTGCCTACAGTCATTTCATAGCAATATGAATGCCCTTATGCCATAGCCACACTTCACTAATACAAAGAACTAGATGCCCACATAAAAGTACGAAATGAACCGAGAAAAATGTGGGGAATCACCATTTTAAAGAAAGTTTACAACTGAAAATAATAGCCAACAGTAAGAAGTTTTTACCATGATTAATTTACAGAAAATCACCATTAAAACATTAAACCCCCCACATAAAAGTCCCTAGAACTTAGGGTTCTATTTATTTGAATGCCACTGAAAAAGGGTCCCAATAAAAACTCTAGGAATCCCATCCAAAAATGTTTGAAGGAACCCAATCAACCATTCCATATGGATAAAAACTGCTTTACATACCTGGTTTGGAGTTTTCAAATGGATTTATTGTTGGTGATATTGGGATTTTGAGCTTATTCACAAATTTGGGGGTTTCGAGCTAAATTGATTTGTTTATTTGGAGCTTCTGAACTTGCAGTCGTCTTAGATCATAGATTGTTTTTAGGAGCAATGAGAGGGAGAGAGGGAGAAATAATGATTGAGGGAAAAAGAGAGAGGGAGCTCGTGCAGGGAGGGTGAGGGAAGAAGAGAGAGGGAGAGAAGAAGTGTGGAATAACCTGGGTGGAAGAGGATGGGGAGGAGAGAGGGAGGGATGGAAAGGAGAGAGCAGGTACAGAATGAGATGGAGAGGAGAGGTTGAGAGAGAGAAAGTCGTAGAGGGAGAAGAGAAGGATGGGGAAGAGAAGGGATGGGGAAGAGTGTGTGGGTGGAGATAGAGAGAAGAAGAAAAGTACGCGTACAGGGACTGCAAATTAAGCACAATTTAAATCTCCCTCTTCATTAAAATTCATTGGAATGGATGGCAGGTAGGCCATTAGCACATTGGAGGCCAAGGAATGCTTGGCGAGTTTTTCATATATATATGTGTGTGTGTGTGTGTGTGGCTACACATGCACAAATATGCGTACACACACACATAGATAGTACTATGCTGTTCTTTTTTTTTGTTATGTTGTGGGGTTGTACAGACCCAAGGTTTTAAAGCTTGCTTCGGCCAAGGTACTTGGCCCTTACCCGCGGTGAGTAACTCGGCTGATTCCAAGTGGAGCCGAGTTATGTACACCCCAAATGTTAAAAAGTCAAAAAAAGGGAAAAAATTTATAAAAAGTTGTTAAGATCAGAAAAATTAAAGAGGTAATTGAAATCATTAGTAGACTAAAGAATATGATTTTTTTAAGTATGAATTATTGAGAAATATGATTTATACTTGAATATTTCGGAAGAATTTAACACAATAAAAAGCCATAAAAGTATATTTCAAAAAAGAAAAAGAAAAAGAAAGTTCCCAGATCATCTTTGAAACCATCAAAATCATCTAAAAGCATATTTCTAAATAATAGATTGGTATTTCCACTTTTGTTTTTGTATTTTTTGACATTTTTTATATTTTTAGCTACTTTTTGCTGCCCAATGAGTGGGGCACCCCAATTCACACGCAACTTGTTTTGCCAATAGGACGAAGAGTCTAAAACACTGGTTTTACCTTCTGTGATAATTACAGTGGGTTTCTGAAACGAATGGAAAGTAATTTTTACAAGCACTTGTGGTGTACGGACATGGTGCAGCTCTCATTTAAAATTCCAACTTCCATGAATAGATGTTCCATTGAACTCATCATTATGCATTCATTTAATAGAATGCTTTTATATCTGGAGTGGCTAGGTTAACAACTGTTGTTTTGTGTATTGAAATGTAACGAGGTTTTGGATTTTATAGCTCTGTGGAACTTCCTTCTCTCATACACTATAGTGAGGACCCATTGCCATTTAGCACAAAGACTACTTGGTCCCTACTTCTATGGTTATCTTTGGAGTCGTAGATTTCTCATGCAAGGCACTGCATTTCAGGTTTGATGATATTGCCATTTGAATTTGCAGGTGAAGAAGCACATCAAGCAGGGACAGGGTTATGAAGGTGGGATTTTCACTGTGGAAGCCCCTCTTCATGTTTCCAATGTCCAGGTGCTTGACCCAGTCACAGGGTATGAATTTGTTTGAAGTTTGATTGAATATGGAAATAGTCTTTGATATCAATAAGCTGTGCTTCAATTTGTTTATTTATTTATTTATTTTTAAATTTAGTTGTACCTCATGGAACCATTTTTTTATTACCAATTTGGCATTTGCAGTAAACCTTGTAAGACTGGAATCAAGTACCTAGAAGATGGCACAAAAGTACGAGTCTCTAGAGGAATAGGAACATCGGGATCCATCATTCCTCGACCTGAAATCTTAAAAATAAGAACAACATCAAGGTCCAATATAGGTAAGCATCAGAACGTTCATTATTAGGACAAATAGCATATCTTACAATGAAAAGTTCTTTGTTCTGGTACACTATATTTATTTTCTATACATTGTGCTTAAGTACTATACGAGCTGATAATTTACCACCTGTCATGTACTTGAGTTTGAGTAGTGTCTTTAGAATGTTTAATGAGAGATACGTTGTAAAAGTGGATCATATTGTGAACATCTCTTAATGTTCTTTTGCATGACGTTCTATTCTCCTATTTGGTATGTTATCTTTGGAAACTATTATATTCTGTTTCTATTTCTTGTCAATGATGTTATTGCACTACTTCTATTTCTGTCTTCTTTGTAGTTTCTTATATGATGATATCACAGTGTTGGGGAAACATGAATACCTACACGTCTGAAAGAGAGAAACATCACTAGCCTCTGTGCCCATGCATTCTGTAGTTCTGTACCCAAAGGACCCGCAATTACCAACAGACTATCACGATGCACATCACCATAGCAAGTACATCGGCTTCAACATTAGCTTCCCTTAATGATGAAATGAAGTAGATTGGTGTGAATTACTTGGAATCTTATGACAAGTAGCTATTGCCTTAATCGGTGTCTCGTCACTATAGGGGCAATGTATCAATCTCTCAAGCAAAGCTATCACCTCTGCGTAGTAAGTGTAATGAACCTGAAAAGGATAACAAAATACTCCAATCAGCATTTCTCACTGGGCCCCCGATACCCCCTGGGCCGGAGTTACTTTTAGAACTCCCATCAAATTTGTACTTCAATGACTCTATTGGTGGTATGGACCACTCCATACTCATTCTTGTAGTAGCTCGAGATGAGAAGGCTCCATTTTTACAGACTCTGAGAAAGTCTGCCACTTGAAAACCTTCATTGTTTAAAAAACCAGCCACCGAGCACTATGTGGCCTCCCCTTTGCTCTCAGGGGGCTAAAACACCCTCCTAGGCCTAGGCAGGCCTAATATCAACATGTTCCTGGACGGGTGAACTGGCAAGCCAAGGGGAGAGCTCAAGCCTATGCATCTACTGAGGTTGCCTCTTGTAAGAGGTCGAAATTGCCCTTGGGAAAGGGCATTTTGGTCATTTCCCCCTCTTAAAGGGGTTTTCTAATCCTGAAAGTTGATTTTAGGGCTTATAAAGAAAAAAAAAAAAAAAAAAAAAACTTGGATTTATCAATGTTTTTAGATCAAAAGAATTCAAAAAGTTTGAGAAGTATCTCAGAGCTTACTTTTTAAATTGGATTCATTGTGAACTATCTAAGAGGTTAAAATATGAAAGTTTGGGTGATTTTGAGCTTGATATCCATCCAAAACATTCAGGACCGAAAATGTGATTATTTACTGATTTATTACATTTGTGAAATGAATTCATTGACAATGTGTTTTCGGCACAAACATGCACTCACACACACATACATATAGGAAAAGTGTTTTGTATGTCAGGGCCTGCACCTATTGTTGTGTGGTCGTGACATCTTCACCATCGAATTGTATTGGACAGTGTAGACCATTCTCCCTCTGCTTTTCTCGAAGTTTGAGACAGATCTATACTGTCTCAATTGAATGGACAATATAGAGAGTGGGAACCCCCCTTGGCTGCCTAGGCTCCACTCAACAAATTTTTTAAGCTTGGATACCTTTAAGCTGAGGTCTAGCATAGGCCTAAACTAATGCTTGGTCTCTGATTCGTGCTTGAAGAGCAATCCTACCAATGTTCTACACTCTGAATATCTCAATATTTCTTTCCTTCCCAATCCCCCATATGATAACAACATGACATAACTGGGTCAATATGCAAGCACTATCTGAAAACCAAATATAAAACGAGATCAAGGCTATCTCTGAGGGTGATGCAGCACAAACCATCCCAAAGAACACTAGCATGAAGTACCAAATTGCCCCAGCATAGCTGCAGTGCAGAGGTAGATGTTCCATTGTAATCCTCCCAACACATGATACACATGTTTGGCGGTTGGAGACCCTGGTGATCCACCGTAGGAATACTATCATGACAAACTTGCCAACTGAAAGTAACTGCCCTCAATAGAGCTCAAATATGCCAATCGGGTCTGTGAGGAGGCAATCCACTGGTTTCACCTACCAATGCATGATATAATGATCCCTCTGAGAACTGTCACCGGCTCTTCAAAGACCAAATCCTCTTATCCTCTCATTTAAGGCTCTAAGAGGACTATACAATCCATCCAAGGCAGTCATCATACTTGCTAACTGCAACTGAGGCAGTGAGACCTCTTCTAAAGCGTGACCACTGCATCAACTGGCCCCCTCCCCATTCATGTATTGTTTTCTAAATGTGCATTCAAACTTCGAGAAACATTCTGTTAAGGTAACTCCATATTGGATCTCACGAGTGCCCTACCCTCCCAATAAGCATTGGTTGCTCCCTTCTAACTCCCATAATGCACTAGGCTTTGTAGACAATATCCGATATATATCCTCTCGGTCTTTATTTTCCATAAATTCGACCAACAGCATTTGTGCATCATTGATGGTGTCACCATTGAATGAAACTATCCATGAAGATGCCATTGTGTCTGAAATGAGGCATTAGTGACAAAGAGGCAGATACCTTGATTGGATTTGGATTGGACTTTGGTTTAAATATGACTCTGATCCGAGGCTCCCAAGTTCTTCCATTAGGGATTGGAGCTGATCTCATGGTGAAACAGTCAGTTGAATCGATAAGACGTTTCCATGTCTGTCTCACTCTAATTTTCCATAGGTCAAGGTTGCGATATTTGATAAAGTTTTTAAGATTATCTTGCGTTTTTCCCATGAACTATACCACATAGTTTCCGACTAAATGACATTAATCTAGAGGATGGTTTTTTCCTATCCAAAGTCACCCTTTGTTACTCATTTGTATCCTTTTTTTTCAATTACTTTTATGTTCGTGTTTGTGCGTGCGTGCATGGGCGGGGGTGGGTCTGTGTGTGCGGTGCGGATGCGCGCGCGTGCGTGTGCATGCTTGCATTCAGGCTTGTTATGAGAATGCAGCCAGCTTGCATGATGCGCAAAACGTTAGGACTTTTTTCGTAGAGAATGTCTTCATAGATGAGTTCAAATGACTATTAAGAACTGGATCTTTGATGGGAGGGATCCTTGTATCCATCTCTATGCAGATGATTGTATAGGCCTCATATACATGGCACAACTGGACATTGCCTGATGTAGGAGCCCATGAATGATGCAAATGCTCCTAGCCAGTGTTTAAAAACTGGCAAGTCCTGCTTGGACTCTCCCAAGTCACTTCGAACTTGCATCCTGCTGGTTCTGGATAACTGCTACTCCGCTTGAGTCTTGACTAGGTCGGCCCGAATCTTACTGAGTCCTCCTGGGTTTTTAAAAAAAAAGAAGAAGAAAATTCAGCTATTTTGTTTATGAGTCTTGACCTGTCAGATTTGGGAGACAGCTAGCCGGCTCGGACCCACCTCCTGCCCAGTTCCTTGCCCAGGTCCATGTTTTTAAACACTAGGAGGCCATATCCCTAATTCACCAGGAAGATTAGACAAATGCACCCATATCAGAACCTTGTGCAGGTTGGGCTTATTTGGCAGCATGCCTGGTTACCAGCCTTGGAAAATCAGGCAGGAACGAGCTTCATAAAGATTGTCAGGCCATAAGGCCTTCTCCAAATTATTCTTTGGGGCAATATGGACTAGGAGAAGTCCTTGATCCTTGTTTTTTTGGGACAATAAAATATCTCCATTCATTTCCAATTGCTGACAAACACTTCCTTAGGCAAACCCTATTGCATCTAAGGCCCGAGTTGCAGAGCACTTTCATTTGCATATCTCCATGGCTCTGCTGCCCTCTTCACAGTCCTCAAGGTCAATGCACTGTAGAAATTATATGGATGGCATCTAGGCGGTTCGATACATTCTTATGAAAACCAATCCTTGAACTTTTCTTGAGGTTGAAGGATATTGTTGGTCACCAGATGTTGATACTTTATGGGGAAGTGGAAGGCTGAGATTGTTTTAGGGGGTGGGGGGAGGGTAGGGGAGCATCTGATGCAGGGTGGGCTGGTGGGATTTGGGGACAGGCAGAGGAACAAAGAGAATTGGTAGGCATGAGTGATCCAGGTCATAGGGCTAGGTAGAAGGAAGAAGAACACAGCAGTTGCCAGAAAGAGGAATTGTAACTAAAGATACAAGGCTGAGAATTTAGGCAAAGAACTGGAGAAGCAAAGTGAAGTGCGGTCACAGTAATGGAATTTATTCCTCTTTTAATAGAAAAAGAAGTTAGTTGTTTGTACCTATTATGGTCATTACAAGTATTAACTTGCGAGAAAGTAGAATGCCATTTGGTTCTCTTTCTTTTCATATGATTATTATTACTTGAAAACAAATAGGTTCTAAAATGGCTGTTTCTTTATATTAAGTATCAATTTTTTATAATATTGACAATTGTTAACAAATATTATTAAAGATAAATCTTGTTCATCTTACAATATATTGGTGATTGGAGATATTAACTTTAATATTTGAGTAGAAAGTAGAATGTTACACACGACTAGAAAGTCGGGGACCTTTGGATATTTATAGTGAAGTTTATTTACTTATTTTGTTAAGGTAAAAAAAAAAAAAAAACTCCATTACCCTTTTTTCTATGATGTATACTTTCTCTTGAATAGATGAATTGTTATGTAGTACACTTCTAGGAATCAGGCTTGTGCTTGATGGTTTTTTTTTTTTGATGCTGTTAACATTGTATAGATGGAATAGGGATTACTAAAACATACGAAAACAAAGACAAGCCAAAAGTCATCGAGAGAAGTGACAGCTGGATGCAACCAGCAAAAGAAAAGAAACAGGGGCGACACGTGCCTACAGAAAGGAAAACACACAAGACCAAAAGAGAAGAAAGAGGAAAAAGGCAGTAGTTGATCCGTTATCTTGGTGGTAGTGGAGAGACAATTCCCTTTTTGGTTAGCTCATGTGCGATGTGGTTGGCCTCCCTCCAGTTATGTGTCTATGAGACTGGAATACGCCTGCAGCGGTCAAAAATCTCATTAAAGAATGCCCAGAGTCTACATGGAGGTGTGGAGGTTCTAGAGGCCCAAGAGATGACATTCTAAGAATCCCCTTCTACTAGGAGAGAGTGACCCCACGGGTAGTCGTAGTGTCTGAGTCCTTTGAGGAGGGCTCGGGTTTCCGCCTCTACAGAGTCGGCAACCCCTATGGGAAGTGAGTAGGCCAGTAAGGTCATGCCCTTGGAATTTCTAAAAATTCCTCCAATGCCTGCCAGGCCTGGGTTTCCTAGAGATGAGCCATTGAAATTGAGACTGGAATACGCTTACAGAGGTCAAAAATCTCATTAAAGAATGCCCAAAGTCTCCATGGAGGTGTGGAGGTGCTAGAGGCCCAAGAGATGACATTATGAGAATCCCCTTCTACGAGGAGAGTGTGACCCCACGAGGAGTCATAGTGTCTGAGTCCTTCGAGGAGGGCTTGAGTTTCCGTCTCTGTAGAGTCGGCAACCCCTATGGGAAGCTAGTGAGGTGATGCCCTTGGAATTTCTAAAAATTCCTCCAATGCCTGCCAGGCCTGGGTTTCCTAGAGATGAGCCATTGAAATTGAGACTGGAATACGCCTGCAGAGGTCAAAAATCTCATTAAAGAATGCCCAGAGTCTCCATGGAGGTGTGGAGGTGCTAGAGGCCCAAAGTATGACATTATGAGAATCCCCTTCTACTTGGAGAGAGTGACCCCATGAGGAGTTGTAGTGTCTGAGTCCTTTAAGGAGGGCTCGGGTTTCCGCCTCTGTAGGGAAGTGAGTAAGCCAGTAAGGTGATGCCCTCGGAATTTCTAAAAATTCCTCCAATGCCTGCCAGGCCTGGTTTTCCTAGAGATGAGCTATTGAAATTGAGTTTGATGGTGCCCCTCTCAGGGGACCTCCATTGTGTTGAGCATGGTACCCTCTTCGGTTGGTGGAAGAGGATATTGGTCCAGTCGGTTAGGAAGTTGACTGTCGGTATGAGTCTGAAATGCTTCTTGTTTGTGGCCCAAAATATGACCGGGCCTCGAATCGTGTCCTTGGTCTTGTGCAGGGGAGACACGACACCCTGGAAGATCCTGTGGTTGCGTTCCTTCCAGATGGTCAAGAGGGTTGTAGCTACTGTAGCTTTCCAAAGTAAGGCTCCCATTCGAAACCAGGGGAGGAAAGTCGAGAGATTGTAGAGGTGTGTGACGCTTTCTTAGTTACCCATTCCCAATGGAACCAATGAAGTATAAATTCCCAAATAGAGGCTGCGAAGGGGCATTGAGTGAACAGATGGTCAATGGTCTCCTCTGCTGCTAGGCACATCACACATCGGTTCGGTGTTGGGATGTCCCTTGCCTGAATTTGGTCAATGGTGAGTATTCTACCTCACAAGGTTAGCTAGTTGAAGAGCTGGATTATAGGGGGGAACGGTGAATTCCAAGCTTTAAGAATGGAGTGGTGACAGGTGACAGTCCCTGTGGGAGATCTGGACAGAGCATGGAATAGAGAGCTCACCGAGAAGGACCTCGAGGATGAAGGTGACCAAAAGATGCAATCCTCCCCTTTGGGCAGAGTGGGGGAGGATGATAACAGAGAAGAGAGCTCCAGGAAGGCCTGCACTTCCGATTCGCAGAGAGGTCGGCGTAGGTCAGGACTCCAGGCTCTCGGGGAGGAGTCAGGTGGGAGAAGGGATTGCACTAAGGCGTAGGGGTCTCTGGCTAATCGGAAGACGAGAGGGAACATGGTAGAGAGATCACAGATCCCAAGCCAGGGATCAAGCCAAAAGCAAACTTTCAATCCGTCTCTAGGATAAAGCGGGATTAAGGATTCAAAGAGGGTGAGAGTGGGAGATGGATTTCTAGAAGCCCAAGACCCTTGGAGATAAGTGGTCAGGGATGAACCAAGGGGAGGAGGATAGCCGGTATTTATGGGTCAAGATGTTGTGCCACTGTTGTTCTATCTGGGTCGCCAATCTCCACCACCATTTGCAGAGCCAGGTTGGCGAATTTTAGGTTGCGGCCTACCCTCGGCTTTGGGGCGACACGTGCTTCCAAGCTAGAAAGGTTCTCATCAGTTGCTCAAGTTCGCTGTCGAACGGAAGCCGGCATATGAAACAGACACATTTGGTAGACTGCTAGACCCCTGAAAGGACAGCTTTGATGAGGGTTGTGCAACCTGCTGGGGAGAGCAATCTCCCTTTCCAAGAGGCCAGTGTCCTTTCGACTTTATCGACTATTGTTTACAGCATTACATCCCAAGTCCAATTCCTACGACTGAACTACCCAAAAAATTATATTTGTTATCAATAAATTCGTTACTTAAGTAGGTGGGTTGGGGTGTTGGGGGCTGGTGGCTGGGTTGATGCGCTAGGCTTTGAGGGAACTTCTAGTTCAAAGAAGAGAGAACAGTTCGTAACAAGGAAATGAGGAATGAGGCATTGTTGATCCAGGATAGGGAACCCTCAGATGCTGCAATAACCATAATACCATACTCCTTTTGCCAAGATGCTGCGAGCTGCCAGTGAAACATCTTCCCAAGAGTAACAACCTGGAAGTGTGTATCAACCCACAAAATAATTTTTCAGAGATCAACTCTCTAAACAAGTACTTTGTTCACAAGTTGCTTGCCCTTAGAAATTTCTTGGAGTCAAAATGTGAAACAGACCAGATTTCATGTCCACATTGCAAGTTGTGATCTGCAGAAGAAGCAGTTTAGTCACAATTTTATGAACCCCCTGAATTCCTTTTTTGACCCTACATTATCCGAACTACCTTTGAGTAACTAGGTATACATCCCCCCATTTGCAACCATAATTGCCCTCAAGAGCTTCAAGGATGACAGATGCTTTCACGGGCATTAATAACCGAGACACCCTTGGCATTTTGGTTTGTCATAGGACTCAAGTGCAAGTTATGCGAGGCAAAGCTGCACACTTTTGAGTCTTGTCAGTGGGAGTGCATCTTTTGCGTTGCAATCTGTCATCCCTGGGCTCCATTGTACAATTTCGAATTTCATTTAGATAGTTCAGATCTAGACTAAAGTAAGTGTTCAGACGAATAATAAATTGTTGTTATTCAGATGGTTGTAGTTCTGGTGGATGCTTTTAGGATTGTCTTTTACAATCTACCTGTTGAGGCCTAAACTATGATTGCTTGCTACAGCAGTCCAGCTGGAGGTGGTGTCTTTGTGACTTTTGTTGACCCTTTTTGATCCTGGTCTATATTTATGTGCATTCTTAAATTTTTTATTTATTAGTATTTGTATTTTGTGGCTGGTCAAAGTTAAATGAACCTTCACTTTACTTTCTAGGATTTGGTTTTTGTTAGGAATTTGACAGTTTTGATGCTTTGTAAAGTTTATTGCCAAGAGAGAGAGACAGATTCTGACTTCAAAGGAAATTTTTGTTATGCAGTTGGCCCAAAAGATACCCCTATGGACCTGGTTTTAGAGAAGACATACGATGCTGAAACTGGAAGAGGGATGCCCGAGCTTTGAGAATGACAGGGATTACACCCTCAAATTAGCAAGATCTATGCCATTATTGCACTACACTGAGACCCATTTCTTGAACAAAGAGCCTACCAGTTCCACACTTTCCTATCACTTGGTTGCTATTTTTATTTTTATTTTTGTTGGAGAAAAGGAAAGAGAGCGTGGACCGATAAACAGGTGAAGAACATGTTTGTCTGAATGTACATTGGACATCATGATTAATATTGTTCACAGTAGTGTGACACTTTGTATGAGCTAACTGTTTCAAATTTTGTTCCTCAAAACAAATCCCGATACCGTTCTGAAGATTATTTTGCGAAGTCGAATACTTACCAATTTTCTTGCCAGTACCTTCTTGTTATTGTCTGCACTATCTAGTGATGGGAGAGTATGCTTTGGTCGATGTGATCATGGCCATAAGGTCATTACCATCTCTAATCAATCGGTTGAATGGTGATGGGAAGTCGGAAGTGTAGTTAAACTGATGGAGTTTTTGGTAGACCTGCACCCCCCATTACCGTTCAACGTATTACTGGTATCCTTATGGCTATATATAATTACCGCGACCATATGGATTGTTGTATACTTCCCCTTCATTATTCATTTATTTATTATTTGATTGGTGTTTACTTTTCATTCGTATTTGTTTTTGGGGTAATTCAATGGGGAATATAGGCATTACCCATTTTTTTAAATGATCAAATTTTCAAAGCTGCAAGTCGGATTGGAGAGCACGATGTGCGACTAAAGTATCGGACGTGCTATCCATTCGTACTGCAATCTGACCTAGTAGACTTCCTCTTGATATGATGAACGGATGTAATTGATGCACTTGACGCTAATTTGGTTAGGGTTGCTGAATATACTTGAGGAAAACCTTACTATTGAAGTAAGGTACACCTCAAAAATCCTTTAGAAGATAGTGTTTTGATGTGGGAAACCCTCCAATTTGATCATCTTGCCTTCGAGAAGTATGGGTATAAAGAAAAAAAAAATTGAAGTCTTAAAAATATTACTTGTTACAAATTAAATGGTGGTCTATTTTCAAGTATTTATAGATTCACTTGATATGTATCATTTTTGGAATTTCAAATTTTATTATTAAGGATGAAATTGAATTGTTAAACCATTATAAGATTTTTGACATTGAAACTACATCTCCAAGAAAAACCACATCTCCCTGAAAATTTTAGAAGTGCACACCTTATTTCAATATAAGGATGGCCCCTTGTACAAACCTCCCCTATACTTAAATCCTTGTTACTCCTATCTGGTTTACATTTAGGGTAGACCCACTCCCAACAATATTTCATATTGATGGATGTTTGATCTAGAGATACTATTTTGATGTTGAAAATTTTGAACTATCCTTTCAGAATATGATATTATGCTTTGTTAGGTAGTGTTGCTTGGAGTATTGATTGTCCTAAAAGAATGGGAAGCAAGTTGTTTGCCATCAAAAAATTTGACCAGAGATTCCTGCTATTGGTATTGGGAGAAAGTGAAATTTGGTATTATACGGTTTCTTTCATTTCAAAAATGCTAGCCACATTTTTTTTTTTTGGTTAAAATTTGGCTCATGTTGATTCTTTTGCTATGTCTCTATGTGTGCGTGTGTGCATGTGTGTACCTGCGTGCGTGAGATAGAATAGTCTAAGCCCAATGACCCATATTGAATTTGGGTCGATCTTCACGACTGCATTTTGAAGTTGAATTTAATAGTTTTTTACAAATCTAAATCATATAAAATTATGAGCTTTTCCTTTTCTCATTGAGACACACCTAACAAAATATTAAAATAATAATTCAAAAAAATAAATTAATTGATCAATATATTTTTTATGAATTATTTTACTAAATTCACCAACTTTTCAAGAGTATACGTTCCAAATTTCAAGTGATTTGGATTTGTAAAAATATTAAAATTTAAATACAAAATGCAATAATGACTATTAAATTACCCTAGATTTAATCTGGACCGTTGGGTCTTAGTTATAGTTGTCAGGTAGGTTGACCTCAACTCTCTCTCTATATATATAAACATCGAGTTTTCTTGAATTTTAAAAATGTATATATATATATATATATATATATATATATATATATATATATATATTATTAGAGTGCACCTAATAAAACTATAAAAAATGATTTATATAAAATAAAATGGCCAAAGTATCCCATACTTTATAGGGGTAATTTGATTGATTCATTTTTTTTAAAATTACTATTTTATATTTTAGCCGACCTCAAATGGTTGGAAAAAAACTTTGATGTTGATGATGATTATTTAAAATTTTTATTTAATGCACCTAATCTTTTAAAATTTATGCAAAAAAAATTTCAAGTGATTTGAATTTATTTTAAAAAATCTTAAATATAAAATATGCTTGGCCACCCAATTGATCCAAATTGCATCTGAACCATTGGGTACAATGACGCCTTTGTACCTAATAATAATATTTTTGAAAGAGGTGAATATATATTCGTGCCCTCAAGAAGCCGACAAATAAACATTACCGTCATGAAATGTTAATGTTTTAAACTTTTAATTCCCAAAAGAGAAAGAAAAGGAATGTAACACAATTTATGAAGCTGAAGATTTTCAACCCCATGAGAGCTTTTTTCACATTTTGGTCCCTTGGTAAAAACCCATCCTAGAAGTATTTTTAGAGCCCCAAATTTTGGGGATAACCTCCAACATCGAAAAAATACAACTAGGAAAAATTCAATCAATCTTGCAATTAACCTCCAACCTCAACCCAAAATATAGATAATTTTTTTTTCAACCAGACTTTATTAATTGGCTACAAAATTAAGTGGACTCAAATATTAAGATAAAAAATATCCAAAGTACCCCTTTGGCCAAACGGAGCAAATGGGCAATATTGCTGTATAAACATACTGTTTTAAAAGTACTTCTTAACTCCACTTAGTATGCTTCAGAAAGTCATTAGTAATGGTCTCTCTCTCAACACAAACGAACTAGACAACGTATTTCCCGTATCAGCTTTGAAAGATAAAAGATATGAAAATGCCACGAAATTAATAGTGAACATGATAATTGTACAAGAAGTACTCCTTATCAAACTAGAAAAAGCATAAAATCATTTATTTTTTGCATAAGAGGTAACTATCACTCTTGGTGATTGTAAGAGTGTCATTATTTTTTATAGTAGGAGGTAACTATCACTCTTGTCCTTTGAATTTCAAATTGAGTGTAATTAAAAGACTCAAAATTAAAAAAAGCATTTCTTGAGTTGTCACTACACCAAACCATTTGATTTCACATCCTCACAGATATTATTATTTAGATCGATAGATCATTAAAATAACATCCTAATAAGGGATTATATATTATGAGATTATTTATCTTTCTTACAAAAAGATCTCAATTATTCTTAAGCATTATACGGTTTAATATGTATCACTAAGTTCGAGAATTTTTTTTTTCCTTTTTTATTTTTTTGAAAATTTGAATGTAGGCAATGACATAATCACAATTACCTTGATTTGAAATCTAAAAGACAAGTAATTGTGATCACCTTGTGCTAAAAATAAATGGTCTCTCTCTATACTTTTCCAAGAAGTAATAGATGAAGGATTCTGATCCCATTTGCATACAAAATAAGAATAAATCAAATGTGACAATTGGCCTGACTCGAAAGTGATGTATGAAATTAACCACTATACAGAGTTTGCATAGATAAATTTAGCAAAAGTAAACAAACCTCTCTCTCTCAAAAATAAAAATAAAAAGCCAAGAGGAAAGATATTAGCAACAAATCTTGCTCTCTCTCTCACACACAAAGGTATGCATGCGTACATGCTCGGGACATAAAAGTGATGAAAACATCTAGCTCCCAAATCATAGAGTCATTTCTGAGAAGTAATTTTCCAGATTGTTCAGCTCCCATATCACCACTCTCCCATCCAGACCTGAAAACGACGGTTCATCAGATGGCGCATGAACCAAAACTAACGCATCAACAAAGAAACAACAGCTAAGTCATGGAACAAAGCAGAAATAGAGGTGTTTTCTTACCTGAAGTGCTAAAGCGTTTCACCATACTTTCGCCGTCTTTGCTTAGTGGCACAATGCAGCTAAAATTACAAAATAAGAACGGTATTATAATTCCAAGTGGAGAGAGGAGATATATGAAAAAGAGACCCGTACACAAATGGAAAGCGGAACAGGGATACAAGAAATTACTTTATATAATTTTCATGAGAACCACCTCGAACTCTTGAAGGCTCGACAGCATCAACATTTGTTACTTGTTTTGTTTGGCCATAGAGTTTCCCAAAGGCTTCAGAGAACTGATCCAGAAAAATGAAAACAGCTCCAATTAGAAAAATCAACACAAAATAAAACAAACCTTAAATCTTATGATTATGGAGCCATGTCTTGATTATTCAAAAGGAAAAAAAGTTGGAGTGAACTCTAGCTCCACCAGATTGAAACAATATGGTGGCAGGGACAAAAACATTCCAGAAGTTTTAAAAATAGAAATATTAAGCACTCATAAAATATCATCATCAGCATCAGAGCTTTTTCCCAACTTATAAAATATGGGTTGCAGTTGGCATACAGATGCATCCGTAGCTACAGAGATAAGGTGCACTTTCAAATTTTATCATGGTATATAATTTTGATGTAAAATGTTCTTAGGATTATCTCAAAATCTATTTTTATATCTAATTATAAAATTTTAAATTTTAAAAATGGTTAAAATCAAGTAGATCTATAAACATATAAAATCTTGAAAATGGACGGTGTAGATAATATGTTGTAAAATGCACTATTTCTCAAACTTGAAATCTTTTTATTTTTCATGGTCATACATCTCGATGTCGAGATTATCAATCAAAGGGTTTTTAACATTAAAACTCCCTTTTCCGATGGATTTTTGAGGTGCATCCGTAGTTCTACATTATAAGGTTGCATCCTTATATAAAATTTGTCCTAAAATATGATACCCATAAATAAACCCATAAATAAATTATTATGTAGGAACTCTAATGAAGTAATCATATAAAAATCCCAAAAACCATGTTATTTTAACTTTGAATTATCGCACAAATATTGAAGTGTAGGTTTTTACTTGACATGTTATGAAACTTCTCAACCGACAACTGAACCGCACTTTCGTACTCATTTGAACCGGTTGGTTCCTAAACAAACAAGCTGGTTAGTTCCCAACTTGTTTCACTGAAATGTGAGGAAAGTGTGAAACAAACAATGTCTCTGCCATTTGGAAGAAGGATCTCTTCTTCATGGTCTAGAAGATTTCCTACGCTTGTTCCCGAGACCAGTGATCATCATTAACATTACGAATTCTACCTTCAATTTTCTGTGTAGGCCAAAGGAAGCTTTCTTCATAGAGACATCTTGTTTGTGTTGTGAGCAAGCACAACGTACCAATGGTTTGAAGCAGAAACTGTCACTTACGGCAAGCATAGATTACCCAATTATCTGGAGCACAAAATACCACTTGCTGGTACATTACCCACTAAGGTGAACTCTAGAAATAACAACTTCCCTCTAGAGAGAATCTTGACATTAAAGAGAGAAGGAAATATTATTATTTTATTTCTTCACTGTTTCAAGTATAAAAAGAAGTGGATGTCAGCCCTTTTTCTAGTGTGAGGAGATGGGTCTCCTCATCCCACTCTTTAAATGAGTGGCAAACCAACAAAATTCAACCCAAAAAAAAAAAAAAAAACCTCAGTTGTAGAAAAAAAAAAAAAAAAAAAAAGTTTTTGTTTAGGAAAGATGTATAGAGAAATTAAATCAAATTATCCTAAGCAGCACCACCTCAACCAAAATCAAGTGGCAGTTTGGATGTACCCAGATTTGGAATATTTTTGGATTGTAATCCAAAAATCTTGTGAAACGGACTTTGAACCGTTTGGACAACAAAAAATTTTTGCTCGATTTTTAGATTGAAAGAAAAAATAATACCGTGTCAAGGCAAACATTACCGTCCAAAATAATTAAAGTAACTTGAATTTTTTTGGATGAAAGTGTGGCCTTCTCTCTTTCTTCCACTCACTCTCTCAAAACATCGAAGAAGCCCGGTGCTTCTCTTTCTCTCTCTCTCATACCACGGAAGGAGATTTGTACTTCTCTCTCAACTCTCTTCTGCCAGTGAAGTAAGTTTGATACTTCTCTTTCTTTGGTCCCTCTCTCTCTCTCTCTCTCTCCTTCCCTATCTTCTCTGGTTGTACCATGACTAAACTGAATGGGAGATGATCTATACACTGTAATTTCTCACTGGATTCTCTGGTTTTTCTGGCACGGAAATTGTAGTGTAGGACAATACTCTACAGTAGTGACCCCTGTAAATGTTTCTGTTACAATGCTGGAATCATACTCTTTTATGGTGAGACCTACCTGACCCCGGCCATCCCTGAGTCCTCAATAGGTGACATGAAAACAAACTTTCAGATCAAGATAACTTTCAAATAGCTGCTTCAGATCTGGACTCCATGCCACCGATGAATGTCCCACACTCTGTGTTTCCCAGAGTGGAAGGGTGGGTGCATGCTTTGATGAAGATGAATATGATACACAGTAGATAATTCTATTTCCACATAACCTAACGAGTGGAAAACCTAATTTAAGAGAAGGAGAAAATCCCTAATTTTGAAAATAGATTTTGGAAAGGGTGTGAATATCAAATTTTGGAGAGAGACAAACCCATTTGCAGAAGTGGGAAGAACCCAATTTCACCATAGCAACACCTTATTTAGAGAGAGAAGAGAGACGCCATTTCCAGAATTGGGGAAGAGAACCCAATTTTTTTGATGAAGTTAACATTGTATTAAAGAGAAGGAAGTACAAATAGTGATAAGGGAGGACACACGGGTTGGTCCTCTCAGAGGGGAGCTAGTAACACCTCTGTGAATAGGTGTAGTACAAAGAGTACTCTAGAAACAACTAACCGCAACTTTAGCATCGATGGATTGCGGTCATTTTGCAAGGGCTTTGGAGTCAAAGTGCCATGCCAGGTATTACATTAAAAAGTATGACAAAACTGGCTTGAAGAAAAGCGAGTAGGAAAGTCTTTCGGGCTTAGGTAGTAGCTACAACTTGCAAATTGGCTCCCTCCTTAGCTAGACGGTCTGCCAGTGCGTTCGATTTCCGCCAGATATGCGTCCATGAGACGGGAATATCCCCGTAGAGGTAGGAAATCTCGTCAAAAATCGTGGAGAGGTACCAAGGAGGGGACACATGACCCGCTGCCCAAGAAACTACATTGTGTGCATCCCGTTTCACCAGAAGTGGAAGAGAACCCAATTTCGCAGAGCAGAGAGAACGCCAATTTAAAAATTGGTCAAGAGAACCGAATTTCAAGCAACAACCCCAAGAATGAATTCAAATGGAGGTTGAAGGAGATTAGAGCAACACACTGGGAAATATAGAGTGAGATGGAAAACAATCTAGTGAGAGAAAGTTAACTGATAACAAACATGACGAGGCCTTTCAGTTAATGGAAGGTCGAGAAGAAGACAAGTTCTGTCAACGTGTTCAACTCATGGATACACCGGAGGACCAATCCATGAGGGCTAAAATAAAATATTCATGTAACACCCAAACGACTTAATAAGAATAGAAAAAAAAAAGTTTTGTATCTTTTTCAATTGGTATTTAAAAAATTCGTAATTTTTTTGAATAACAAATTCCCTTTATTTGACATCCAAACTGGCTCTAAAGCAGCAGCAATTAACGCCGATCCTGCCAGCTCATCCGCTTCATCGTCATTCTGGAATCAGTGTTGACCCCATACTCCCCATCAGCACTGGTTCTCTACTCATCACATTGATTATTTGTTTTAATAAGTTAACTTTGTATTGGAATGGAAAGAGTACAAGTGTGCCAATAGGCACTGGGAAAGGGTAACCTGTAAAAAAACCCATTCAGGGGCCCAAAAAATGCTCTACAAGAAGAGATGACAGTGAATATACAAATTAGGTACAAAAAATGGGGCAAGATGTTCGATGAGTTGCCGCGTTCACCTAGTTGGAATTGAGAGCTGCTCCCTCTCTGGCGCGCTTATCAGCTGCCGTCTTGGCTTCCCTCAAGATATGTCTCCATGAGACTCAGAAATTTCTAGTGAGGTGTGCTATTTTGTCGAAAATGTTGTCTAAGTCTCCAGGGATAAGGTGCCATGCCGGAGCCCCAAGTTATGATATTCTGGAGTCCCCTTCCACTAAACAGCTCCAAGCTCCAGCTAGGGTTGCATTAGTGAAGGCTCTCTAAGAGGGCAAAAGCCTTAGCAGTGGTGGAATCCGCAAAACCAATGGGAAGGGAAAAGGAGAGAAGGACGTTGCCGTCGCATGATCTAAAAATGCCTCCAATCCCAGAAGGGCCAGGGTTTGCCATGGGAGCAACCATCAAAATTTAGTTTAGGTTTAGCCTGGCTCAGGTGGTCTCCATAAGGAGGCCCTAGAAATCCTAGTGGGTCGCAGGTTGAGGAGCTCCTGCCAGTTATGGAAGAAGTCTGAGTAGGGGGAGAATTTGAAAAGAGGATGGTTATTGGCCCAGAAAGTGACCAAAGTCCCAACTCTAGCAATCATTTTGTTGGCTGAGGCTCTCTCGCCCCTGAAGACTCTGAGTTCCTCCTGAGCCAAATGACCCAAAGGATGGCAGCAAGCGATGCCCTCCAGAGAAGAGTGCCTGACTAGGGCCACGAGGTACGATGAAGGTACGAGAAAAGGTGGGGTACCGAGCTAAGTAACCCAAACCCAATTAAAGAGTTGGAGCAAGTCACTCCAAAGGGCCTTGGCAACTGGCCACAGGATGAAGAGATGGGCCTTTGTTTCCTCGTCCTCCAAGCACATAGCAGAGTTATTGGGTAAAGGGGAGGCCCCTACGCTGGATTTGATCACTCATCACACCAAATTGTTCACAAAATTTGAAAAACTTTGTAAAGATTTGATCACTCATCACATTGAATTGTTCACAAAATTTGAAAAACTTTGTAAAGGACAAACCCTTGGTAAGCGTGTATTGCGGTCTCTACCACTTCAACATCACAGGTAAAAGGGCTGATACATCCACATCTTTCTTGTATGATGTGGTGCTCCACTTTTAAGTGTTTCATCCTCACATGTGACACAAGGTTCTATGCCAATCGAATGTAGCTCTAATTGTTGCATGCAGCCCAATCTGTCTTGCTTCATGTCCTCCGTCAATTGCATAAGCCATACGCAACCCTGAGCTGCCATTTACATTGTTCTGTACTCAACCTTTGTTCTTGACAAAGAAACAATTGGTTCTCTCATATTGTACCAAGAAACCACTTCCAAATTCATGTTGAAAACAGCCAGTAGTTGATTTGCAGGTTATTAAGTCAACCACATAATCTACATCAAGCATCCAACCACGTCATAAGAGGCTCCTTTCTTGTAGAGAACCCAAACGTCAGCTGTGCCCTTAAATAAAATTGAACTTCTTCCAAATATGGCTTGCATGGGTTCTGCATTAAACCTACTCAGATCCCACTTCATAAGCAATATCTAGTCATGATAGGGTAAGATGCATCAAGCTCCTGAACAGTAGCCCATAAATCCTTGTATGCCAAGCTGCTTCCCCATGTCACTTCTCAAAATCACATTCACTTTTGCAGAAAGCGAGCTAGGGAAGCCCATGCACTTTGGCTTGGCTTGGAAGTAGATCAATGCAGGTAAAGTTTGTTCTGGTGTTGGAGGACGTATGCTACTGACTTGCTACTCAAGTTTGGTATCTAGGACACGAACAAGGTCTCAATGACTGTAGATGTAGATGTAACAAGCAGATAGATACTCTATGGTGCTTATTTATGTGGATTGCTTGATTGTCACATGAGACAATGTCGATGAGATCAATGCTTCATAGAAGAGAGTAACTTGACCAGCATAGGGCACAAGGACCAGTGTTACATAGACACCGACATGGGTGTTGTATCTAGTATGTGTCTTAGGTGTCTAGTACTTCGGTCCAAAAATCCACTACGGCACTGACACGTCCTTACAACCATTATACATAAATATAATATATAATAATAAATTAAAATTAAAAACTAAAAAGATAAAAGTTAAAACTATATAAAAGTTTTTATTTTTTATTTTGAAACTAAAACTATACAAAAGTTTTTTTTTTTGATGAAGTTAACGATTGGATTGAAGAAAGAAAAGAACAACAAACCTTCGAGGTGACCCACAGGTTGCGTCCCTGACAAAAAATAGGCTACCCTACAAAAGGGACATGTACAAAAATAATATGGGGCTAAAGAATCTGCCCATTACAAATGCACTAAACGAGAGAAGCAGAGAGCTACTGGGGCCCCAAAAGCCTGAGATAGTAGGGTAAAACACTCCATATTGTCAGGTGTTCAAAAGTGCTCCCTCCTTGGCCAACTGGTCTGCATAAGAGTTAGACGTTCACCAAGTATGTGTCCAGGAGATGGTGATGTCGCTTCATATATGTACTCATCAAAAATTGACGCAAGGTACCAAGGTGGAGCTGCATGACCAGCAGCCCATGATATAAAGTTAAGAGCATCTCCTTCTATCAAGAGCGAGTAGCCCCAGGTGTGGTTGAACAGTTTTAGACCAGTGAGGAGGGCCAAGGATTTGGAGAATTGGGAGTGGCCAATGCTCTCTGAAAAGGAAGCCAAGATATTGCCTATGTGGTCTCTAAAGACCCCCCCAACTCCAGCAGGTCCAGGGTTGCAGAGCGAGCAACTGTCGAAGTTTAGTTTTATTGTGCCATCCATCGGAGGGACCCAGTTAGAAGCACGAGAAAGTTGAGGGGGATGGAGCAAAATAATGTCATTCCAGTGAGGCAGGAAGGTTGCAACCGAGAGACCCCATGAAATTCCTTGCAATTGGTGGCCCAGAAAATTACCTGAGAGATGATCTTGTGAAAGAGAGCTGAGTTGTTGCACTTCGTGCTCCTGAAGATCCAAAAATTCTTCTCAGACCAAATGCCCCAAATGGTTGCTGCCATTGAGGTCCACCATAAGGTTCTGCCTGCCTTGGGCCAGGGGATGTCCACAAACAGTTTAAACAGATCAAGGATGGAGGCTGGGGTAACCCAAGTCAGATAAAAGAGACCAAGAATCTTGCCCCAAAGTTCAAATGCAAAACTACAGTGGATGAAGAGGTGTGGGTTTAGACTCCTCCTCACAAAGGCACATAACGCAACAGTTTGGGAAAGGAATATCTCTGCGTTGGAGTTGGTCGACAGTTAGGGCCTTTTTGGAACCTGCTATCCAGTTAAAAGCTTGAATTTTCGAGGGTGCTATGGATGACCACACTTTAGAAGTCACAGAGGGTGGGGAATGAGGAAAGGTGGGAGGTTCCAACAGTTTCCTATAGTTGGAAGATACCGTAAAATTTCCAGAAGCGGAAGGAGTCCAGACAAGGTTATTGGCCTCATAAACAACAAGGAGTGCTGGAGGGAAGATAGAGAGAGAAAGTCCTCAAGTTCTGTCTCCATTAAAGCTCGTCTAGAAGTTGGGCTCCAAACCCTTTTGTTGCCCAAGAGAATCATCTCTTCAACGACCGTGGAGGAGGCATTGGTGGCTAAGTTGAACAGTGCAGGGAACCGGTCCCTCAAGGGTGTATAGCCCAACCATAGGTCTCACCAGAAGAGGAACATGCGGCCTTCCCTAGCGTGAAATCTGATATCCTTTCTCAAGACTTCTAGGCCCCCGAAGATCTGCTAGGGGTTCCGGTCTCTCGGAGCCACCGTTCGAAAGGTATTATGTACTTGCAACACACCACCCCTGCCCACAGCAGATTGTTTTGGGTTGCCAATTCCCCGCACCATTTTTCAAGCAGGGCTAAGTTTTGTATTCTGAGTCAGCGAATTCCAAGCCCCCAAGGTGCTTCGGTTGGAAGACTTTATCCCATGCTATAAGGTGAAATTTCTTCGATTCTGCTTCCCCGTACCACAGGAAGTTCCTCATAAGCTGTTCTAGCCAACTAGCAACAGACGCAGGCATATGGAAGATGGACATATTGTACACTGGAGTGTTGGCCAATGTGGCTTTAATGAGGGTGTTTCTACCAGCAAAGGAGAGGTATCTACCTTTCCACCCTACTAAGCGACGGTCCACTTTGTCTATAATGTGGGACCATTGCCTCTTTTTGGGTTTCCCTAACCCCAACAACATGCCTAGGTAAGAGGTGAGTAGGTTGTCGACTTTCCACTCCCAATCAGGAATAATGGCTCTAGTTTCAACTTGGGTAAGGGCCACCCCGCTCATGGTTGATTTCTCCATGTTTACTGTAAACCCTGTGGCATATTCAAAGTATTTCAGGAAAATGCGAAGGTTCTCAATTTTGTTAGGGGCGGCATCTAAGAAGACCAACGTATCATCGGCGTACTGGAGATGGGAGATCATAGGGCCTCGAGGACTGCTTTTGAAACCAGAGAGGAGGCTAGCCTGATATATTCTAGAAGTGCATTGACTAAAAATCTCTGCTGAGATTGCGAAGAGCAAGGGGGATAGAGGGTCCCCTTGGCAGAGGCCCCTGGAGGATGGGAAGAAACCTTTAGGGGTACCGTTGATGAGGACAGAGAAGAAGGGGTGGGTTTGAAAAGCACCCCCTCATCCAGTTCCTCCAACACACCCCAAAACCCATTCTTGCCATAGTTTCATCCAGCAGCGACCAGTCAACGTGGTCGTAGGCCTTTTCCCATTCAATCTTGAAGATAAGACCAGGTTTTTTGGCCAACATCCTTGAATGTTGACATTCATGTGCCACCAGGACCCCGTCCAAAATCTGCCTCCCTTTAATGAAGGTACTCTGGGAACGGGAGATCACGAAAGGTAGAACTTCTTTGAGTCTAGAGGTTAGCACTTTGGTGAGAATCTTGTAGGTTGAGTTGATCAGAAAAAACTATATAAAGTTAAAACTATAAATTTATTATTTTCAAGCAAATTGAAATATATAAAGTTCTTTCTAAAAACCATTGTACACATACTGAATTCATTTATGTTGAGAGTTCAGTTTTCAAGTAGTAAACACTGCCAGGACTAATAAATGCATCCCATGTCTAATAAATACTATTTGTGCACTTTTCACCAACAAATATTATCTCTCTCCATCTACCAACACGTGTACTTGGTAGGACGGTGGTTTACACTTTTGACATTCCTATCACAAGTTGTGGGTTCGAACCCCACCAAAGGTGAGCCTTCTTATATCATATAAAAAAAAAGAAAAAAAGAGACGACATGGCGTGTCCATATATATGGACATGTTGGGTGCACTTGTCAATATAGAGTGTCGGTACATTAAAGTTCACAACACGTATGGATAAAGTGTCTCTATAGTGTCTGGCGATGTTGTCACGTGTCGACACATGACACAACAAAAAAGCTGGGGTGTCCGTGTAACATTGATGATGACCTATTCTTCCTAGGCTTCATGATTGACTTTAATAACATTGCTGATTCCATTGCAGTTACTCATTCACCTGAGTCTCTTGCTCTCTCTTTTCAACTCACCACATGGAAGACTTACCACCTCAAGAACTTTGATAAACATGTCTTCTAATGGCTCTTGCATGAGCTTCAGCCTGAGGATCACCATAGATACCAACAAGGTGGTAGAGGGGATGGGCCAAAGGGATGAGCGTCAATCGCCGCTTCTTTAGTTTTAGGTTGGGTGGGAGTTTTAGGATCAGATGATTTGACTTAATTTCATTTTGTAACTTAGGTCAATCTCTTTCTTGTATTATAATTCGTGTTGTGTTTTGTCATGTAATGATGTCGTTTACTCTAAAATTAAAGAGCAAGGTGGGAGGTCCCACCTTTTCACACTAACACTAAATATATACTTGAAAAATATGAGGAAATAAAAAATCAATTTCATTCTCTTTCTATAATATCAAGTTTCTCTATCTAGATTTTGTTTTGGCGTGTGTGAGGCTAAGGCTTTGCCTTAGTGAGGTTGTGTGTTTTGGCATCTTGAGAGAAGTTTCTCTCTCTAGCTTTCGCACTCTAGACTTAGTTCTTGAGTGTTTGAGGCTAAGGCTTTGCCTTAAATAGCGGAGTGTGGGGGCTTTGCCCATCTAGGAGAGGTGCTTATTTCTCCAAGTTTCTCTCTCTAGTGCTAGTTATAGATAATTATGCCAAGTGACAAGTGGCAATATCTGCTCCCAAAATTTTGTTCATCTGTGCTAGCGACAAGGGGTACTTTGTGCTTACGACAAGTTACAAGATGTACTTTCTCACAACGATTGGTATTAGAGCCACGATTCAGATCATCGGTAGAGGACTATGTGCTCATGTCTTTGAAGCAGGTTGGAGCTCAGATCAAGCTTGATGAAGAGAGAGAGAAACTCAAAAGGAGTATTATCAACAAGTTTGATTGCTAGGGGAGTAGTGCAAATGCCACGAAGTTACATTTTAGACCTACACGAGGAAACTATCCCCAGGGACAAGAAATGTGGAAGCTCGTGAAGCACTATAAAAAAGTATGACAAGACCAACTGTGGTTACTGGAACTCTCGCATGGAGAACTATCCCAAGGGATAAGATATGTGGGACATCGTATTTGGGGATGATGTAATTAAAGCCAGAAGATAGGAAGCTTTGTGCAAGTGGCGTGCATGTGCAGGGAAAGATAAAGGCATCACTTCAAAGAGAATTGGTGAATGGCATTTCAGTTACCAAACAACTATAGAGTCTTGGGACTCGTTTGCTATGCTGTACTCACAATCGAATGATGCTCAATGACAGCTGCAAGAGAATGAGGTTGGCACACTCAACTACGGTGAAATGTCAATCCCATAGTACTTCATGAGGGTGAGGAGTATTTGTAATGAGATCTTGCAGATTGATGATAACGAAGATTAGTGATGCAGAACGACAGCAAACAAATATATATTTGTGGTTTAAAGCCCGAGTACAATGGCTTCAACATTGTAATTTGACGATGAGCCACTCAGCCCTCAATGCCTCAAGACAAATCTAGCTACTAGCTTGTTTGGGAAACAGGGAAACTTGCTAATGTGCTTGTTTATGTGGATGACTTGATCATCAAAGGGGAATGTGCACAGGATCAAGACTTCATACAGATGTACCATGGGCACAACTTGATCATCATAGGTTATGATGATCTGTACCCTACGGATTTCATGAGTAACTCTAATTAAGTTGCTGACTCTGTTGTGGTGAGTTAATCCCGACCAAGTCTCCTACTCTCTCTTTTCATAACTCACCATGTGGTGGATTCACTGCCCCAGGTTCCATGGAAGCCATGCCTTCTTATGGCCCTAGCTTGAGCCTCTATTTGGGAATTACTGTTGATCCCATCATGGGGGTAGAGGGGACTGACGGGAGGAATCAGCAGCAATCACCATTTCTTTAGTTTTGGGATAGGTGGAGTTTTGGGATAGGATGATTTGATTTAATCTCCCTTTACAAATTAGATTGATCTTTTTTTCCTGGGGGGAGGCAGGGGTGAATAAGTCACGTCAGAGCTATAAGCTTGGAGATGGAAGTCTTCTTTTGCTTCTCGAAGGTGGAGTAAGACCAAGTCCCTCAGACCAGCTTATTATCCTAGGTTGGAAAAAGTTGATAGGATCCCCTTTTTTACGTCCCCATGTCCCTGCCTGGGTGGCAACATGGGGGTGCAAAAAAGAAAGTGAGGGATGGGCTTTCTCTCGCTTGTGGCATAGCAGGCAGGCCTCCTCAGTGGGGAGGCCTGGCCTGGGTTTGCAGTTATTGCTTTGTTGTGCCATAGTCCCCCATTAAGGAGTGAGGCGATATGTATCACCCTCTCACACCAAAACCTTTCCCTTGTATATACTTAAAAAACAAGGCCATAAAACAACATTTCCTTCTTTCTGTTCAATATCAAGTTTATCTCACTCAAGCTTGTTCTAGAGTGCTTGAGGCTGAGGCTTTTCCTTACTGAGATTGTTTTGCTCATCTAGAAAGAAGTTTCTCTCTCTAAAAGTCACTCTCTAGACTATGTTCCAGAGTGTGCGAGACCAAGACTTGTCTTAGCAGAGTATGGGTGCTTTGCGCATCTAGAGAGCAGATCATCTCTCTAGTTTTCTCTCTTTAGAGTTAGTTCTAGAGAATGGCGCACAAGCACGTGGCATTGTACACCCAACAGCAAGTCTCACTTTGTGCTTTCAACAAGTAGCTATATTGTCCTAGTGACAAATAATACTTTGTGCTTGCGATAAGTTACATAATATGCTTTCCCACAACGATTAGGGTTAGAGCCACGGTTCAGATCGTCGAAGAGGAATGTACGTTTGTGCTGCCAATCCCAGTTGGAGCTCAGATTGAGTATGGTGAAGCAAGAGAAAAGTTTCGCTCTCAAGCATTGTAGAGGGGCTTGCATTCTTCTCCAAGTTAACATGGTATCAGAGCAGCCTAGGGTCGTCTTTAATATTTATCTATCTATGCGTCAATAATAGGCCGACAGATCTCAAATTCATCTTTTTAAGTCTCATTTTCCTCTTGCTATCGATAGTACGTTTCCCCTTTCCTTCTTCGATTAGGATTTTGTGTCCCTCTTGATTTCTCCTTGATCTTCTGATTTGTATCTTATGTACAAAGTTTTTCCCTTTGTCAATTGATTGCTATATCTCTTATTCTTGCTTTATTTTTGGTGTAGGGCACCTTGCTGGTTGGCTGTCCAGCAGTGTGAAGATGTCGAACTAGCATCAGGCACGCTACTTTTTCTTCCAAAAGCACCACCACGGACTGCTGCCCTATTTCCCCCATCATTCACACTTGCACCCCACCTATTCGAGGGTCGTTTTTCCTGAGTTTCAACCTTCTTTGCAAGGTTATGGACCTCATCAAGCGTCCAATACTGCTGCAAAATTACCACATCTTGAATTGATTGGCGCAGTCCATTCACATACCTGGCAATATACTGCTCCTCCCGCTCAATCACATCCTTACAGGCAATCAAAAGGTGAAACTCATCTGTATATTCATCCTTGGCGCAACATATGCCTCTTTTGACATAACTATTGTAAATAATTTTCAAGTAAGTACTTTTTTTTTTGAGAATCAGGTAAGTACTTTTCCTTTAATTTCTTTTTCATCTTCTCCCAAGGATTAAATTTGGGCTTTTCCATTCTCCCTCGCCTTGCTCTTTCCCACCATATCGAAGCACCTTTCTTTAGTTTAATCGCAATAATCTTCACCTTTCTATCTAGCACATCCTTGTAATCAAAGACCATCTTTATTGTGTTTAACCACCTTATAAAGTCGCTGGGCTGCAACTTTCCTTCAAAATAAGGAATATCTACTTTTAGATCTATGGATTTTGAGTACCGCCCATGCCTCCAATCATGTTTATCTTTATTTGACTCATCCCGCCGAGCACGATAGTGAAAACTGTTACACTCAACATCATCTTGAACAGGCAAAACTTCATATTGCCCACGATCTATGCCTGCAAGCCACCTTGTAAGTTCTTGAACTGGTTGTCTCAGTGATACTCTATGTCCTGATCCCGCTCATCATGAGGCGGATCTATATGAATGCCCTTATCTCGATCTCTTCTGGCTGCTATAGGTTCACCAAAATGACAAACCCTAAGAAGAGAACGAATAAAACCTAGCTAAAACCAGCAAGTTCTAAGCTGATTTGGTAAAACTTGGCCCAAAATCAGCAAACCCAAGACTTGTTGCAGATTCTTAGCTTTGTTGTTGACGAAAACTTAGGCTCTGATATCAATTTGATGCAGAAAAATAGAGAAAAGAGGCCCAAAAACAGTTCAATAACCATCAACACAGGCCATATTTGAGTGGAACTGGCTTTCCTTACACCAAAAAAGTGATCCCAAAACCCTAAAGAGGGCTTGCTGGAACTATTCAGTCAGATTTTACTGTTCACGCCTAACTTTTATTAAAGGACACGGATTCCATGCGACCAGCCCGCATATTGTAGAAATGCGGGCTTGGCAATAAATTTATTTTTTAAATATAATTTGATCCTAATTTTTAGAGAATATATAATCTTTAACATGGAGATCATGAATATTAAAAAAAAAAATGAATACTAGAACTATTAATTATATTAAGAAAATATTTGGACCATTAGTTCACTTGTTTTTAGATGGCCACCTATTTGCATCCAACTTTAAGATGGATGATTTATACCTCTGGACCGCATATTGTAGAAATGCGGTGAAGCCCGCATGAAACAATTTTCCTTAATTAAAACACTAGAAATAACTAGAAAACTGTAAAAACAACAAAAAACAAAAAATAAATACTTCAAAAAGTCAGCTTTCTCCTCCTAGATCTCCTTGCAATATTGGGATGTGGATCATCATAAAGGAGCTCGTCAAAGGATGGATTGATGGGGCAAAAGGTTCATGGGAGCTTTCCTGAGTAGTCGAAGGACTGCCCTCTGCATCACACTTGCAAATGGGCCTACAAAAACAAAACTCACTCTGATAGTTCTTTTGACCGCTATAAAGTGCAGGTGGTTGTTTGTGGCTTCACCCAAGAGTAAGGGCTTAACTATAAGGAGACATATGCTCCTGTGACTAAGATGCCACCATTCGCACTCACATCGCCATTGTTGTCGCTCGTCAAAGGCCAATGTTTCAAATGGATGTGAAGAGTGCCTTTCTTCACAGTGATCTCAAAGAGGTGGTCTATATGCATTCATCCCCTTGTTTCTCATACCCACCTTAGCAAGTTTGTCGTCCACCAGGTGCTATATGGTCCTATCAACATACCCACCTTAGCAAGTTCGTCGTCTTCAACAGGTGCTATATGGCCTTGTCAAGCTCCGTGAGCTTGGTTTGAGAAGTTCAGTTCCACTCTTCTCGCTTCTAGGTTCCCTCAGAGTCGACAAGACTCAGTGATGTTCAACTTCCATATGAGCCCTAGCAAGATTATTTTACTATTGTATGTTAACAACAGTACGACACCTGTTAGGAGGTGCAAGTTAGTTCAAGTGGAAGGCTAAAAATGAATAAAAGATAGGCCTAAAAGGACATGTTTGTAAGTAGTGAGAAAAGGTATGGGGACTTATGACCTCACTGAGGGAATGGCCCTTGATAGAGCAGAATGGCGAACCAGGATTCATGTAATGGACCCCAAATAGTTGGGAAAGGGCTATGATAATGATGGTAATGATGATGTTGACAACATGATTATCAAGGGTGATAATTCGCTTCACATTCAAGATACGCAGAGGCATCTTCGGCAGCAGTTTGACATTAAGGATCTCGGCCATGTAGTTACTTTCTTGGTCTTGAGGTTATATCACTCATGGCTACTATCGCTCCCAACATAACTATGCTTATGACATCATTTAGCATGCTTGTCTCACCAACATGAAGATAGCTAACACACCTATGCTCATCTCACTAACATGAAGATAATTAACACACCTCTTCAGCTCAATGTCAAGCTTCATTCCACTGATGGTGAACCTCTTTCAAGCCCCACTTCACAATGTCGACTCAGTGGCAATCTTTTGTATATGAAAATCACCTACCCAAATATTTTATATGCAGTGCATGTTGTAAGCCATTTTATGGTCTCCTTGTTTACAGTTCACTACGTGGTTCTTCTCCGCATCACCCAGCATATTCGAGGTACCATATCACATTCTTTGGCCTTCACATCTGATGAAGACCAGAAAGTTGAGTTTGGAGTATCTTGCATGAATTTTAGTGAGAGTTCAAGGATAGCCGTACTTGATAAATTTACATTGATTCCTCAATACACATATGAAGATCCTTTTCTTAAGGATTTCTTCTAACTAAGAATAATATTTGCACCAACAAAGAAGGTGATTTTGATGCTGAATTCATCTTAACAAACATCAAAACTCAATGACGAGCTTTCTTCAACCAGGAGAGAATGATGTCGGACAAAATTATTCTTATTTTAGCATTTACTTAATTTCAAAGGATGTATACTTTGATTTAGTTTTAGGGTCTTAAAGTTTTTAGGGATACTAAGAATTTTCTATATTTTTTATTTACTATTCACTGGTTACTATTCATTAATATTGTTTATGCTACTGTTCATAATTACTATTCATGGTTACTGTTCACAGGGGTATTTCTGATTTTTTAGTATTGTTTAAGAGTATTTTAGAGTTTTAAATTGTTTACTTGGCTCTCTGGTTTATTTTAAGGTTTTGTAGGCTTGTCAAAAGTGGGAAATCACATTTTTGAATGCTTATGTTATTGAAGTGAATTTTATTTATGAAAGAAGAAAGTTCTCCTTCTCGGCTTGATTTACAGCCATGTTCTTTCTCCATTATTGTTGATTTTTACTTATTTATAATTTGGGGAAAAGATGGATATAATTTCCATCCTTTCCTTCGTACATCAACATCTTCATCTCAGCTTCAGCTTCGAGCTTACACTGGTGCTGACTAGGCCAATGATGCAAATGATTGTTGTTCTACTACTTTCTGCCGCATTTTCTTGTCAAAAGTGGGAAATCACATTTTTGAATCCTTGTGTTATTGAAGTGAATTTTATTTATGAAAGAAGAAAGTTCTTCTTCTCGGCTTGATTTACAACCATGTTCTTTCTCCATTATTGCTGATTTTTACTTAGTTATGATTTGGGGAAAGGGTGGATATAATTTCCAACCTTCCTTCGTACATCAACATCTTCATCTCAGCTTCAGCTTCGTGCTTACACTGGTGCTGACTAGGCCAATGATGCGAATGATCATTGTTCTACTACTTTCTGCCGCATTTTCTTGGCAACTCTCTCAAGCCTTGGAGATGCAAGAAGCAGGACACACACTCCAGTGCTAAGGCTCGGTAGCATGACATGGCTGACACTACGACAAAGTTATTTGGAATTGTTGCAACTTGATGTTTTGGGTGTTCATCTCACTAGTACCACCCCATTATACTGCAACAACAAGAGTATCATTCAGATTGCCAGTAATCTGGTCAATCATGATCAAACTAAGCATATTATGCTGGACTGAAACTTTATTCAGTATCACTTTGACTATGGCATTCTCACATTGCCTCATTTCAGGACAACTCCAGCTTCCAGACTTATTCACCGAAGCGCACACCATCCCGTGATTCAGATTTCTCTTAAGCAAACTCTCGATAACCACCCATCCAAAGTTTAAGAGTATGGGGTACTCTTATAGCCTTATTTTATATTCTTTGAGGATTTAGGCTGTTTCCCTCATTATGGGTATTTTTGTTGTTCTTTATTCTTTATTGTGTATATAAGTTGTAAATTGCTGGAATCATTAACGCGATCATTTTCTTTTCAGCTCATTAGTATTTAGAGAGACTTTGCCTCTCCACGTTAATCGCTGGAAGCTTGTTAAGCAGATTCGAAAAGCTTTACAACACCAATTGTAGTGAGTAGAATCTTGGATGGAGTTTTATCTCTAGGAACAAGATTATAGTGGTTTGAGGTGGGAGCAGGTTCGGGAGCGGTAGCGGTTTAGGAAGCACCAAACTGCCATAGGGTGGATGTTCCATGGGTTTAGGATTGATGATTGTACATTCAACAAGATACGAAGCTAGATACTAGGACACCTAGGAGAGAAATCCCTTGTCATTGGGACTGAGGTTTTGACTAGGAGGGATTTAATCCCCACTATACATAAAACGAGATGAGCTAATAGTATGTGATAAAATTAGGATAGAGCCAATGTAATGCTTATCATACACCTTAGCTTATTGCCAATGCCATAGATATGATACTATAATTTACTAGAATAATATAGTTTAATAATATTATAAATTGGCTTAATATGATACTAAACTGTAGTTTTTTAACCATAACCCTAGTATACCTCATTCTGATGTGCACCACATTCTAACATGTTCTAAAGAAATAAATCTATAACACCAAAGAAGGAGTAGTAGTTTGATTAATAGTGTAGCTCCTTGTGGGTACTCTCGATCCCATCCCCCTCGCCCCTCGTCTTTGTACTCTTACTCCATACAGCAATACAATGTTAACTTTATCAAAAAGAAGATTAATAGTATAGCTCCTCTCCTTAGAGGGATCCTACACGCATGTAGACAGAGATCCTACACACATGTAGACCGAGATCCCTATTTCTCAAAATCCTACTTCTAAGAACAGCGGGATCGAGTTCCTAAGGTTTGGGACCATGGAGTTTCCCCAAGGTCCTTGCAACTATGAACAAGATATGGGGAGCATTGGATCTTGGAGGATGTAGTTTAGACAAAAGGTTTGGAAGCTTAGTACATAAATCAAACAAAGCAACTCGGTATACTTTCGGATGTCGTAAAGTGTGAAATGGTAGATAAAGGAGATTATAATCAATAACAAATTAGCTCCCTTGAATTGTTATCACATATCCTGATGTGTCACATCAAAACTACACCTCAAAGGAATATAATAATATTATTTATTAATCCAACAAAATTTAATTATAGAACAATTACCTTTTTATTGCCATTTTCTTATGCCCATTTTTAATTGTATTTCTGTAGAACTACTGGATTTTTAAATTTTTTAATAAAGTCTCTAATTTTTCAAAATTGTTATTTATTAATTTAAAACTTGCACGGAATGCACAGCCGACCTAGGGAGCTTCTTGCATATGTTGATCCATCACTCCCACTCCAGCTCCCCTCGGCCTCCGACCCCCTAAAAAAACAGCTCTAGCTCCAAGCAATTATGGGCCTTGCGTGCGGCTTAGTCTCCAGAGTTAGACTAGTCGAACATATATTATTGACATTGAAATAATTTAGAAAAACTACTCTTGCATAATAAAGAATCCACATGCTTGACAACTATATCCTGTAGTCTGTCATGCGCGATTGCGTTTGTGAAGATACCTCCTAGCTGGTCTCTTGATTTCAAATGAGTAAAAAAATAAGTCTGGCTGCTATTTTTTTCCATTGTACAAAGACAGTCCACTTCGATATGCTTAATTCTCTCATGATATACAGGGAGCTCAACAATGAGATGAGTGCTTCATTATCACAATGAAGGGTCAAAGGTAAAAGAACTATAATATATATATTTTTAATCACTTACCAAGGATGGTTGTAGTGGTTAAAGGTTTTGGCTGTTTCTTAAGCAGGGGAGGTTCAAATCCTCCGACCGTTGTTCTTTTTCATTAATATGAAACAACAAAAATGTTAATAAAAATTTCAATGGCTACTAGGGGAAAAAGTTATAGATTTTATAAAAGGTAGAGCATTAATTGTCTATCAATGCTAGCAACTATTTGGCTTAGTTGGTATAATATTAACTATTATATATTATGTATTTAATGAATCGGTTGATTCCTACTTATGATCGATACAATGTTCACTGATTCCTGATCTGGATCGGTGATTCCTGATCCAGATTGGCGAATTTTTGAACACTAGTTCTAACCCACAAAATTTCACAACTTTATGTGCCATACCTCTTATTCTACTTCAGCACTTGATTTGACCACTGCATTTTAGTGTTTATTCTTCCATGAAGCTAAATTACCACAAAGAAAGGTAGAATAACATGTTTTGACCTTGTATAAGTCTAAGAACCTGCACGATCTATATCGGTGTAAATTGTAACACCCGTATGACCATGATCAAAAAATACCAACCCTTTCCTTGGAGATGACTTGAGGTATTTTAGGACGTAATAGACAACATTTAAGTGAGGTTTTCGAGGGGCATGCAGAAATTGACTAACTACACTAACCGCATTAAGATACATGTGATTGTAAAGCTTGTCCACTAACCTCTAATATTGACTAGGGTCCTTTGGTAACTCTCCTATCCATGCATGTAGTATAGGATTGATTGTCATAGGAGTGTCTATAGGTCTAGCTCCCAACATGCCCATTTGTTGTAACAGGTTCAACACATCCTTCCTCTAAAAAATAGTTATTCTGTTCTTTGACTTTGCTGCTTCAAAACCCAAAAATTATTTGAGTGGACCCAATTCTTTAATGTCAGTCGAACACTTTTACTTAGGTAGCACTCGAGATCTTTCATGTCTTCTAAGATATTTCATGTCATTACATTATCATCAACATACATTATAAATATTATAACCCAAGCACGATTTTTCATCACAAACAATATATGATCAGCTTGACTCCTTTGGAACCCAATGTTCAATAAGGCTTCATTGAATTTCTCAACCCGGACTTGGCAATTGTTGAACTCCTTATTATAACTATTTTTAATTTGCATGCCTTTCCTATCTACCCCTAAAGCTGAAAACCTGGATCCTAGAGTAGAAAGACATTTTTCACATCCAATTGATGTAGAGACCAATATTTATTAGTTACGAAGGAGAGAATAGTCCTTAAGTATTTAACTTTGCTCCAAGGGCAAACGCTTTCTTTGTAGTCTATACATGGGTCTAGGAAAAACCTTTTATAATCAATCTCGCTTTACTTCTTTCTATACTCCCATCTACCTTGTATCTCACTGCAAACACCCACTTGCATCCTATCATGTTCTTTCTTTCAAGAAGTTTGATGAGTTTCCAAATATCGTTTTTTCAAAAGCTTGCATTTACTCCCACGTCGTAGCCCTTCCATTGAGGGTGTGATAGAGCATATGCTACATAGGATGGAATGCTTACAAAAAAACGGATGATATGAAAACACGATAAGCAGGTGAAATCGAATTAACTTCGCTTGCTTTCGTTACGTATGCTTGCTCTACCTTCGTGATTTCTAAGGGCTTGGCTTCCTTTTGTGCGGCACACTTGCTCTGTTGACGGTGTGTATGCTTGAGTAGAGTTAGTGTATAGGTTAGTATGCACTAGTGCATACTTACTACGTCTTTCTGTGCTTTAGTGTGTGGTTACTCTTCTTCAGTATAGTTCAGTGACCGTGCTTTCGTGCTTTAAAGTTAGGTTACGGAGCTTAACCAAGCCCCATGCTTGTGCTGTGTATAGGTTACAGAGCTGAAGTATAGCTTGTGTAGCCATTTCTTTGGAAACTAATGTTCGAAATATCACCAATCCGAATCGGGAATCGCCGATCCAGATCTGGAATCGGTGAACACCATGCCTATTCTCAGTAGGACCAACCGCTTCGCTAAATATATAATACATAATAATTAGTAGTATACCAAGCTAAATAGTTTATTTCGCCAACATCACCAAACAATTAATCCTTGATTGGGGGGTTTGAACCCCTATTAGCACTCTACCTTTTATAAAATCTAAAGCTTCTTTCCGCAAGTTCCCTTGAACATTTTTTAATTAACATTTTTTTTATTACCATTAAAAAAATGGAATTACAGTGGGAGGATTTGAACCTCCGCAACATAGGAAACAAAACCCCTCTAGCCACCGCCACCATCATTGCTAAGTGATTAAAAACAGGTATATAGAGCATGCTTCAAATGTACTTGTTATCACTGATAATCTGGTATTTGGCAGTGTCCATCACAAGGTCATATGAGATAAACTTATAGGCAGATTGACATACGAATTTATCTTTTTGAAAAGCTTGTTTTACTTTATTCAAAGTAATTTGCTAAATGCCATATGCATTTAGCCAAAAATAGCTAAAAATAGTTGGAAATTGCTGAAAGAGTTGAATAACTGAATAATATTGTACACAATAAAAGATACGTGCCAAACCACTAACAAAATAATATGATCCAGAGTACATTATTTTAAAATAAGATAGTCTATTCTAAATAAGATTAATTGCCATCCAAACATGTCCAATAACATATTATATAATGTTTCCCTGCTCTCTCTCTCTCTCTCTCTCACTCTGTTTTTTTTTAGGTCAGGTAGCTGATGTGGCCCATTTAGATCGCCTATCCGGATCAGGACCAGTAGGTGGATGATTCACCCCATTGCTCCATTTATCAAAACACTGTAAGAAACAAAGTGAACCATAGGATACTAAGTGCATGCTACTTTTGCGTAAGACAATAAGTCAAGGGCTGACAGAAAGGTTGAAACTGGTAGGTTGTCAGGAAATAATTGGGTACGAAGGATTATCTAAGTTAAGGCTGGTACCTAATTCCTAGTCTAACCTCCTAGGACTCCTATTTCTACCAAGAATCCTAACCCAAGTAGGACTCCTAGCAAGATTCGGAAACCCAACTCGATTAGGACTCCAACTCCAATTACAACTCCCAAACCAACTAATACTCCTATCCCTGATTGACTTCCCATCTCCATGCCAGCCCAACAAAGGTTGATACACTTGTGTATGGTCTAATTACACGGGTCCACATAACAGTGCAGTGACAACCAATAGCTCACAACATGCGAGAGCCAGCGATGAGGAGTTAAAGATTCTAATGGAGGGGAAAATTATTCTTATTTTTAATTTTTATGCAATTTCAAAGGATGTATATTATAGTTTTAGCTTTGGGGTTTATTTCTAGGGGTTTTTAGTCTTTTTAAGGATTCTAAGGTTTTTATATTTCTTTTGTAGTACTATTCACATGTACTATTTACGAGTATTGTTCACCAGTACTGTTCACAGGGGTAAAACTGTCGTTACAAATTTGAAGTTTAAGTTAGGATAAATGAGTCAACATATTATTGGTTTGGACACTTTTGTACTAGGAACATTAAATAATATTATAAAGAGGTGCATGGAGGCCTAAGAGAAGGCAGTCACGTGATTTTCCAAAATTAATAAAAACAAAATCTTAGGCTTTTGTAACCCTAGCTTGGGTGTGGAGAAGAAACCCTAGGTTTCTTTGATTTGTGCTTGTGTTTAGCTTTGTTTCTTGCTGATTTTACTGTTTTCTCAAATTTTTCTGCATCAATTTAGTATCAGAGAGTAGGTTTTCTTCCACAACAAAGCCAGAAAACTACAACTAAGTCTACGGTTTGCTAATTTTGGATCACATTTTACCGAATCAGCCTAGATCTTGTTGTTTTCAACGAGTTTTTGTTGAATATCTATCTAGGGTTTGTGATTTCGGGAAACCAGCGATATGGGATCGTGGAAGGGGGGTTTTCGTAGATCCACTTTGTGATTTGAGAGATGACAGAATTGAGGAACTTGAAAGGCAAGTTCAACAGCAAACACAGCAGTTCGCGAGCCTCAATAATAGGCAAGACGGTGATCTTTCATCCAAAGGGAACTCGAGTACAAGCCTTTTCACTTTCGTGCTCCGCGTGAGGAGTCGAGTGATGAAAGGTGATAGAAGACCTAGACATGGGGAACATCACTCTAGGGTTTTCCATTTGATGGAGTACATTCTTGATTTTGACACAAACTACATCAAAAATCAGCAAGTTGTAGATTGGGATTCATCACCGATCTTCGATAAATACTCTAATGACCAAGAAGATCGTTTAGGAAAATCCAATTTATGATAAGAATCAAGATGATAATTAAGATATTTTGGAAGAGGGTGAAGAATATGGAGAGAAGGCAACACGAGGAATGATTCATCATTAATATCAAAGAGATGAAGCATTCAAGAAATTTAGGGTATGACCCTTAATAGAGCAGAATGGCGGATCAAGATTCGTGTAGCCGACTCAATTAGTTGGGAAAAGGCTTTGACAATGATAGAAAAGGAGTAGTAGATGAAACGTGGTCACCTCATAAACTACAAATTGTGGTTCTGATTTTAGGAAGTAATGAAGTAGATGCAAAAAAACCTCTAAAGACCAGAAAATTGGGTTTGACGTTTCCAAAATGATTTTCAATAGAAGTTCAAGGATAGCCAGATTTGATAAATTTGAATTGATTCGTCCATATGAATATCTGGATCTGTTTCTTAAGGAATTCTTTTTTACCACAAATAATATTTTAGCCAACAAAGAAAAAGAAAGTTGAAGAATGTGGTTTTGATGTTGAATTCATCTTACTACACTTCAAAACTCAATGACAAGTTTTCTCCAGCCAAGAGAGAATGATGAAGGGCAAAATTATTCTTATTTTTTAATTTTTATTCAATTTCAAATGATGTATATTATACTTTTAGCTTTGGGGTTTATTTCTAGTTTTTTTTTTGTTAGGGATTCTAGAGTTTTTATAGTATTATTTATTAGGTACTGTTCACAGGGGTAAAAGTATCATTACGGAGTTTAAGTTCGCTCAAGGATAATAAAGTCACTTATAGCCATAAAAAGCAAGAAAACCCTAGAAGGCCATTCAACCACAAAGTCAGGTGGTTAGCTCAATAATAACTACGTGACAAAGGGGAAAATTATTTTTATTTTTTATTTTTATGCAATTTTGAAGGATGTATATTATATTTTTAGTTTTAGGTTTTACTTCTAGTGTTTTTTTTAGTTTTTTAAGGGTTCTAGTGTTTAGTTTTTATTCATTTCATGAATTCTATTCGCAAGTAGTGTTGTTCATGAGTATTGTTCATAGGGATAAAACTATCATCACAAATTTTAAGTTTACGTTAGGATCTATGGGTCAATGTATTATTTGTTTTGACACTTTTTGTACTTGGAACATTAAATCATAATATATAAGAGGTGTGTGGGGCTTGAGGGGGTGACTCCACATGATTTTTAGAAATTGAAAGAGACAAAAACTTAGCCTTTTTGGAACCCTAGCTTGGGGTACAGAGAAGAAACCCTAGGTTTCTTTGAATTATGCTTGTGTTTGACTTTCGTCTCTTACTGATTTTAATAGTTTCTCAAATTCCTCTACATCAATTTGGTATCAGAGCTTGCGATCTGTACGGAAGGGGTACTGTAGCAGTGTCCAGAAATTATTGTAGCAATGCACAAATGGTACTATAGCAAAGATTTTCGGTGTCCTAGATCAACAACAAAGCTAAGAAGTTACAGCCTGGTCTAGGGTTTGGTATTTTGGGCAAAAGTTTGCCACAATAACATAAATATTGCTGATTCCAGCACTTTTTGTTGCCTATTTGCATGGGGTTATGATTTCAACGAACCCATGGCAACAGGAAGGGGCCGTAGAAGTGGGATTTACGTGGATCTGTTCCGTAATCCCATAGATATTGAGTAACTTGAAAGGCAAGTTCAGTAGCGGACGCAGCAGTTCGCGAGCCTCAATAATGGGCAAGATGGTGATTTTTCTGCTAAAGGAAATCTCAAGTAAAAGCCTTTTCACTTTCGCACTCTGCGTAGAGACTCGAGTATTGAGGATAGTGACAAAACGCCTAGACGTTGTGAACATAACTCTAGGGTTTTCAATTTGGAAAATGAGATTCCTGATTTCAACATAGATTGCATTGAAAATTAGCAAGATGTAGATTGGGATTCACCTTCAATCTTCAATGCATACTTAGATGAAGAACAAGATCTTGTAGGAGATCCAATCTATGATGATGACCAAGATTTCAAGGTTGAATTGGTATTTGACGTGGAAAAAGATAAAGGACTCAAAAGAGAATTGACAGACGAAATTGCTAGTTCAATCGATAATCTCAAAGATGCACTTGTGGTGTGTTCTAGAGCTGATCCTAGGCAAATTCAGCAAGGTTATATGGTTAAAGTGATGCAATTTCAACAAGATTATGTGATTAAAAATATCCTATCGACATACAGTGACCCTTTCCTCGAGGGTTTCTAAAAATCCTTTTGTTTTGATTAGTGCAGTAACCTACAAGTCCCAAGATCATATTTACGATATTCAAGTTGAATAATGTTGCCAGACTAATGCCAATTTCATCTTAGTACACTTTAAAACTCGAGGACGAGTTTTCTCCAATCAGGGGAGAATGACAGAGGGCAAAATTATTATTATTTTTTTTATAAAATTTTAGAGGATGTGTATAAAGTTTAGTTTTAGTAGGATTTTTTTTGCTTTTTAGGGATTATAGGGTTTTTATTTTTTATTTATTTCATAAATACTATTCACAAGTAGTGTTCACAGGGGTAAAACTATCATTACAAATTTTAAGTTTAAATTAGAATATATGGGTCAATGTATTATTTGTTTTGACACTTTTTGTACTTGGAACATTAAATTATAATATATAAGCGGTGTGTGGGGTTTGAGGGGGTGACTCCACATGATTTTTAGAAATTGAAAGAGAGAAAAGCTTAGGTTTCTTGGAACCCTAGCTTGGGGTAAAGAGAAGAAACCGTTGGTTTCTTTGAATTGTGCTTGTGTTTGGCTTGGTCCTTGCTGGTTTTAAGTTTAAGTTCATTTAAAGCATGAAAACAAATGCTCTTAATTCTTCTCCCATAGAACACCCTATCATTCCCCTAGTGAAGACTCTTAGTAACATGAGCATCTATAACTCAAGTAACATACGCACCCGTAATTTGCACTCTAGCGGTCATGAAAATTCTTTGGACACCATGCAGAACCAAACTCTTTCCAGAACAAACTAAAGAGTCCAATGACTGCGGCATTTTGTTGATCTTCCAAGTTTATGAAACAACTAGTGCCTAGTTAAAAATGTACATACCTGCGAACCATACTTCGAGCTTGATGGGGTTGATTTCCTTTCATCAAGAAACTTAACAAAACTCCTGACAAAATTAAAAGGCAGATTAAAATCCCATCGGAACATGAAAAGTAACAGTATATATGTTGTTCAAAATCCAGGAAAAGCTATTTCCTACTAAAACTGAGAAACTATCATCCTTCAGCTGTGCTGTTTTATATTTATAATTGTGAAAGTGATCTAGCAGAGTCAAACTGATCCTGATATGTGTTTCAAGAAAAAATCGGCTAAGAGGCATACTGTAAGAAAGCTGAACCAAATGATATCCTCAGCTATATTGTGAAGACAAATGTGTAAAGTTATCCAGGGAAAAACCCATTAAAGCTTTTCTATTCAGTAAATACCTACCATATGCCTCTTTTATCTGCTGTGAAAACCATAGGATTGCAATCAAATCCAACACCAATAACCATCCTCTCTGATACAAAAAGGACCTGAAAATAATTTTATACCAGTCAAACAAATTTAGATGATAATTTCCATCGCTACTGAACAAGCAGATAAAGAAGAAAAATAATAATGCAATTTAAATGTCTTAGCAAGCAAAGAGAGGATGCTGACCCACATCACGCAGAGGCAAATCACGGAAGGCTACAGTTTGAGCAGAGGCAGACGAACCAACATCATCAACAAAGTAGATTGTAGAATTATGTCCTGAATACATGAATATAGAACATCAAGAATGTGAGTAGAGAACTCCACGAAAACAATGAGATATAAGTTACAAAAACATAGGACAATCAATAATTGAAAATCACCTATCTAAAAAAACATGTATCCAACATCCATGCCAAGAATATTCTTTTTTCTTCGCTAAGTCATGATCATGACACCATTTATCTAGTTTGTGATTGTCTACATTCTTAAAATTTTACCTAGCATAGACGATGTGGTCAAATAGCAATTAATACAAAATTTCCCAAAAATAATGTTCAGACTGAAAGGTGGACATTGTGATCTAGCCAAGTATATACAATTAAAGTTTTTTCTTCTTTCTTTTATTCATACTGGCTAAAACACTTACAGGTGTCCAAAAATTATAACTTTAATCATGCAACTAAATACAATCTAGGATCATCTCTTGAATGTCATTACAATTATTTACAATCATGCAAAGCACAATTCATAAAATTAATCAAGAAACATTTAGCTATTAAAATTACCAAATACCTTGCCTCAGGTTACCTTCAAAGACTACGTATACCCCACACTAGATCTACTCCCTTGATGGCACACAGGATGGTGGCCCTAACCTTGTCTCATAATTCAGGAAGTCTAGGCAAAACCACTTGAGACATGGGATGGAAGAAAACTCAGGTACATAGCACAAGCTCAAGAACTATCACAAAGTCTAGGGCGTTCCCCCCTTAGGGTTTTTTACACGCTATATTAATCAAAACCCTATAAGAAAATGAATGAGAGAGAGAGAGAGAGACTTGGGGGTAACTTCCTAGCAAGGAGAGAGAGTGAAGGAGAGAGAGAGAGAGAGAGAGAGAGAGAGGCCAACCTTTGTTCACAAGTGTAGAGAATACACTACCAAAAAGAATATTTATAGAGAAGAGGCTAGGGTTTTGCCATCATTATGAGACTCAATCTTAACCGTAGATCTTGGAGACATGTGCGGTGAAGAGATCTTAGCCCTTCATTCCTTAGATCAGCCTTCATGATTAAAAGAATGAGCTAGAACCATTATCCCTCAGTTTCTATAACTCTATTCCCATCAAATATTTGTGTAGAGAAAATACTAAATATTTACTTACTTAATTTTCATCAATCTCTACAGTTTCCACTTTTACAACCATCATTTTTTATTTCAAACACCTATTATTTTAAATCCATCTAGAAGGCTTGCCTAACAAGCCACACAATAAAGAAAGCAAGAGGTGGGGTGTCTCACCATGTGTGGCCTATGGGTCCCACGCCCCCCACCAAGTGGGCTCCTATGTGGTGGGCCCATTAGCACACCCTCAAATTAATTTTATATTAATAAAACAAATTTTCAAAAATCAATAGATATTTCTTCTCTCTCTGAATAAATAAATCCAAACAATTTGATTATAGCTTTTTTAAAAATCTTTTTTTACTAAAATAAAATATCCAAAGAGTTCTAAAACTTCATTTTAATAATCTAAAATATAACGAAAATATAATTAAACATATAGAAATAATTTGATGGGAATTGGATCAAAAGAGTTAAGAATTCCACAAATATACTGAGGAGTCCATCTCTTCTAGAAACCACATCTCACTATCATCTTCTCAAACTAACCCAATAATCCCCACAACCCATAGGCCACAAGCCATCACAGAGGTTCATGCTTGGACTATCAAAGTCAGCCAATAAACGAAGGAGACACAATCCTAACCCATGGATTACAGGTCCCTCCCGGAAGACAAGTCCAGGCCCCTTTCTAATACAATACCTCATGGGTCCTTCCAACACAGCCCAATGTTGCAGGGAGATATTTCTTTGGCATATGTACACGACACACCCTCACCTAGAGGGCCGCTTCCCAGAGGGCTACCTAGGGTACATGTCGTGCAATGGTAATGATGAGGATTTGGCCCTTGTCCTCTCTGCTCACACTCAATCCCCTGGACAACCATCCTGGGCACAACTACTACCTCATAAATGGATAATCCCACAACAAACCCCTCATCGTTTGTACAAAAATGCCCAGGGCTATAGGTTTTAAACATCAACCCGAGCCTAGCCCCTCAAAACTCAGGAGAATCACGACATTACTAATCCCACACAATCCATCTAGACCACGCTCCCACTGGAACTATCACATCACTATAGTCATAGTTTTACATGCTCTTATAAGGCCTTTAAATGGCCACATAACCCTAAAATAGACACACTTTCCTACTTCTCATTGTGAGGTTATTGTATAAATCATTGATGTCCATGTATAAGGTGTATAATTGCACATCAATCCCGTCTTGTGTATGATTAAAAAAGAATGTCATCTTGTATAAGTTGGCCACACACATGGGATAATCCAGTGATTGGCGCACATACATAGTTAGTCCATGACCTTTTCTAAACCATTGCTATGAACAAGCGTTTAAAAGGGAATGAGCCAAGAGCTTAGAATCATACTAGAAAACATTTTCATACAGCTCATCAAGCACGTATTAAGCAAATGTAAACCAGTACATCAAAACATTCGAGTGCACACAGACTTCTAATACAAAGACTACTATGGCAACAGACAAGAATTTGTGGTAATAAAATGTCAAAGAACACATCACTAGCGCATATTTACGTCACTATCAAAAATACTATATTGCCATATCTGTAATATATATTTACATCATTAACCAAAAACTGTATTATCCTGTGCTAACTGGATCCATCAGATTTTCAAACTTCTCAAATATATAGAAGGAAAAAACAATCCCTTAATCAATTGAAACATTGTGTATTATTCAAGAAACAAAACAGTGTGTTTTTATATCCACCAACCTGCTTCAGTCAGCCTACAATGAGTTAACACCATAATCAAATTCAGGAGAAAGGAAAATAATGATTAGAAGAACAATCACTAGAACTCATATAAATTAGGACAAGTCCCTAATAGTTCCATTAGAATAGATAAACTAAAACCTGCTTACTAAAGGAGGAACTAAAATTAATAAAAGCATATTCAAATCCATTATTTCCTTGTCTTCTATCAGGTTGAAGAAAAGAGAGATCAACTAACCTACATAAGCTAATGTATTGCCACTTGGGGACCATTTCACACCAAAAGCCCAACTAAAAGAGAGATCTAACTGCAAGATCAGCTGCTTCAACAAAAATAAAATCTAGTAAGTCAGATTATTCTGGCAAAAAGTAATTTGATAAGCTTCAAGGAACCACAAGATAACAATATCATATAAAAATTTTAACCAAAAACATTCAAACGTGTACAGGAAAAACATAACAAAAATAAGCCTAATAATTCTAGATAAAAAGAAAAAGTATTAAATGGAAATGCAATTTAAGTAAATATGAATCTGAATGGGGTAAACATAGATTTGTTGAACATTACATATCATAAAAATATAGGGAGCCATAATATTACATAGTCCACACGACCATACTGCCAACTGACAGTGTAACTTAACAGAGTAAAAGGCATGTACAGGATACTTGATCCTTTGAGTAGGCAAGTAGCTATAGGTAGGCAGGTAGCAACAGTGAGCTTCATTTTGATGACTTTCCTGTTCTTTAAATAGGTCGGCTTCATTTTGATATTGGACGCCAAAATTTAATGCTTTCACATCACAACATGCTTCTACAACCTAATTATCAGTTGTAAGATAAAATCTGTACAACAACCATTTGTCTACGTGCAGCATAGATTGAATACAACAAAGGTTGGAAGGGTGATTTGGTTCAAGTGGAGATTCTAAAAGGGCAAGAAGACGACCCAAAAGGACATGAATGGAAGTAATGAGGAGATATGGTGACTTATGGTCTGACTGAGGGGTACGGCCCTTGATAGAACAGGATTTGTGTATCCAATACCAAATAGTTGGGATAAGGCTCGTATGATGATAATGATAATGTACAGGTAGAGGAGAAGCCAAGAGTATCTGTATATTCTAGAAGAGAGATTATAGATTGTCTGACTGCTCTCTATTTAGATTTTGAATTGTATGGATTTTTTTCTAACACAAGAAAAGTGAAGATCCAAGCTAGAATTGATGCAGATCTTCAACATATAGAAAACCCAGTGTTGCATTCAACATGCGCTTTGAATTCTAGATGGATTTTACATCTAATTAATGCTTTATGTATCTTATAATATCCGTGCATGCTTGTAATATTAGGTCACTGAGAGTATAAGCATTTTGTAGGATCTGATTCAGGAATCCATTCATATGCATGAACAAGTGGTAGGATTGCATAAGGACCATTAAGATACTTCTATTCATCAAGTTTCATGGAAAATCCGCTCATGTGTAACCATAGTTTGAAAACATGATATGTACACTCTATGGGTGTACCCAACCTGATCCACTACTCGGTTAATAGGGAAACATGAACCAGAATTGGTCATGCCCTTCCAGAAAAGAATGGGCTTTCAATTTACAAATAACTACAATATTATATAGAGTAAACAATATATTACATATAAATAAACAACAATTTTTTAGCACAATGTCTGTCGTCTGCTTCAAACCAAACTTTCCAAAAATCAAATGTCATTTAGAACTGAGTTCATACTGCACCTGGAATGAATGATGCACTGAATGTGTGGGACTTTGGAATGTGAATTGAGTTCATTAAGACTTGGATTTTGGACAGGGGAAGTGAACGATGATCTCAGTGACACAGCCATCTGCTGTCACGTATGTCAACTACTCCCATGTGTGTTGAGAGTTGACTACTCAGTTCAAGGGATTTAATGAGAAAATCCAAAATCGAATTGTATTAAGAATGTTAATAAATGTGCACTTGATATCCTCCTTTTAAAGCATGAAGGAAAATCCATGTACAGATCCAGGCAAGCACTAAACCTATAAAACTCTATATATCCTGTATTTCATACATAATATGAACAAAGGAGTGGAGAAATAATATATAGACAGCTATTGGCAAGTCATTAGAACACAAAAATGAAATGGCATGCAAAACACTAAGAGTACAAGTAATACACGACTTTAGCATGAAGTTGATTTGCAACTTGCATAAGACATCTAATATCTAACTAAATGGGTGTGTATGTGGGGGAAGAGAGAGCGAGAGCGAGAGAGAGAGAGAGAGAGAGAGAGAGAGAGAGAGAGAGAGAGAAGATTTATTCTCTGTATTTTCAGATAATAGTGTGCTTTTTCATATAATACTGTGAAGTTTTTCCTATCCCAATAGTTTTTCTCCTTAATTCTTTTGCGAGTTAAATCTAACGTATTCCACTAAACATTTACAGCACATAAGTGTATCCATGTTTTATGGCTGGCAACTTACCTAGTTACATATGAGCCTGCCTTACACTATTTAGACCTCAATGTACATCTCCACACATACAAACTAACTCAACTAATGATTTTTCAAAATTTTCTAAGTCCTGATTATTTCCTGGTGTTTTCCTTCCCCATTATTTTTTAGTGTTTCATTCGCCATTATTATTTTGTTCATGAAGTTTGATGATTAATTACGAATAAAAACTTCTGATAAGAATAAATAGGAAGCTCAAAAGTAACAGGTCATACCCAGTAAGTCATGTTAAGGAGGGTTACATGTTAATTGTGAAGAAAATTGTTCCAAACAATGTTTTAAATAACAAACCGGTGGGGTAGATTATCCACTCACCAATCTCGATCGAGGATCAGCCAGATCGGCAATCCGCATTGACAAGATTGGTGATCTAGAAAAAAAAGAAGAATAATTGTAAAGGATTTAAAGCTGTAAAGTGCAAGGGAAGGGGTTTGAACCCCAAAATAAGCAATAAGCAACCGCTACTACTATCCAACTAAGCTATTTCAGTTTAGTTTGGCACAGTACTTAATACTATGTACAATATAATCGAAAAACAATTGATTTCTATGAGGAATCAGCATAGTTCTGCTATTCCTGATCCAAATTCAGTGATTTTTTGAGCACCAGTTTCAATACAATATGAAATACCGGGTATTTGTTAGTTTTTTATCATTGCAACACTACCTCCTAAGGTTGAGAAAAACTCCGGGTGGTGCCCAAGCAATTTGGGCGACTAGCAACAGGTGGGAACCTGGGATTCTAAGCAACTTGACAACAATATACGCATGCATGTGCGCTCCAAATGCACATATATGCATATATCCATTTCATTTATGAATTTTTAAGCATTCTTTTTTTTTTGAGGAAATATTCTTATATTTATTTTAACGATATATATATGCAAACATTGTTGTTAATATTTAAAGTTCGTTTGTTGTATTAAAGTCCCTAAGGACTATCATTTTTGCTACTTAAGGGCACTATTGTACATTAATAAATTTAAATATGTATAAGGAAAGAGAGGGGTGTTGGGGTTAAGTTTGACCCAACATGACTCTCTCTCACTCCTCTCAACATGACTCTCTCTATTTCTCTCTAAGTGTCTTTATTCCTCTTTCTAGATCTTCTTCTTTTTCCTTTGATTTGTCTCTCTCTAAGATTCTTCATTCCTCTTTCTAGATCCCCTTCTTCCTTATCCTTTTCTTCTTTTTCCTTTAATTGACATTGTATATTAAACTTGGTATTAAAGTAAAAGACATTGGGATGGATTTTTGAAACCCTAACGATGTGATTTTACAGTATGAGGGTCTCCATCTGTTATGTAGTCAGAGACCCTAAATCTTAAAAAAAAGGTATGGAATGTAAAACCTTGATCTCACAGTTGTTTTGATGTTGGATAAGAAATCATGGATCAGGTTGGGATGGCTTGATGTTCAACCCCTTCAAGGTGTCACACCCTTGTCTGAGAGTTGTGCAACTCTTTCATTGATCATTATGGAGTTGTATGGATGGTCTCAGATCCCTTCTGGAAGTGAATTTGAGTGGCTTGTGTTGATCAGCGTGTTCACTTGAAACGTTCCAGCAGTACTGAGGTCAAATGTCTAGTAATAGCGATTGAGGCCACTCTTCCACCATCTCTAGTACCCCATGTGTGACTTCCCATATTCATGGAGATAAACCTGGAAGTAGGTTACAACTAAAGCGATGGGACAAATTATTTAGAGTGGTCATAGCCTACTAAAAAAATTCATTGGTGGAAGGGGAAAATTGGAATACATCAATGGGAAGATCATTGAACTCTTCACATAAAAAGTGGGAAACTGTAATGTCTTAGTTATTACACTCCATGCAATCATCAACTAGTAAGGGCTCCTTGTTCCTTCAAATTGACGGAGATTTGATGCTAGGCATACCAAAATTACCCTAAAAGCAAAAATATGGATCATGTGTACCAACTGAGGGAAGAAATTTCTCATCTTAGACAAGGGGAGAGTTCACTTGCAGCATATTTCTCCTTATTTTGTAGCATGTGGGAGAAGTTCGGCCCGTATCAGATGCTTAAACTAGTAAGGATGATGAGAAGAAATACAAGCAGTTTGTGGAACAAAATCATGTTTTTAGTTCTTGGGAGGATTGACAGCAGGGATTTTTAGTCGTTGCTCAACCAGGAGTATTCCTTTGTCCAAAGTGAGGAGAGTAGAAAAAGTATCATGCTGTGTGCTCAAGCAATTAATCGTTCTGTTGTCGCCTTAGTCTCCTTATCTCCTAAGAAATAGAGGGGGGGAGACCTCTGAAATTTGGAAAAAGGGGTCTTGATCAAGGAGATAAAAGTAGGTTGAAATGTGACTATTGTAGTAGAAATGGTCATATCAAAGAACTTGCTGTGATCAAGTTGGTCAGCCAGCTACATTCAACCATCCAAGTAGGTTTAATGCTCACAATGCTTCATCTTCTGGGGGATCAGAAGTCACTACCCAATGCAATCCAACTGCCACTTTTTGCTCCAAAGAAGACGATACCGGTTCCCAAAGAGTTGATTGAGAACCTTACCGAAATTAGGAGGATCATCCACTTCCTCTACTTCATCCTATGCACACTCAGGTATTCATGCTTCTACACACACCTCTCTAACTTTGCCTAGACAGTCCTCAATTATTAATTTAGGATCCGCAGTTCACATGATTGGTATGTCTTCCATGTTTTCTTCTTATTCCCTGTGTTTTAGTAGAGACAAAGTTAGAGATCATTGATGGATCCTTTTCGTTTATAGCTGGAAAAGTAACTCTAGATATTTCTCCCGAAATGTCGTTGTCATCAGTTCTTCATGTTCCTCGCTTTCCCACAAACTTAATGTCTCTTAGTAGCATTACCAAGATCTAAATTGTAGTACAACATTCTTTCCTTCCCATTGTGTTTTTTAGGACCTGGATACGAGGAAGACAATTTATAGTGGTCATGAAGCTAGTGGTCTCTGCATTCAGTCCAACACCAACGCTAATAAAGATTGAATTTGGTAGTGGCATCTCCATCTTGGTATTTATCCTTTCATACATCGGACGTTTTGTTTCGTGAGGTGTTTATTTCAAGAAGTGTGTTAAAGCTTCAATGTGAGGTATGTGAACTGTCAAAACATTATAGAAACTCTTTCTACCGAGTAATAACAAAACAATTGTTTCTTTTGCTATTGCTCACTCAGATGCAATGAATGAAAATTCGACTGCCTTGCTGCCTAGGCGGCTTGGCCAACAAACTACCAACGCATAGCCTAGGCGGTGGGGTCTAGGCGGGCATATGCCTAAGACGGTCAAAGCGGGTGCCCACCTAGTGCCATCTCTTCAATAAAACTAAAAAGAAAAAGAAAATTTAAATCCACCCAAACAAAAATAAGGCTTGGTATTGCCCTCTCTCTCTCTCTCTCTCTCTCTCTCTCTCTCGGGTCCATGTGCTCTCTCTACATATGACAAGAAGAAGAAGAAGATGGACTCCAAGTGTTCACTGTGCGGCCTCTCTCTCTCTCTCTCTCTCTCACATACTCATGAAGATACACATGGGACCCATATGGTCCCTCTTTACATGTAAGAAGAAGAACTAATTACTCATGAAGATACACATGGACCCAAACCTCCAGGTGTTCGATGCAAGGACCCTCTCTCTAACACTCTCTCTCTCTCTCTCTCTCTCACACACACACACATACAAATCCAAAAGAAAAAAAAAATGAAAAAAACAGGGCGATCTTAAGAATTTCATGTGAGACCTCACGCACACATACATACTAAACATTCTCTCTCTCGACATATCCTCCAAGTGTTCGAGACTCTCTCTCATAAATATAGATCCAAAAGAAAAAAAACGAAAAAAGATGATGATTTTTAAGAATTTCATGTGAGACCTCACGCACACACATACGTGCACATGCACACATACACACTAAACACATAGACACACACACACACAAAACAACAAATGGACCCCACCCCAACCCCTTCCCTTAGGGCCGCCTTTGTGTCTGGGCCCCCCCCTAGGGTGCCACCTCCACTTTTTTTAACATTGCTCAGATGTTTGGGGTCCCTTTCCTATTACATCTAGTTTTGGTTACTGCTATACTGCGATGTGTGATTTGATATTTGTGGATAATTACGCTCAGTGTACCTAGATTACCACATGAAGACCAAAGATGAAGTTCTAAATATCTTCAAGGTCTTTTGTAAGATGATACTCAGTTTGACACTAAAAGGTACTTGGATCTGATTAAGGTGGGGGTATTGAAATCAGAAGGTGTTGTCCTAAAGAACATGGTACATAACTTCAAAATCTTGCTCATACAAACAAAGGGAGGCCTGTAAAAAAGGGGGCCTCTAGGCTCTTGAGGGTAATATTTGGGGGTTCTGTTGGTTACTAAAACCCCAAGATTGAGTGCATAAATATCACCAAACCCTAAAGCAAGAAATGAAATACACCAACTTCTCAAAACCCAATCCAACTCGGCTCGAATTGGTGACCTCTAGTTGCTCAAAGGCCTCTTTTGCAACCACTTTTAAGTCTCAAAAAGTTTTGGATGGAATATTTTCTGATTTTGCAAGAAATCGAAAATTTAAAAAAAAAATATCTTAAAAACTACAAATTCTTGTTTGTTAGGGTGTTTTTCGAGCAAGAGATGAACACAAATGGGTTTTAGGCGGCTCCACCTCTTCAAATTATGCCCTAGACAGAGGGCCTGTTTCATCTGGCTGCATAGGCATCCCTAAAGCGCCTAGGCGAGTGCCGGAGTACCAACCCAGATAGGGCCCTGCCTAGGCCCTCTTTGCTTTGGTGGCCTCCTAGGCTACCTAGGAGACCAGGTGGCATGATTTTTGTTCATTGGTTCTTTCTATTAATATAATTCCCTAAGAACTTATTTGTCATTTTCCTTACTTAAGGGCACCATTGTATATTAGTAAATTTAATAATAGTAATAACAACAATAATAATATATGTATCTATAATGGAAGATGTGGGTTCAGTTAGATCCATCTCTCTCTCTCTCTCTCTCTCTCTCTCTCTCTCTCTCTCTCTCTCAGCTTCTTCATTCCTCTCTAGATCTCTTCTTCCTTATCCTTTTTCTTCTTTTTCCTTTGATTGTTGTTGTATATTTTAACTAATATATGTGTGGATGATAATGATGGTAAATGCTTGAATGCTGCAAAACAAATTGAAATCATTGCATCATATTTCACACCTGTAATTATTCAGTTTTCACTTGATAATATAAGATTAGGTTAACTAGTGCAGAAGAAAGACATAACATCCATATTTACATATTCATAAAGCAATAAAAGTACTCAAATATTAAATAATTGAAATGACAGACAAATCCACAACCTCAAGTTCATAATTATAGACTCGAATCTCTAAATACACTCCAAAATCCAAAGTTCCAATTTGAAAACCACAAAAACAGCGGAAGTAACAAACGTAAAATGATACAAAAGAAGTTAAAAAAGGATTTAGTCTTCAATCTCATCTCCAAAAAAAAAAAGGTTTATACAGATTTCTCAAATATTTTTGATCTAAAAAAATTCACAAACTGAAGGTTTTTTTTTTTATTTTATTTTTTGAGTTTTTTTTTTTGTGGAGGTCGGGGGGAAGACAGGACGCAAGAAACCAGTCTCAAACCAACTTTTTGGTTGGGCAAACCCTGCCACTAGGCACCAGGTGCCTGCCTTGGCAGCCACCCAGGGTCCGGCTGCGTAGGTTTTAGTCGACACTTTGTTTAACACTGCTACCTGCCAAGGTCGATTCCCATTGCCAAACTACCCAAAAAAATAGATATATTCAGCAAATTCATATGCATCACCCTCCAAAAGATAAAGCAATGCTTATGGAAACCTGTCATTTCCCGGATCAAGAACACCATCAGGTGGTTCCAGTCGATCTCTGCAAGAAATCCATTAATCTTTTCACCACCGTGTGTATGAGCGTCCGTCTATGAAATCCTCTCTAGTTTATACTGACTATTGAGCAATTACTTGGTAAGGAGGTTTCACATTCTCTCTAGTTGCTTTCATGTTTTATGCTTGTTGTAATGATAAAATCATCCATTCAATGCACACTGCCACAAAAATCTCAGACAGCCTGAATTCGCAGTAGACATGATTCATTCGCTGGGTAAGTTAAGGCTAATTTCAAGCCAGTAGACTATGATAGAAAGAGAAATCAGCATTGAACAGTATAAAATAACTGCATCAGAAAAGAATGCAAGTTTCTAAGACTGACCTCCCCAAACTTCGCATCAGTTGAAAGACTTGTCACTGAATCCCTAATCCAATATGCACAATAAACAGGATGAGATCTAATCTTCAAGATATCACAGGAAAATCACAGCACCAAAATATGTAGAAATAAAACTTCAAAGTTAAATGACTACAGAAATTATGAGTATTCATACAAAACTTTTCTGTCAATAACCCTGATACCAACCTTGAATCAACACCCTTGATATAAGTGGCAAAAACCCGGCATTTTCCATCAGTTGATGCTGTTGCGAGCAGAACCTGTATTCAGGATAGGACAATGGAAATAGAAAACTGCTTAAAGGCATGCTTAAATTGCAAGCACAGACTCAAGTTTAAACAGAAGAAATAAACATTAAACACTACAATTTCTACAATGAGATAAGAAATAACATCGTCCAGCCACACTGTATCCAATTGTTCATGAACATAGCTCAAGAGAGAAAGCATCAGTCCCAGAACAGATTGCTCTGCATTTTGCTACCCCAATCA